>NC_139821.1:6089046-6479046 GCF_963457635.1 Microchirus variegatus
GCAATGACGCCATAACAATATTAGTACACACACTATTGTAACAGTGTACTAGGAGCTTAGACTGCACTCTGAAGGTCAAACACAACAAACAGCAGTGCTGGAAAGTGTAAGGTAATGTGTGTGTGTGTTGGTGGAGGAACGTGCAAAAAATAGATCCAGGGACAAGTGTGTGTGTGTGTTGTTAAACACTGACCTTGTCAGGACCAGTAGTCCTCATGGAGAGCAAAACCTAGTCCAGAATCTAATTTCTGATGAACTAGTTATATAGATATAGAGAGAGATAAGGGAGTCTGTACAGTGTCCTCGTAAGAATAGCTGTATGTGTGAGTGTGTTGTGGGGACCTAAATCTATTTACAGTCACATTATGGGGATTTGTCTTCGTGTGTGTGTGTGTGTGTGTGTGTGTGTGTGTGTGTGTGTGTGTGTGTGTGTGTGTGTGTGTGTGCGTGTGCGTGTGCGCGCGCGTGCGCGTGTGCGTGCATGTGTGTGTTGACCCAATAAAACTGCCTCAGCTGCCTGTGTTTGAAAGAGTCACCTACATACATGACACAGGGTTCACATTTAAAAAAATTTAAAAAAATAACAACAACAATAAAATAACAATACATTTTTGGATTCGTAGTCAAATAATTAAGCTTAAACATCTCTGAAAACCCAGTGACACAGACTGTAATAAGTCATGTGCACATTCAACACTTCTCTGCTTGAGTTCTGCAGACAAAGCGGCTGTGTTAGGATATGGCTCCATCTAGTGGCGTCTGGGTGTATTGCAGGTGTATTTTTT
Organism: Microchirus variegatus; assembly: GCF_963457635.1. Taxonomy (NCBI): domain Eukaryota; kingdom Metazoa; phylum Chordata; class Actinopteri; order Pleuronectiformes; family Soleidae; genus Microchirus; species Microchirus variegatus. The sequence continues at coordinate 6,089,832 of NC_139821.1, forward strand.
CTCAGGATTAGTGGTCACAGTAAGTCTAATAATAAATAAATAAAAATAAAAAACAGCACATAGAGAGAGAGAGAGGATTGTAAGAAATCAAGCCAAAGGTAAAAAAAAAAATAAAAAATGTTGAAAATAATGTAAAATGAAGTAGTAAAAAAAAGATTCTGGTCCCAATAAAGTAAAGTAAATGATTTAATATATAAATAAGAAAAAATACAATTAGGTTAAAAAAAAAAAAGTTATATTTTATGATAAAAGCATAAATGACACCAAAACATAATATTACATTTAAAAAAGAGAGATTTAAAAACAACAACAAACGTTTATTTTAATATAATAATTCAACATGACGCATGCCAACTACCGTAAAACACAAACGACGACGTAAACACAAACAAAAAAAATGACGAAGGGTTTATGACGGGAGCGCGCGCCGCATCAGCCGCAGCAGACGACGTCACAGTGCGCGTTCACAGAAGAGAGAGAAGCCGGCCGGCGAAACTGAGACGAGTGTGACGTTCGCCCGGTTCTCCTCCTCCTCCTCTTCCTCTTCCTCTTCACTTGTCTTTTATACTTTTATCCACATCCAGGGTTCGTCTCCTCCGCCACGCAAAGACACCGCGACACAGCGACACACGACCCCACGAGTGACACGCTGTCGCGGGAGCTGCGGCGAGGACGAGGAGGAGCGCGCAGCCGGCTGTCCACTGAGGACCATGGGAAACCTCACGCTCAGGGGGTAAATTAAGGACACGCTATTTTTGCTCTACCTGTTAATGCGGAACTGGCGCAGACATGAACACATGCAAATAGAATAGATGCTGCGTGTGGTTGAGATGCTTCCTCCTGTGGAAGAGGAAGAGGAAGAGGAGGAGGGGGTGCGCGCGAGTACGCGCGTTCACGAAAAAACCCCTGCATCATCTGATTTGGTTGTTTAGTGAAATGTAAATGTAAGAGTATAAATCACTGAAATAGGCTAAACAATCAAAATTACAGTATGTGCCCTGTCATATAATTCGTCTAAGGAACAGACAGGGGTATACAAATCCTCGTGAGAACATTATGAGTTGATTTATGCACATATTTAATCAGTGGCGTTAGCCTAGCCTAGCTACCTCAATAGCCTGATGTCATACCACACACACACACACACACACAGAGTAAATATTCATGAAATAAAATCTTTGTTGACGTCTAATTTCCTCAAATGAAACAGTGATAAAAGTGTTTTTTGTTGTTGTTTGTTGTTTTCTCAGGGCTAAAGCCACAGTGACTGAGACAGACAGTGAAGGGAGGTTTCTGTCCAGGAGGATCAGAAGCAACATAACTTATTATTACACTCCATTGTCATCAGGGCACCAGATGTTGTGTCCAGAGAAAGACTCTCAGACGTCCACCTCGTCCCCTCTGCCACTCAGCAGCTCCCCCTCTGCAGATCCTTCCTTCAACCCATTGCTCTCTGATTCACTTCAACACACACACGGTTCTACCTCCACTTCCCGTCCGCTCCTCCTCTTCTTCCCGTGGCTCGGTGCGAGGACAGGGGCGGTGGCCAAGTACAGGGACTTTTACATGGACCGCGGCTTTGATATCCTCCTGGTCTACAGCAGCGTCATGCACTTCCTCTGGCCTCGATGGGGGCTCAACTATGGCCTGGAAGTGTTGAAGATTGTGGAGGAGCCCGAGTTCTCGGGGAGGCCCGTTCTGATCCTGGCCTCGTCCATCGGCGGCTTCACTTTCACCCAGATACTCACACACGTCAGCCAGGGGTCTGGAAAATACTCTGGCCTGGTCCAGAGAGTGACGGGGCATATCTATGACAGTCTGGTGGCTGGAAGCCTTGAGCACATGGCGATAGGTGAGTGAGAGTGAGCCAACACAGACCCACAGAGGCTCATGTTACATTTGTGGTCAATATGTGTGTCAAGTCTTTAAATAATTAATCAGATCGCTGAATGACTGCTCCAGGGTTTCTCAGCATACACATTAAGGATGAGCCAATATGATACTCAGTATCAGTACCGGTCTGATACCGTTCAGTATCCATAAAAATCAGATACCGGTCATTATCAATATCAGTCCGATACCGGTCAGTATTGATATCAATCCGATACTGGTCAGTGTCAGTATTGGTCTGATATCAGTCAGTGTCGATATTGGTCCGATACTGGTCAGTATTGCTATAAGTCAGATATTGGTCAGTATCCATATTAGTCAGAATCAGTCTGATAAAAGTCAGTATCAATATAAGTCTGACACAGGTCAGTATCAATATTAGTCCGATACAGGTTAGTATCGATATTAGTCTGATACAGGTCAGTATCAATATAAGTCTGATACAGGTCAGTATCAATATAAGTCCGATACAGGCTAGTATCGATATTAGTCTGATTCAGGTCAGTATCAATATTAGTCCGATTCAGGTTAGTATCGATATTAGTCTGATACAGGTTAGTATTGAGATCGGTCTGATACTTGTTAGTATCAGAATTGCTTTGATATCGGTCAGTATCAGTCTGATATTTATGTATAAATACATACACAGCTCTGTGTACAGACTGTAAAAATATAAATACAAACTCAGCAGCAGTATTTTAGCTAAGTCTTGTTGTGGGTTGAAGATTTCTCTTAATGGGGAGAATATTTGTTACACAGTTGTAGAATTATGTAATTGAAACAGCTTGAAATGTGTTGACTGTATCGCATAGCTGTCAGTATCGGTATTGTACATCTGTTGTTGTAGTGTAGTGATTATTTAACCTTAAACCTTCCTTATCCCTTTGCCGTCTTGTTTTTATTCAGGTCTCGGTAAGACTCTGGTGCCACGTTTCGAGAACTTCGTCAAAAACTTGGCCCTGCTCTACTTCAGGCTCTTCAAAACCCACACGGCAGACGTTTACGACAAAACCGTTCAGGTCTTCCACAACAACCCGATCAGGGCTCCGGCTCTTTTCTTCTTCAGCGAAAACGACGCCCTGTGCGACCCAGGCGCCTTAGAAGAGCTGATCGACCTCTGGAGGAAGCGAGGCGTGGCCGTGGAGAGCAGGAAGTGGAGGGAGTCCACACACGCGGCTCACTTGCGTTGCCACCCGCAGGAATATCTGTCCACGCTGGAAAAATTCTTGAATTCACTGCAGCTCTCTGTTAGTAACCAGGCTGAAATGGAAAGGGAGTCAAATGTGTGACATGTTTTATGATTTTTAAACTGAAGAAGCTTTATCTGTGGCAGCTTTACATTTTAAGCGATATGAACTATTTAATGCATTTCTGTGGTTATTGTTACATTTGATTTGCACAGTTGTATAAATATGGGACCTGCACTAAGAAGCACATCTACTTGCAGTTGAGTGTTTGTAAAAACATTTTTATTTAAATTATTATTTATTTATTTCAGCATGGTGACGTGTCTATTTTATTGGAACATCAGAAAATAATATGCAAACATGTAATAATGCCTGGTGTTGTTTTGTTTTTATGAGATTATTTAATAGTGATGCACAAAACGTTCCAATAGTTGGAAAACGATGGAAAAGTAGCCTGGATAATGCATGCGAGTGACATTTTGCACGATCATGATATGATATTTGCAATGCGTGCGCTATTTTTCTAATAAGAATACAACAAAATCATATTTGCAATGTTAAATGTGGATATCTGCAACCAAAGTATGACTAGTCATGTTTACAGAGGAATTGAGGATATGTTGAAATTGAATTGTAACTATTCTAGAATAAATTTGAAATATCTCAAACTGGAAATATGGATAGACATAATTTTGCAATATAATTTAACAAATATAAATTTCAGAACTTTATTATGGATATCTGTAGTGTATTTACAGATATGGCTGGATAATTATCTGAAAGTGTCTTTGCTCGACGCATAAACATCATATTGATATAGATTTAATTATTTATCTGTATTAAATGATTATTGTTTTGAACAATTTTAATCCCAATGTCTTTAAATGCAATATTCGAGATGTCCGACTGTAAGTGAACGCAGCATAGCACCCCTGACACATGCCAGTCATGAAACTTACCTAGCTAGCTAGTTAGCGGCTAACTGTGGAGTGGATTTACCAACAGCAGACTTAACAGGTGAGTAAATGAACACACGGAAACGTTTCCGTTCACAAATAAGTGAAACTACACCGAGTTGTTGACATTTATAGCAATTCTAACGTGTTTAAGCAGAATAAACGGAATTTCAAAGACTTTGACAAACGCACGAACTTAGGGCAGAACGAGCTACAGAGGCTGTGCCACAGTCACTGTTTGAAAAACCACTAAATAAATACGAAAACAAATAAAAACTTATTCAACACCAATTTTAACATTTTAGTAAAGTAAAAGAAAGGGAAATTTACCACGAGGTGAGGGACTTTGGTCCTATTTGAAGAAAACACAAATGTTTGGTGTCAAATTTGTTCTCTGAATAGTCTCAAACTGCGTCAGAATGATTTAACCTGGCACTATACTATAAAACATTTACGTGAATGGAAACTATTATTTACACAAGCGGACCTATTTTATTTTTTGTTGTTGACAGCGTTTTTCTTTTTAAGAAAAATAGGATTTTGCTAGGCTACAGGGGTCAGTGACAGCTACAGTCCCAGAAACCCAATTTGTGCAATTGTACATTTGAAAAACTAATTTCAGGGCCCTTTCAGGCTATTTTTATTTTTATTTTTATTTTTTTTAAATAGCTCTAAATATACATGGCTCATTGAAAGTGCTTGAATTTTGTGCAAGTTGATATAATTTAGGTAAATGTCTCCCTTGTTTGTTTACAACGCCACCTACTGTTGAATGCGTCCTGCAATGCTTGATGTACGTAAACTAGGCCCACACAGAGCAAACGTTGAGTCGTAATTACTACAATCTCTTTATTCAGGCTTCATATAAAATACTCTTTGTAGGAGAGCAATAAACATAAAAGTTCAAATTAGATTCTGTATTTATTATACTGTATATAGCAAAATACAAATGATGAATTATTAGTCTGTTTTCCCTTTTGTATTATCTGTATTTTCTTGATTATATTGTACTTAGGGTTAAAGTTTCCAGTCAAAATAACTAATAACTGGTACTGTAAGAGGAAATAGAAGTCCGTCTTTGGTGAGTTAGGTTTTAGATTTTCATGTTTTAGTCATACATCTAAGTACAGAGAGGAATGAGTCATTGACAAATAAGAGCAGGTTTAACTTCAAATAAAAAATGTATTATTACAAGGATAAGCAGATGTCATATATATACAGTACAGTATAGCTCCTTTTGTTCTCAGTGATATACCCGCTATATAACACGCTGATATCCACCGCTGTGGAAAGTAGAGCGGTGATTCATCTTCTTTGGCGCGGTGAAGCCTGCCCCCTCATTTTCATGAAGAGAATTAGTGCACAATGGATTGCATGTTAACATATTTACATATAATATACGTACAATAGAGACATGTTTGCTTGCGTATGTAGAAAAGAGACATATGTGTCCTATACGTAAGGGTTTGCAACAAGATGTATTCAATTTAAAATCTACATTTTAGATTCTAATTGATGGAATGGAAATCAAAGTTATCGATTTGTGTTTGTTTCACCAGTTTGGATTTTATGCTCAGATAATAGATTCTGTAGTGCTCTGTTTTTAACATTTCTATCACTAAATTACACAGAATAAACTTGAGATTATCTCAAATAATCTACATTAAATGCTGTTGTTTTTTATTTTTCCTCTTTTTAAAATTCAGTTTCTTCAATGTAATGTTACAGTGCTTAATACATATTATTAGACCACCACTCAAAGCCACAGATGTCTGAAATTAACAGCATTGATAATTATATGAATATTTTTTTTAGGTTTCCGTCATGCTTAATACACCAGTATGTAGAAGCCCTTCAACCCAAATTATATTTTTTAATGCTAAAATACAGTTATTCATGAATTTTCACAATTTGAAAAAAAAAACACAAAACAGTAAAGCACATATTATTTTTTCTTGATTAAGATGTTAAATTGTAGTTATTTACTTCAGTAGAAACATTGGTATTAGTGTTTGAATATCATGCTTGATTCATTTCTCACTTTAACTTCAACCTTAACAAGAAGCACAGTGAGTCGCCTCAAATTTGGGTGTAAAAAATAAATCAGTTTGTCAAATAAATACCAATATGTTATATAATGGATTTGTTTTCTTGTTTTTTGTGAATTTGTGAAGCACTGTACAATATCTAATAGTGAGGCCAAAGAAAATGCACAAATTCTATTTTTTTTGTTCTAATTATTATGTTCAAAAATATAAATATACATTAGAATTTCAATGCAGGAAAAATGTGCCCCACAAAACATATATGAAAGTAGTAAACACAATGACTGGCTCTTCTTTGTCAATGAATCTAAATGAGCAAAAATGAATCAATTTTTTTTTACCTTTCTGGCTTTTACCACAGAAGAATTGAAGAATGTTGAGTCCTCGTCGTCAATGTCTGTAAACAGGAGAAAGTATAGACTGCAGCTTTGTGCGTCACCTCATGTGAGGGATGAGGTGTTTAGTGAACTCGGTCTGAGTTGCTAATAATTCACAGCTGTGTGTCTGTGCATGTCTGTGTCTGTGTGTGTGTGTGTGTGTCACCACACACAGGCTTTTCTGCATGATGATGTTACTATGAGTGTGTTTGTATGGGGGTCAGAGGTCAAACTCTGTTTTTGATCGAAACGGCATTGCCGCTAAAATCTGGACACCATAGATTTATAATTCCCTTTTTATAACTTATGAAATTCAGTACTATGAGAGTTTTTGTTTTGTTTTATTTTATTTTATTTTATTTTATTTACGATAACTGAAAAGATATATTTTGTCATGCACTGAAACATGTTAAATAATCAAGTGTTTTTTAAATTCTGAATTTCAAAAAAAACCCGAACAGAATAAAGTAGTTAAGTATAAATGTTGAGAAATATTTTGGTAGCAAATTACCAAATAAAGTATAAAAGATTAATTTAATGTTATTACTATTTATGGTGTCATGCTGCCTTATAGTATTTTATGTAGTGATAACTTGTTGCCTTTATTTACTTTTTTAATTCTAGAATAAAACACAGTTTAATCGATTAATTCACTGATTAACTTCAAAGATTAATTTTACATCCACAAAACACAAGAATATTATTTTAAATCTAAACTAGTGTTGAAATCTGATCAGAAATAAGAAAACATATTTGATAACATAAAACCTATACGTTTTTCGAACAATGACGGACAACAAACATTGATTAAAATCTTTATTGCAAAGTTCAATATCACAAAATACACTTTAATAAAGCTTTCTGTCTTAAGCTTAATGTTTCTGCTCTGTAAAATTCTAATCAAAATACAAATAAGAATGTCCAAAATTTCAAATCAAATACCGTGAATGATTTAAATGAATCGCATACATTTATAATAAAACATTCCCCACATCAACATACAACCTTTAAATCAAAAACCAAGACACGACTGTGAAGAAGAGCATTAGTGCTGGATTATTAGTAAACTGAGTCAAAATATGTGCAAAAATGAACTTTATAGTGACTACTCAGCTATTTTTGTCTCTGTATATGTGCAAAACAATAGCATATATATATATATATTCTTAGCATGAGTGGATTTTCTCAGCAGACCTCAAGTTTGTCCTTGTTGAGCACCATCTTCTCGAGATAACGCTCCACCTTGGTCAGCGTCAGGTGGAGGTGACTGTCCGGGAACATGTTTTCGCTCCTCGTCTCTCCGGCGGGTCGGTCACGGACGGGACACTCGGTCGCCCGGGCCAGGGACCGGACCCTCCCCTCCAGGCTGGAGACGTCTGCGTGGATCTGGCCCAGGAGCTCCGGGAAGGGGCTCTGCAGCTCGTTGTCCAGGCGTCCCAGTTCATAAGTGATGTTCGTCAGTCCCTCGATGGACGGACTGCTGACCTCGATCTGTGGAGCGACCAGCAACTGAGGACACATAACAAGTACTTTTAATGTTTGAATCACACTTTGAAAGTCATGTCTTACTTTTATGCACATATTTACACTATCAAATGTCCATTGCACTTCACTTATATTTGTTTTTAATCATATTTTTGATTCAGTTAACATTTACAGTGCTTAACAAATTTATTTGATGTCATTTTATGTTTCTGTGATGGTCAATACACCCGTATATAGAAGCTCTTTAACCAAAATTATATTTTTAATGCTAAAACATAATTATTATTGACATCCATGAATTTTCAATTGTAGAATAGTAAACGCAAAGTATTATTTCTTGATTAAAATGTCAAATTATACTTATTTACTTGCATTCCTGAACAGAAAAATCAGATTTAGTGGTTGAATGTTTTGAGTCGCCTCAAATTTAGGTCTAAAAATAATAAATAAAAGTTGTAAAATAAGTCTTTGAAAGATTTCTAAAATATTTGTTTTCTCGTTTTTATGACGGGTGGTCTAATAAATTTGTGAAGCACTCTATATGCAGAAGAAAAAAAAAGAATGGACTCATAAACAATAATAAAATAAAGCAGATAATTCAACTTTTTTCTTTCTGCTTTTTCCTGACGGCACAAGAAAAAAGAAGATAAAAATCTGTAGATAAGTAAATAAATGTGCATACCCTTGTCCTTAGCTTCTGGATGTGAACCAGGGTTGTCTTAGCAATATTTATGATATCGTATATGGTGTTTCTGATGGCGTCCCTCTTTATGGGAAAACCTGTGCAACCAGGAGCTGCTACAAGAAAGACGTAAAGAAGGACTAGAGGGATGTGCATTCTGGAGAAGAAAAAAAACCAGCAAAAAGTGAATAACTTAGCAAATATTTATGTAGTAAAATGTAATCTGTAAATGACTACCTCTAGAGGATATTGTCTAAATATTCTTACCTGAGTTCTTGCTGCTCCTGTGAGGCTGAATGACAGAGATGACACGCGCTTCTTTATTTAAATAGCTGAGAACTCAAGTCATCCCTGCGTCCGTCCATTCCCCTCCTCTCTATCCTCTCCTCCCCCCGCTCCAACCTGAGCCTGGACCTTCATAATATTATATCAAACACTGATCCTGCAAAATTCACACTAAAACAAAACGACGACGACTAACATGACTCATCGCATCGTTTGTTTCTTACTTTTGTTTTCCTCCTTGAGATTATTTCACTTCATTAACGACCGTTTCCTTCCATTCAGTCTTAACCTAGTGGAACATGTGTAGGTAGACATAGAGAAAACTGTAATTGGAGCTGGCAACGAGCAGCGTTACAAACACACTGATACCCCACAGGGACAGGAACACGTTATAAGGTTTATTCATACATTCTATAAAATGAAAATGTTTGCTTTACATCTTTCTTTTTTTTTTAAAGCATTTGAAATATACATGGAATGAAGAACAATAAAATTCAGTCTTTGCCGGGAATGTGGAACCTGTGACGTTCACTGTTAAAAGTTAAAAATGGAAACATAATAACAACGTACGTGCGGTGTCTCCCCGGAGGTGTTTTCTTCTTCTTCTTCTTCTTCTAAAGGCGTATGATGCATGCCGTGTCTCCCGTGTTCTGGGTTTCCTGTCGGCCAGCAAAACGATAACAAACCACTACCATGACAACCAAGTTAAATTGTCCTCTTACGTTACATGTATGTGAGAATTTATTAAAGTTATCTTAAAAACCATCTGTTACATTTACTTCAACCTGGGCCGACGTTGTTGCTGAAGTCCTATAGATGTTTAGTGACTTGGATCAGAGTTATTTAAACAGTGTGTACATTTATACAAATACGATTGAACATTTGAAATCACTTTAAAATGTTATAAAATAAGGTTGGTTTTTTTGGGCAATCCTATTAATCAAGATAAGACACATTTTTGAGCAAAGAACTGAAGTAAAAATCAAGATGTTCCCGTTCAGTTTAGTTTAATTTAGTTTATTTGAACATATTTTGAATAAAACATATTGGCAGCGAATAACAAAATAGAAATAACCCCAGCATTTCTTTTTAAATAAACAAAAATAACCAGTCAATGTTCAAAAGTGTCAAAATTCACTTTAAATCAAAATGGTAGACGTCTCTCTCCCTGCAGCAGGCTGAAGAAAATGGCTTTAAATTTAATGTAAGTTTTTAGTAGTTTTTTGGTGAATTAAAGTAGGTTCACTCTGTGCATTTAAATACTCCCTTCTTTTGTGTCGTTTTAAATTTGTTGTAACACAAAGGCCCCTAGCCTACCCTCTTAGATATAAAAGTGCTAAGTAGAAGTTCTCCGGCTTGTCCTCATAGGAAAACCTGTTTTGGCTTCAGTTGTAACCTTTTTATAAAGGTTACACCTGGAACCCTTTTAAAGTGCTTTATTCAGGAAAGAGGTTTTAAAGCGTTCTCTGGATCAAAATGTTTCTTATTGGAACCATTAGTGTTAACCAAGAACCCTTGAAAAAAAAAACCTTTCTTTGGGAAAGGGTTTTTCAGAAGCAAATCGTTCCAGGTAGAACCTCAGCCCTTGTAGAAGAACCCTTTTGGAACCCTTATTTCTAAGAGTGTAGTATTTACTAAACCACATACTCTTTCACTCTGACGGTCTTGTCTCCTCTCAGCTCTGGTCCTCTATCAGAGGTCCGGGACTGCGCTCTTCTGGGCAGAGATCTCAAAATGTTGTTCCTGGAATAATATGCCGGGGGGGCCCCCAGTGCTCCAGTCACCACCGGACCCTCTCCCCACATCTTCTCTAGCTCGTCTTTGTATTTCTTTCTCTTTAATGATGCTGACAGTCATCAGCCTAAAATCGAAGGACTCTGAGGTAAACACATTTGCAGTGTGTCCGTTATTCAAACCATTTTTAAGACCTAGGCGAGGTCACGACTTCCACTGATGTTATTATTAGACCTAAAAACATCCGTAAACATGTGGAACCCCCCCCCCCCCCTCTGTCAGGGAGGTAACCTAACCTGTCCTGAAGCTGCAATGTCTCTTGCAGGACTGGTCTTCCTTCACCTTGAGGAATTTGTGGTTGTTATGTGAACGGTCTGGTGGCACATATTTGTGTCTGATTGTAAAACTTTAGGCCTTGACATTATTGTGCTTAGTGTGTAGGCGGCGGAGTCTTGTGTGTACACGGCGGTTAGGAATTATATTGTGGGAGGTGGAAGAAGTACATCATGTCTACTCGCTTGAAAATTCAAAGTGCATGGAAACTATGGGACATATTTCAGTGGGTTTGTCTTTCACTTCTTTGTATTTTAATCCTTATTTATCTGAATAAACAAATATGTTTTAATTGTTATGCCAAATAAATATCATTCCGTTCAAGACAAGGCACTGGATAAATGATCATTATCAGCTGCCGGTTAACAGCTATTGTGCATCAGTCTCCCATTTAAGCTAAAGTAGACCCTGTTGCACAAGAAAAACAATCCAACAGTCGGGCTACTGCACACAAACACAGGGTGAACATTACTCGGATGGAAATACTTGATACAAAAAAAAAAAGATCTGGAAAACGGGGAGGAGCGATTCCTTGGAATATCTCTTTGTTCAATTCCAGGAATTGACGTCACCCCCCTTCCCTTTTATTCATCACCAACCTGAACCCCTTTTGCAGTGAAAACAGTCTCCAGTGCACCGTTGCTTCAGGGAACAAGGAGTCCACACAGGAAATGGCTGTGGTTTAAGGCACATGACTAAGAGAATGACTGTAAAGTAGCCTCTCGCCTTCCAAAGGGCCAAATTATATTTGTTTAAAGGTCAGTTGTAAACCACCAATGTAAAGAAAGAAAGAATAAAAGGGACTATTTTGTGGCAAAGGCGTCATGATGTCAGAGTGTTTGGACGCCATATGACACAACTACTCTCTTGTGAGCTGGTTCATTTATAGTTACCTTAACTGAAGTCCAGATTAAGATATTGGTTGCTACTTTGGAATCTTCACAGCTACTGTCATTCCATTTTAAAACATAAAACTCTTGTTGTTTGTATTCTTGATAAAGTGTATATCATTATACAGTGTATATACCACATTTAGTTTTACTTAACCCCCACACGAGGGGAAGTCGAGTAGAGTCCCTGCTTTTAAATCAAGCAATTTGAGTCCTATGAATATAGAAGATGAAGATGATCTCTCAGATATTCCACATTTAAATATACTACAAAAAAGACAGTTATTTAGAACTGATAGAGTTTGATGTATGTAGAGCTGCAACTAACGATTATTTTTTCGTATTCTATTAATCTGTCGATTATTTTCTCGATTAATCGATTAATCGGTTGGTCCATAAAATGTCAGAACATTTTAAAAAACGTTGATCAGTGTTCGTCAAACCTGGAAATGACGATGTTCTTGAATGTCTACTTTGTCCACAAACAAAAATTATTCCGTTTTAATGATTTCTTTGTTATGTGGAGCAAAGAAACGAAGAAAATATTCACATTTAAGAAGCAGAAACAATCAGAAATCTTGTTTTAATCATGAAAAAAAGCTTAAAACCGATTAACGATTATCAAAATAGTTGCTGATTAATTTAGTAATCGATTAATAATCGATTCATCGATTAATCGTTTCAGCTCTAGATGTATGTATTGCTCATACAATGGGTTAGGGTTACGATGACTGCTTCTTCGTCCCATACAACTGAATTGTTTATTAAATAAACATATATAAATAGGCAAAAAAACCTGACATGTTTCGCACACCTATCATAACCAGCTTTTGGCACACTGAGACATTAACTAGTGTTAGCTTAAATTAGCATTTTACTCGAGTCTAAATGGAGTCGAGTCTTTTAACAACTTCAGTCAAGCTAGTTTCAAGTCCTTACATTTACAACTCGGACCGAGTCCCTCCTTTCTGCTGTGGCGACATAGCTAATGTTAGCATGCCAAGTGAAACGGGTGCACCCCCAGCATCTGATAACCAGTGCTTGCTAACATTAGCCCCTTAACATTGCTAGCATACCATTAAGAACAGAGCTGCTAATGTTGCTGTTTTTAACTGTTAATTTAATGGAATAAAAAGCTATTTAGCATTAGCTTAGTCCTTGACGAGTTTTTACATCTTGAAAATTAAAACTTGCCTGCTTTAAGAAATTTGAACAACATTTAAGCTAAAATATGTAGCCTTACTATAGTTTAGTATTTTCTATTTAATTAATATTCACACACTAAACAAAATAAATACAATAGTACATTGTTCCCAACAAATTCTGCATCATCTGCACTGGCTTGAATAAAAACATACTACAGTAGCATAGGGTGTTCCAGCAGCTGCATGGATGACTGGAATAAGAATTTTTTAACATTTAATGGTGTTGAAACAATAATATGTGGTGTGTTTTTTTTTGCCAAACTCTGCCAAGACCAATCGAACCAAGACATAGGCCAGATCTTTGCAAGATTGAAATCCAAGAAAAACTCATCCAGAGAGAGATATTGTGTTACACTAAATGAGGCATTATATTACTCAGCTGCAAAATTTTTTACCGTAACTTCAGTGTGTGTATATCATGGGGAGGAGACTGCTGGTACGAATAAGAAAATTTGGCAAAAATAAATCTGATAACAACAATATGTTTCCATGTGTAAAACTTTACAGGAATACTTCCCTAATTAAGTTCAGGACAAAAACAAAACAAAACATGTCTTCTTGGTTGCAATTCTTAAAAGATCCTCTGGAGGGCTACAGTCACCCAGATATGCAAGGCCAGTGTGAGTAGGTTTGATATTCTTCTCTTTTTATGTATTCCTTTTTACCATATGTTCATGTAGTGCATATCACAGGCTCCTGATGGAAATATTGAATATTTCATACTCTTTTTTTTTTTTTATACTCTCAAACATCCTTACTATCCTTGCTTATTTTTTATATTCAGCATTTCTTTTTAACACATTTTTGTTATTGTAATCATTCAAAGTATAGTTTAGATACAAAACAATAAAAACACAGGAAATAACTGCTATTCGCCTTTGTTTACAAATTCACTTTGCTGCATAATAAGTGGAAGGGGAGCAAAAGTGCGTCCACCGACCCTCTCGCGTCCCTCGCTGGTGACACGAGCGAGGCAGTGGCCTATTTCCCAGGGCGACGGTTGGTGTGACACAAAATGTGGGCCACAGTTGTGAATTCACTGAGAAGCTCTCGCTCCAGTCAGTCCGTCAATGGATGCAGAGTCTTGTTTGAAACGTGTAACCTGTGGAGATAAGCTTGTTTTGTCTGTAAAATCTTTTATTTACATATGAAATAATTGTATTGCTTAGCTTAATTCAGTAGAGGTTGTCTGGATATGAGTTTTTCTATGGCCGATGTCAATATTGTATCATTTATTATAACAAATGATACCCAAAATTCCCATTTATTGTCTCAACACACGCAAAAAAGTATAAACTATATATTAAATGCATAAATTATGTAATAATAAATGTACTTTGTCAAATAGAGACATTAAGTGTCTGAGAACAAAACGATATAATGTGAAATTATATCTTAATACTCTTGTACATTTTATTATAAGCCAATTAATATTTAGTAACCAATGCTAATTATTAATAATGACTCTATTATTGGCATGGCTTAAAAATTATAAGAGAGCTGAAACAATTGCAGCCAATCCCAGATTAAAAGTGATATATTTTAATATGATGGACAATTAAACAACACAGCAGAATCTTTAATGCAATTATTTATTCAGGAACGCACATATTTCCAGATGACGAGGCAGAGAAACATAATCTACATGACATTATTTCCTAGTTTGTCCACTACTCTACATGGGCTGCGAGAACGGAAAATACACACACTTGTATACGGTCACATGGTCACATGATGCGTGTGTGTGTGAAGTGAAGTGTAGTGGCCTTGCACGAGGAGATAAAACCGCCTCAGGTTTTGATGCAACAAAAAGCAACATTGTGCGAAAGCGCACGCAAGACTTTGGATAAATAATCACGTTTTTATATATAAGTCGTAGTACGTCAGAGGCTGGAATAGTGGGAGAGTAGAGATTAGATTTAAGATTTAAAAAGACTACGTTTATGCAGGAAATGTGCCACAAATAGAAAAAAAAAACATAATGTATAAAATCAAAGACCCTTCTTTTGTGTAGAAGAATTTGATTTTTCTTATTTCCACTAATGACATAAAGTGAAGAATATACGGGATCAGACCTGAATCCTGTCTTAAATCTTGGGCTACTCTGTGGTCACTTTGTTACAGTCATAAGATAATCTTGTACCATGCATCTCAGATGCTCCTCAAAGCAAAACCTAACTTAATCCAGGCTTTATTCTAACACAGATTGTGTCTAATGAGCCTGATCCAGAGATGTACTCACACAGCTCCAATCAGGTTGAGACGAAGGGACGACGCATTGTTTCCGATGCCAGAATCCGGTGCAGATACTTTTTGGGGTAAGGGCTTCCTGGCTACTGCCTTAGGAACAGCAAGCCCAGACCGCAAAAAGACCCACACGGGACAAAAGATTTCACCGTGTCACTGTGTTGTTTAAGTCCTCGGCAACCTGCGGAAAGATAAAAGATGCATTCAAGGGCGTTCACGAACAAGGTGTTTTCAAAATAGGTGGAAACAACTGAAGACATTTTACACGCCATGGAAACTAAGAACTTTTTTCTATCGTCTTTTTATCGGATGTTTTGACTATCAAAAAACCCCACAAGACGTGACTATTTTCTAAAAAAAATTAGATTCTTTTTGACTGTCAATCTTTAACGATTCTATCATGATCCATTGAATGCTCTTGCATCAGACACAAGACTTACACCACTAAGTGTGCTCACTAAAACACCCTGAACCATTAAAACATGGCTACAGTGCATCATATGTCATTTATTTGAAATGAGAGGAAGTTAATGTCTTTGTGAACAGAAGCTGAGGTGATGAATGTAGACTTGACTGTGTCAGGTGTTGAAATTGAGAGTATAGTATATTCCAAACTATTTTAAAGTTTGAGTGCAGTGATATCCATCCAGTTTCCCCATCTTGTCTTCTCGCACATTTCCAAGAGCCGGGGGTTTGCCGTCAATTTTCACATTTTCACACATAAACGCGTACTCGCAAGATTGCATCGCCGCTGCTATACGGTCCAGTTTTTTTTAAACGGGATTAATAATCCCCTCTTCATCATTAACCTAGAGTAAAACTGCAATATCTACTGACTCATGTTTCCTTTAGATTCAGAACAAACTATTCCACAAACACGAGTTCCACACGTCTGGACCAAGCGACAAACAATCATGACGTCACCCGTAAGAATGTTTTTCGTCATTCCCACTAGTGACCGCTCCAATGTCCGGTACTTTGTTGTCTATTTTCCTCTAAAGTTTAACATAATTTACAAAAAAATGACATCATGTGCTATTGAAGAACACCTGAAGTTAAAACCCTGCCGCTCTCCTTCCATTAGCTGATTCTGACTTTGATAGAGAGGTGTGCTGCCCCCAAATCTGGCCTAGTGCAGACACCAATCCCTAATCCTGATGTCAATTATTACATAGATAGTTTGGATTGCAGACTTTCTAATAACAACAAGGACTGTGACCTCTCAGCAAGGAAAGGTTCCCAAATTTGACCCAGAGTGGCTCCTAGCAGCATAATTACGTAGATCTGTGCGAAATGATAATGGAGTTTTTGAGGTAACAACATAACAAAATCTAGCAGAGCAATGTCAAAGCACTTGCGATAAAGGGAGTCCCACGCTGTTTTAGTATTTGAGGTATTTGTGTGGAATTTAATGCTCTTAAATCACACTTTGTGTCATGTTTGATGGATTCTGCATCTTTATCTGTAAGGCGACATTGTCGCTAACACTACACTGTTTTCTTTTCCTCCATACTTTTCTTCCTTGTGCAGCTAATAAGGACGATTATTTGTGTTCTTTCTTGTTTGAATGTAGGCACACCTCCAACTAGTTTTGTGAGGAATACCAGGCTGAAAGTTTCTGAAAGATTCTCACCTATGGTGGGACCCAGGTGACAGTAGCTGCTCATAAGTCTAACCCTAACCCATCTGTAGGTCTATGGGACCCCGAGGGTTCAGAAAGTTACAACTTCTGCTAAATATGAGACAGTTTTGTTACTTTCGGTCATTTGAGGCAAATGGGAAACTGACTTTTTTAAGGTTTTTAAGTGATTAAAACTTGGGGCCCCGTGTGGGCGTGGGTTTTGGACAAATTGTACCTTGCCTTTCGCCCTATGAACACTCATGTGGAGGATAAAGTGGTAGAAGATGAATGACAGATTCAAACATCCAGTTCAGATTAAGAACATTTATATTTCCTTTACATAGTTGTTTGCCCTGAGGCATTCAACATGGCCTAAAGCGAAGAAGTTGTTGAAATGTAGGCGACAAAAGTGCTATATTCTATAATGCATCACTAAATACTCTTAGTAACTGTGTCACCACAGGGATTTATTAGTTTAAACTTCATTCATTCAGGCTTGAGTCACTGTGTGAATGGGGAAAGACATGCCATCCACTCCAATCAGCTTTGCATTATGATTGTTGAAAGAAGAAAAATCCTTTTTTTTTCTATAACATTACAGCAACGTTGTAATATAGTAGAGTGAAAACTCTAATGGCGGCGGACACCGTTTCGCAGGCTTTTAAATCAATTCACTACGGTGTAATCAAACCAGTGCGATGCTGCTGAGAGTGTGAGATATTTGTTTTAGTAACATTTCATATCGATTTTGTACATTTTCACTTATGTGCTTATGGTCAGTAAATAATCACGATACTGTACAATGTCTCCAGCGCGAGGAGACAAAGTCCGGAGCTGTGTCATAGCCTTGTTGTTTTTATGTTTGTCAAATGGGGAGATGGACTGGAGCGATGTCCCTGAAATAATCAGACAAACACAGGTCATTAGACAGATGATTATAGAAGAGACTGATCTTCAGAATTGGGGGTAGAGTCATGCTCATCACGGTCTTCAGGCACCTTCTTCACTCTTCTCCAAAAACTACCCAACACAAAAGATTATATGACTTGAGTTCACATCAAGGACAAGGTAAAATGTCTCAACTTGTTTCTTAAAATTGAAGATAAGCACCACTCTACATATTTATCGAGTCTAAACACGTTTATATTAGAACACATATGTCACTCTTGAGCCTCTCCATAAACACACAAAAAAATCACCTAATTTTAGTGCCCAAAAGCATAGAATTAAGCACAAGATAACCTGTGAGTGTACATCCACTCCACATGCAGGCCTCCATTATGGGATTTCATGCTCCAGTAAAGAACCAGTTCGTATTTTTGTTTTCCTTTTAAAGGCTTTTGTGGTGCACAGAATATACGACCACATCTGGATGACGAGAGCCTGGGTGTTACGCTAAGCCCGGACCAGACCATCTGCACACGTAGGCATCTGCCACACTTACCTCACTACATGCGTCACAATTAGTGAAGAAAAAATAAAAATGGCACAATCTCTTCTGCTCTTAAATCTAAAAATGTGTTTTTAGATTTAATGCTTTCTGCTTTCTTAATGTACTATGATGTGATCTTGGGGCAGTGTCACTCCTGCCAGGCCCTCGATCACTTCCAGCTGAGGTGCAGATCCACTTTTTACAGCAAAGAATGATCGGCCTATAGAGCCCAGAAGAGCTCCTGCCCTAAAACTATACATCTCTATGTGTGTGTGTGTGTGTTTGGGCGAGAGATGGAGCTCTCCATGGTTCTGAAACACACACAGTGAGCTGCCCGTGGTGCTGAAAGCAGCAGCTCTCGCTGCGTGCTGGTGAACGCCCTGCAACTGGAGCCCAGTGAGGAGAAAGAAGGGAAAGTGGAGTTGGTTGAAGAAAGAAAAACGAGTAAATAGATTTAACAAAAAAAAATAAATACTGAAATTGAACAACGGTGACGGTATTTTAGGGGGCGCCCTGACAGGATGTGTGCAGACCTGTACGGATGAATCGATCGCGCATGAATTGGCACTTGTTGCCATAACGCATTGAAAGTCTGCCGAGTGGGCAATATGTGTGCGTGTGCACGCGCGCCCGCGCGCTCCCCTCGTGTCTGATCCTCGCTATTCCACGCTCAACGAAGTAACGCTACTTCTTCAAGGTCCCTCGCGCACGACTGTGAACCCCCCACCCACCCACCACCCCCCTCAGCACACATACATACACACACAAAGTAGCCATAATCTCCATCTTAATGATCAAGGATTATTTGCATCATTTTTACACCTTATTCAAAAATCACCCTGATGCTTTTATTTTGTTGTTTCTGACACGTAAATTCCCCTAAGTGCACTCTCTCTCGCACACACACACACACACTCATCTGTCAGCGGTGAATATCGATGGATGGATGCAGTCAGAATTTCTATTGCAATCGGCAGCGCCGCGAGGCTGTGACACGCGGAGCAGCGCACGTCCACGCGCCGCAGTTCACGACAAAAGAATTCAATGTAAATCAGCGCGAGACGACAAGAAATGACACTTTTAATTCAATTGCATTAGCCCTTTTATCTCTCTTTCCTTCTCTCTCTCTCTTCCACTCACACACATCAACACGTTTCTCCGGAGAAAACACACTGTCCACTCACGCGCCACAGTCAAACTCGAGAGGGGGGGGGATGAATTTCTCAATGGCTCTTATTATTATTATCGGTATTATTATTATTAACACTGCAAACACACGATATCTATATCACCTCCTTCCTCTTCTTGTTTTTGTTGTTTGTAACTCCACAATAATAACAATAATAATAAAAAATAGAAATGGGCTCACCCAGTCATCGCGGATCCCGGGGAAGCGCGTGCATCATTTTCCCTCTTCACCCTCTTTTTTTCCCTCCAATAATCCCTGGGAATTTGAACGGCGCCCATTGATATGCAGCAGTAGGGCCCCCCCCCCCTCCACCCCCCCTTTCCAACATCATCCCCCCCACACACACACACACCTCCACCTCCACCCTCTCTCGCGCTCTCCCTCCATCCTCTCTCTTCTTCCCAGACGTCAGTCGCTTTGCCTCCCCCCTTTCAATTCGCTTCGTATTTATTTTCTTTTTCTCGCACCTTTTCTTTTGCTTTTTTTTCTCTTTCCTCCCTTAATCCTAATCCATTTTCGGCCTCCTCCTCCTCCTCTTCCTCCTCCTCCTCCTCCTCCTTCACCTCCTCCTCCTCCTCTGGAAAATGCTGCAAAACCTCTAATGGAAGCCACTCAATTCCTCCAGTCTGCTTCTTGCTGGTGACCTGCATTGACGTCATTGCGTCATTAGGTTTCCCCTGGAAACACGAGCGGGCCAAAAATAGAAACACATTAATTCAAACCCCGGGCTGGGGAGGAGGAGAAGAGAGGAGGGGGGGGGGGGAGCAGGGGCTGGGGTAAAGGGGCAGTTTTTTGGCAAATATACCCCACCCTCTCTCCTCCACCCTTAATTCATAATATTCTGCACCATCAAACCCTCCCTCCCTCCTTTTTCTCCAGATACACACCTTCACTCTCTACATTCATGTATTTTTACAGTCATTTAACAAAACTAAAATGTGAATATAAATATGAATCTATTGTTGTTGTTTTTACTTAAATGCAGTGTTGTACACCTTTTGTTGTTGTTATATCCGTGGCTTTGTGGTCATTTTTGATGAGGTTAACATGCATAAAAACGTCGTTTGTGGAACCTCCCACCTCTCCACGAGGATAAAGGTGGTTTGTGATACTATATTTTGGCTAATCATTATTTTGAGTTTCATTAAATGGAGTCTACGGAATGGATGGAAATATGAATGAATACTTTAATTCTGGAACATTTAGAAAATATTTTTTTGCTACAATATTTGCTACATTCAACCATGCTGCATTTGTGTATTTTATCATCATAAAAGTTTCCAAAGATATGAATGGGGTGAACCTGCAGCAACAACAGTGTTCAATTCAAGTCTATTGTTTACCTTTTAAACCTTTAAATTTAGCCAATATTTTTATAATTAGCAGATCCAAACATCAAATATTCATAATTTTTTATTTCAACTGTTCAGTATTGTGCAAAAAATGCACATTTGAGTGTCTTAAAACTGCTATTTGGCTCATTTAAAGAGCCAGTTGCTGACCACTGCTGTATAGTATGCTGTATTATATACTATATAATAACCATTTAACCATAACTCTTACCTTAACCAAGCTACAATTTAAATCTTAGCCTTTAAACTTCTCGGAAATTAGAAGTTTAGGACCAGGTTAAACCTGGTCCTCATTAGGACCAGGTTTTGGTTTTCATGAGGACTAAACTGGACCTGACAAGGTCAGTGTTTACGTTAACGAAAGGTCCTAAAGAAGAATTCTTAAAATGCATTAAATGTCATGTACAAAACGAAGTTGCAATTCATTTCTGTTGGAAAAGACAAAAACAGCAGTAAAATAGCAAATTGTATGACAAAATGGATCACAATAAGTGGGTCCTCCCTATAAATAGTTAGGGGAACACTGGTATATGTTATATATATAATATATATTGTCATACTTTTACTACAGCTGGAATCTTCTGGGTAATTCCTGTCTAAAAGTGGCTCCAGGGTAAAAAAAAAAAACGTCTTTGAGCCCCATTAACCCCCAATTTCTCTCTCTCTTCTGTGTACAGTTCAATACCAGGCCTGTGGGATTTATGTGCAGTGATGTGATCGTTCCACTGCAATAATAGCAATTGTAAAAGTGGGATTTGACACGGGGTCCTGCACCAAAACACGCCCCCAGGATTAGGAAATAAAGCAGCGAAGCCGCCGA
Source organism: Microchirus variegatus (assembly GCF_963457635.1). Taxonomy (NCBI): domain Eukaryota; kingdom Metazoa; phylum Chordata; class Actinopteri; order Pleuronectiformes; family Soleidae; genus Microchirus; species Microchirus variegatus. The sequence continues at coordinate 6,111,562 of NC_139821.1, forward strand.
AAGGTTCCCTTTTTAATGTCGCATTGATGCTGCGCTTCAGTAAAGCACGCGACAAACCGAATTATTAATAAAGTTTGCACAAAGAAAGAAAACTGACATAAATTAAGCCTAAAGCGTTAATATACACTACTCCTTATTCCTGCTGTTGACAGAACATAAACAGTTTATAGTGTGATAGAAAGGATTTTAACGCCGTGTAACTTTTGGTGATTTGTTTGTTTGTTGTTGCTGTGGAAGTTTATTATGAACAAATCTGTCTGTGTTTGGTGTTGTGTTGTGTTGTGTGGTGTTTTTAAATGCACTTTGTTGTGTTTTCAGTCACAGTGGAACCTGTCTCTGTCCGACCGTCCGTCCGTCTTGGCATGAAACGGATCACTTCCTGTGTGCAGCCTGCGGATGTCGTTGGGTGACGCAAGATCTAAACGCCAAGATAAAGAGGGAGTCAGTAACTCAAACTGTATCTTTGATTTATCAATTTCCACCCATCCATCCATCTTTTACCGCTTTATCCTCCACATGAGTGTCATGGGGGTCGCTGGTGCCAATCCCAGCTGACATAGGGGCGAAAGGCCCAGGGTCAGGTCATGGACGGTTCGCCATTCAGACTCACACCTACACACAATTGTCCGATTTTCCTCCAAATCCCCAAATCTGCATGTTTTTGCACTGTGAGAGGAACTTTATTTATCAAATTCTTTAACAAAATCGTTCCAAAAACATTAGGAAAAATTGGAAATGACAGTGTTCTGAACTGTAATGCTAGTAAATTTGACATCAAGTCAGTTAAGTGTTATGACCAGTGAAAAAATTGAGGCTAAATTGTTATAATTAGTGTCCAGGATAGTATTTTTCCACATACTGTATGTGGATTAAAATAAAAAAAATACATTAATTTTTCTTTCATTCATGCGGTCATTCTTGTGTATCCGTTCTTAATCTCTTCACATATCTGGGACTGACGCAAACATCCTCCTCTCGTTTAATCGCTTTATCTTCTTCCTTCCCCCCGCCAAATTCAATTGAAAATGATGCGTTCTTATTGTGGGTCAACTATGTACTGTTTTTATTACTTCCTGTACGTATCCTTTTTAAGATTTTATGTTGTTATGCTGGTGAGCTCAAGGCAAATTTCCACCCTGATGGACAATGAAGTTCTATTCTCTACTATTCTAATCATCAGTCTACGCCACCACCTCAGAGTTTGCAAGAGTTTACTCTCCTGTACAACTACATAAAAGTGAACTCAATATAATAGAATTCTTGTATTTGTCTTTTTAATTCCAGGTTCTGAATGTTACGCTTGCATGGATTCCTGCAGCAGCGGAGGACGTCCCGTCGTCTGAGCCGCGCGACATCGTCTTCACGGAGGACGTGTCTGCCTGCCAGCATATGGAAATCTCAGGTGCGTCGCTTAATGTGATGGTGATTAATATCGAGTAACCAGCCATGTTAAATCCTTCCTGTGGGATATTAAAGCTGCCGTCAGCGATCACAGATAACATTTAGCTTTAGCGACAGTCTGTTCCTGCCACTCACGTTCATCCCCCCTCCCTTCATTATTTGGTGTTTATTCACTGCGTAAAAGCCTGATCTCACCAGAAGAGAGGACCGCCCCTTTGTTGAGTTCTGGCTCCTGATTGGATCAATTGTATGTGTCCATATTGACACCTTCTTAATCAAATCCCAGTTCGTTTGGCAACACACAACTCAACTGTGGTGCGCTTAAAAAGGTAGGTCCCGGTTAGCTTCAAGCGAACCAAGTGGACTACAAAGCAGGGCATTGTGGGTATGACACAACCCAAAATCATGTCTGTGTCCATTATTGCAGCGTTTATGTGTCGTACGTTCACATAAAGCGATGAGGATCTTGCTCGTTGTTTGTCTTCGTCTTCGCCTTCAGTAAATTCTTGATGCAGCGCCACCCTCAGGCGAGGAGGGGAATACGTTATATTCAAAACGTTTGGTTCGTTTCTCAACTCATAAAGTCTTATATAGTCTTGTCTTCCGCATGGATTTCTATATTTACAGGTCCATTTATAACTCGGTGAACATTTTCCGAAGTAGTTCTTCAACAGAGCACGATGTTGATTTGTGAATTTATGTTCCCATTCAGAGTAAACTAGATGAAAAGTGGACACCAGTGGGATTGGCCCGTTGGTGTCGTCCAATAGGAGCCTCTGAACTGCTGTTTGAACTTGTCGTAATCACGTTCAAAACGACTTCAGATTCTTATGATTGACGTCACGAGTCGTGGCCTGGTGCCACTGGATCTCATTGCGCTCCCTCTTTATGAGCTCTGTATACTACTTTGTTTTTTATCTCAAATCCTGTCTGATGATGACGTTGTTGATGAGTTGTGCGATTGTGACGTAAACGGACGTCAATAAGATCTTGAGAAGATAAGACGTTGTTTTCGAGTACAAAGTGTGTTTTTCACTGTTCTCCTTGACTCAGATTGTCATGTTCTTGCTGGCTTAATGCCACCGTATGCAAAAGACAACTTTTGTGCATTCCTAATGGTCTGTCTCATATGGGACACGTATATATGGATACGCGTTTTTAACCCCAGACGATAAACGCTTTGCAGTCGGGAGCATAAATTCTCGCTCTTCCTCGCCTCTATTGCCACGGCCAGATGAAAACAGCAGTTTCCCTAAATGCAATTTCTTTTTTTCTCTCACCTCACCCCATTACCTCAGTCAATATCTAATCTTCCTCTTCCTCCTTCTGATGTTTCTATCGATTCATGCAAACAAGTCGCACCGTGCTCCTTAACATGTGTATTAATGATCACTCACTTTCTCCATCTCCATCACACACACACGAGGAACCGACAGAGAGGTGTGTGTGTGTGTGTGTGTGTGTGTGTGTGTGTGTGTGTGTGTGGGAGAGTCTCACTGTTGAAATATCACACAGAGACTGCTGTACACCAAGAGATAAACACTTGGCTGTGCTGAATTGCATGTGCTTAGAATGTTTTCCCTCTGAAATCTGCAAAATAATGCCTTCCGAGAAGAGAAAAAAAACAAGCACATCCAGATCATAATTATCACTGTCGGAGAGGAGAAGAGCTGCAGTTACAGCCGCAGCACGCTCTGCACTAACTGCTGATGCCATCTGCTGGCGAAAAGTGTGCACTACAGCCACAGTGGTCTGGAAGATCCTCAATCAAAAACCTTTCTTTGAGGTTTTAAAGCACAACCCTGCCATTCATCCAGGCTTAAGAAATACATTTGATATGTGACTGTGGGGTTTTTGATAGAAAGGCTTTTATTTTGAAATTCTGTGAGGTATTTTCACAAAGCATGATGGAATATCGTAATCTAATATTGATATTACATTTTTTTTTTGCAGTAGACACTCGGTGGCCCCAAAAGGGAAATATATATATGTATATGTACATATATAGAGAGAGAGTATATGTATATGTATACGTTTCTTCCTGTGTTTCTCGGTCCGAGCCTCTGACAGCACAGTCAGAGGTGCTATTGCAAGCTGCCACCAGGGGGCAGGAGCAGTCAGGAGTCTTCTCTCTCTCTTCTCCTCCTCCTCCTCCTCCTCATGAGTTAGTCTCTTTAGCAGTTTGCTCATAGTAAATGCAGATAAGCTCATGCATGTTGACACATAACGCTGAATTACACACGAATGTAAATACTGATTTCCTGTGAGACGTTTCCACACACAGTTGGTCCGTACGTATCAAAACAAATACATCACGCGGAGTTACTGCTCAACGTGCTACGACACGACACTTTTCTTCCACACGTATACGATGGCCCCCCAAAGTGACTTCCCTCACCCCCCCCCCACAGTCTCCACACCCACTGACTTTCCTATTTATACCAGATTGTTAATGGCTACTTTTATTAATTTCACAGGGAGGCAATTAAACAAAGCCTTACTCTGGGGGTGGAGGGGGGTGGGCGCAGCAGATGTCTGGCGTAACCTTGAAATATTTTCGAATGGACCCTGAACAGGCCGGGCTAGGATGAAATCGAGCGTGGAGGCGGGGCTTGGAGAACGGTAAAGTAAGATGTGAAGAAAACAGGAAGAAAAAAACAAGCGTGTAAAGATGTAAGGGAGGGAGTGAAATCGAACGAGGGAGGGAGGGAGGGAGGGTGTAGGCCGATATCAAAGAGACCTTTGTTCCAGCCTCTGCCTCAGTAGCTGTGTGAGGATCAGAGCCAGAGAGCAGAGGACCTCGAGGACCTTGAGAGGGGGAATTGAATGCTTACGCTGCAGAACTTTATCTTCAAGGCATTCTGCCCTCCACTTTCTTCATTTTTTTTTTTTTTTTATCATTAATTATTTCTCGCTAATTGCCAGGATTAGAAAACAAGGAAGAGAAAGGGTGTTCTGGGTCTCTGGAGACACTTAATACAGTGTGTGTGTAAGTGTGTGTGTTGTCACTCTGCAGTCTGCCTGCATACACTACTCCTGCCCCCCCCCCCCCTCCTGTATATAAAGGAAAAGAACAAGGGGGGAAGGAGCACAAATTGAACATTCTTGGTCAGCAAGGTTGTTAGCTCTGTGTCGCCGATTGCGCTCGTTGAACCGTAAAACTATTTCCATTAAATTAAGAAGACGGTCATAGCCCAGTAACGTCCTTTCACAATGGTTAACACTTGAGGTGATTGAGTGTGTGGCCCTTTTTCTTTTACACTCTACTAACTATAATCCGCCCCAATAACCACCATCTCAAGAATGCCAAGATACTCTTGTGTTTGTGAAACGTAAACATGCGTATCGACAGTATGAAGGTATATGTGAAGGGCGCGGTTTAGATCCCGCTCTCCTCACGAGCAGAAAAAAAAAAGCTTGTTGTCTGAAATGGCACGTGGATCGCACACGCTTTGCCGAGATCAAAGCAAACAGCGGGGCGTCCTCCGTGAAACACTTCTCCCCACCTCGGGCTACAGATGCTGTAGCGCTGCCCAGACAACACATGATGAACACTGACGGAGTATTAACACCGCTTATAAGTATGAGTAATGCTGATGATTGGGTATGAGAGGAGGTCAGAATCTAATGGATAGCGGATAATTAGCCAGATTTCAGTCCTTATCTGGCTCTTCCCAACAATCGTGGGTGTCTTCTGATTTTAGCCTGATTTGAGCAGATTATCTGGGCAAATTATCCTGTAGAGGGAGGGATTAACAGACGCCATCGGACGCATCATAGGCCGTTTCTCAATACCCAAATATGCAAGAATGTACTTGCATGTTTGATCGAGCATGTTGACCGCGAAACGAATTTTGTAAGCCAAGTTGATTCCATCTTCATCCATAGTTTTTTTTGCGTAATACATTGCACACACAACGCCAAAGTGTGTGCTCCTGCGTCTCGACTGGATCGTCTAGTCTAGTCTGTGCTTCCTCAGGATTAAAACATTGAAAATCGGGTTAATAGGCTAAAACCAGTCGTGGCATCCTTGTGTAAAACGGTAGATCGTACTGATAATCTGTACCACATTTGTGGATAATCCCACATTCATCACTCATGTCTGTTTAAAGTAGCCAAAAACTCCTTGAGAGGAGGTTGGGTCAGACCGGGCGCTGAGCCTACAGTTCCCCCCTCAGCCAAGCGATGGTGGTCACCAATATTGAGGACATTTCCCCAGGCTTTGTTGCAAATACATTCATCATTTCTCAACGCTACAACGCGGTCATTGGCGTATTGGTCTGTAAAAGTTCTGGACGCTTCAAAAATGGTACTTCACGTTCTTCATAGTTCAAACAGGTAAAAGTCACATATTGGTATCAGTAGGAATTCAAGGACACAAAAAAAAAGTCAATATCGACCCCTCCCTGCGACATGTAAATGAGTGATTTCAATCATATCGGCGGCTAAAGAGAAAAACATTCCTCAAACTCACTCAGCATGTGAAAAGGCCCCAAAGCCCCATAAGGATGAATAGGCTCGCCCTCGATGAGTTGCCTCGCTGCATTATGCATATGTGGAATCAGACCTCCTTTTTCATTAGCTCGTTCTGGCACTATCCCCATTTATCATATTTGAGAACAAATCGCCCGGCACATTATCTGCCTTCTGATGAGCTCGTCTGTATATTTTATCAGTTCATAATAAAGGGGCCCCGGCCCTGCTGACAGCGCGGCGCATTCGTCTGGCTCCGGACCAGGTCCCGTGGCCTCTGTTGTCTGGGAAAAAAAAGAACAGCGCCCTGTTTTTGATCGATGAGTTTGCCTTGGGGATTCTTGTCATGTTTTACAGTTCACCTGATTGCCTACCTTGTGCGAGCAAGCTCGATGCGGCAATTAAAGGTGCAGCAGCAGGGATATTAACGCGCCGTGATTGGCACTAATGTCTTTCTTTACGCCGAGATTATCGTCACCACGGCTAATTAGTTTGCTTAGCTTTGGACGTAATTGTAGCTGCAAACATGCTTCATGCTCTCAGACAGGTAACAAAGCGTTGTGTGGGACACAGAGGACACGGTGTGTCTCCTACAGTCTTGTATAAAGGTCCTTAAAGGGATACTTGAGTAAAAGTATCTTAGCAGAGAATGACTTTTTTTTTATGTAATATTACTTTAGTGAAAGTCTTAAAGTATGTGACGTTTACTGTACCTAAGTATCCAAAGTGATTTTCTGATAGAAAATGTACTTAAGTTTTAGAAGTAAAAGTGTTAAAATGGTGAGTGCTACTCTATATGTGTCCTTGAGCAAAGAAGCCTTACCCTTTAACACATAGCATATCGCAGACAAAGTGCTTGCACAAGGGCACTCTGCATCACCGTAATTACGCAACGGTTTATGTTATCGGAAAAATTCCACCGGTTTTTGAAAGCTGAGAAGTTGCACGTCAAAGCCAATGTGTGGTTATTACGGTAATTTCACTCGCGCTGTTGCAGGAAGCCGGCGAATCAGTGCCTTTGTCACCAGAGAGGAAACAATTGGACAAACAAATGTCATCATAAACATGTTTTACACTGTTCAAATTTCAAATGTCACTATTTGAAAGTTCCCTTTTGCTGTATAACTTAAGTTTGACTCATTATTGGGAGTTTTATTCCACATTATTAGGGTTTATCATGAATAATTCACTAAATGTACTTCAGTCTGAGTCACAGTGCTCGAGTAAAGCCCCACACTAGAGGATAATTGGCCAGACTTTCGCTCCTAATTTGTCCCTTCCGACAATAGTGTGTGTGCCTTTTCTAATTTTCGTCTTTAAAACACATTTGATATTTATATAGGTGACGAGGCTGCTCACACAAAGTTTCTGTGAGACACCAAATCCCTGGAAATATCCTCCCTGAAATCGTCTGATTGAATGTCCAAGTGTGCGGTCCTTATCGATTAAAGTGTTGAAAATCAGTGTTGTGTTTGTGGTTGTTCCCTGTTTTTTTTAAGATCCTCTAGTATGCGGCAGACTCAAATGTCCTCTAAAATCTGTGATTTTCAACCACTGTGCTGCCGCCGTACTCCACTGTGCCATGAAACATCATCCTTGGTGTGCCTTGGGAAATTATCCAATTTCGCTTAATAGCACCAAAAACGGGGAGTGCAGTATGTTGTCTATGAGGTCTGCCTTAATAAGACGACAGAATTAGTGATGCGTGATCAACGTGACGGTGACGAGAACATGGATAAATGTAAAAACTACTGTATTAGACTGTATTTTTTTTAAAAAAGGTTGACAAACCCTACTCTAAAGTGCTTTATACTGCAGTTTTGTTTTTTTCCACCCATTCACACATTGGTACAACATGCACAACACACAATATCTTTTTTTGTGATATTGTAATTAAATCCGAGTCGGAATGATAACAGTTCTTTTTTTAACCACATCATGCAGCTGTAACTAGAAGGACCTGGAATTGAACTCTCAACCTTCTGGTTGGAAAAACAACCTACTGAGCCACCGCCACCTGCAACTACAATGGTGTTTCTTCTGTGACGCATAATTCCACATCCACACCGAGTGGGAAAGGCTTTCCCTCACTATTATTTCCTGACATTTTCAGGTCAGGCAGCGCCTCTGTGGGTGTGCAGTTTGTTTTTGCTCCCACTGTCGGCCTGTGCGGCGGAAACACAGCTCTAACATCCGTCCCAGCGTGTGCGTGAGTTTTTGACTTTACATTAATATGATAATCTCTGCAGCTTCCCCCCTCAACAGCGTGCTGATATTTTTCCTTCAGTGTCACCCTCCCTCCCTCCTTTTTTTTCCTTTTTTTGAGAGTCACAGGACGGTCACAAGCTGAGTCTCTTATTTGTAAAACATGGCGTGTTGTTTTCCAGGCGGCCGAGCGGCCTGCTGTGTATCATCGGGAGGTGAAGGCACCTCGTAGCCTTTCAGCCTCTCTAAATCCACCCTGTGATGATTCCATCAGGGAGTGTCAAAGTTTAAAACATACAATATTCTCGCTCTATCCCTCCCAGAAAACCCACTGTCCTGTTCCATCACATCACTTTTCAGCCACTAGTTCTTGCTCACAGTGGCGGAATTCACTCACAGATCAGGGAACAAGACCTCGTGGACCAAGAACGTATGAAGGCTTCGTGATTATCTACGGCTTTTAACGACAAAATTATCAGCCCACATATGTATGGAACAAAAAGTGCTTCTTCTTTTCTACTCCTCACACTCAAGGTCAAGGTTTTCTGGCATAAACTCTGACATTCGGTTACGGTTAAAGATAAAGTCATACTTTAGTGTATATAATATAATATAAATAAAAATATTTTCAAAATTTGACAAAAAAGTCATACCATTGTCCAAAATTTGACAAAAAAGGTAAAAAAAAAAAAAAGTTTTTGTAAAATTTGTCAAAAAAAGTCATAGGTTAGTATGCATGGAAATCAGAGTCCTTGAAAGTATAGTGGAGTGGAGCTCTGTAGTCAACTTCTATGTTAATAATGAGAAGAAACACTACTGTATATGCGCGGTTATGCAAATATGATAATGATCATTTTTACAAGCTGTAAAAGCAATGACGCTGGAGGCCAAAAACGAGAAGACGGGGAAGAAAAGTTCCAGTGCAGGCGCTGAACATAATCTTGACGGTAGTTATTACTGGCTTATTGCGGCGGATGACATCTATTTCTCTGTCGTGTGACAGCACATCACGCTGACTTTCCTTTAATAGCTTTGGTTGGCAGATCAGGACTGGTGAGAATAAATTAGAAATGATTCCTAGAGCGCAGAATTAGTGGAACTCTTTCATGGAAAAAAAAAAAGAAGATGGGACGTGTAATCACTCAGGCGAGACTTTGATTAAGTGTTAAGGCGAGCTGGTGGAGAGTGTGGATTTCATGGCGACGGAGCTTATGTGGTTTTGACAGTTCATCCTTCATGTGTTTTGCTAATTTTCCAACCTTTACTTCATCCTCACTGTTGTGCCCGGCCCTTATTTCATGTTCAATCCTTTTCTCATCTGCGCGCGCTCGCTGTCATTTCTCTCGTCCTCATGCTGTTATCGCTTGTAGGCATTGATTTCTTCTTTTTTTTTTGCCGTCTTCTTTGCTTTTTTACATGACAATGGCTTTTACACAAGGCCCCGGTTTATCCTTGTCACGCTGTCATTTCTTTGTAAAGTAGTGCCTACCATTGCTTCTGTCATCATTGGTTTGCCACAGTCCTGTGCGTGTGATTGTACCGTGGTTATTGCAGTCTATAGGGACTGTGACACCCTTTGTGTTCAGCACAATGCAGTTTCTATACGGTGTGCAATTGCTCACTTTAGGGGTCGAGGAAATAAAAGTGAATTATACAGTATCTTCGTAATCGTAGCCTATGCAGTTTTAATTCTACGGTGTGTGTTGTCATAATACAACCTTTGCTTTAGAATTCTGTCAAGGTCTTGTGTGCAGGGCCACACGGTGGGTGTAGTGGTTAGCACTCCTGCCTTTGCAGCAAGAAGACCCAGGTTTGCAACCCAGTTGGAACAAGGGTCTTTCTGCGTGGGGTTTGCAATGTTCTCCCCGTGTGGGCGTGGGTTTTCTCCATCGTCCAAAATGTTTTCATATTTTAGTATGTAGTCCAAAATTTGACAAACATTTCAAACTATAGCATGTCGCCCAAAATTTGACCAAAAAGTCATAGGTTAGTTTGTCGTCCAAATTTTTACAAAAGTCATAGTTAATGTGTCGTCCAAAATTTGACCAAAAAAAGTAAAACATTTTACAAAAAAGTCAAAAATTGGACAAAAAAGTCATACATTGGTATGTCGTCCAAATTTGACAAAAGTCATACTTTAGTATGTCCAATATTTTGACAAAAAAACATTCAGATCTGAAGTGTGAGAGTTTGTCTTGATGTGGCCCTGTGATGGACCGGCAACCCCAGTCAGCCGAGATTGGCACCAGCGACCTTCATGTGGAGGATAAAGCAGTAGAAGATGGATGGATGAATGGGTCTTGTGTGCAGTACAAAGTTAAAGTAAAGCAAGCCAGGGTCACTCAGAAGGTTCAGATATCCATTCTAATTTGGGGCTGAAAATGTTAAAACTCCTTTTGTTAAAACCCGTTTGACTTCAAAATATACAGCCTAAAAATGCCACAGGCTGTTTGAAGTATGGCCGAACGATTTTGAATAAATATCTAAAAATTAGCATATGATTCACAATATCACAGGAAATGGTAATTTTCTCATAATTATTCTAGTTTTCATTCGAGGAACATGGGATAACATTTTGGCCACAGTTTGAAGCAATCAGCAAGTTGTCCTGCAGAGGCCGCTGTGAGCAACTTTATCCACTCCTCAAACAGTGATGTTACTTCTTTTTTTCTTTTATTTTTTTTCCTCCTCTTGGTGACAACGAAGGACACAAACAAGACAAACTGTGCTGTTAAGCAGACAATCCCGACACCAGAGCATCTGAAAAGAGACATGAGCAAATATTTCTGCTTCTACCCCACAGATGTCACAGTAACAAACTAATCCACACACTCTGCCGACAGTGGAATGAGTGGACGCGTCACAGACGAGCATCTGTCACCGTGTTTTTTGTCGCTTATTTTAACCATAAAAGGGCCAGAAAATGTCCTGTGAGTGAGTGCTTTAGTCCATTTTTTCCAGAATGACTTCCAATATCTGGCAGTTATTTAGAAAAAACCACTGAACACCAGTTTTGCGTTGTTAATTTTGAAATTTTAACAAAAACAGGCCAAAAAATGGACACTCTGTATGGTGTTTTTCCAATCCTCTCCTCTCTGGTGATAAAAACGCTGATTCACTGGCTGTTAGCATTTCTCCGATCGCACAAACCGTCGCGTAATTACGTTAATGCAAAGTGCTTGCGCAAACGTGTCGTCTGCAAAGGGTTTTAACTATAGGGCTATAAACATTACCTGAATATAGTTAATGTTTGGGATAATGCTTTTTTTTAAAGCTGTCCAATAAAAGGACATCAGTGCAGTGTCCTGAGAAGAATGTGTCTAATTATCTGAATATCTTCTATGGAATAGCGTGTCATTTAATATTCGTTGAAGCGTGGTTTTTCTAAAGAAAAAAAAGATGGTCAGTCCTAATATAAATTTGCTAAAGTTGCTCATATCTTTATCGACCGTGGCTGAGACACGTGGCGGTGGAGCTGCCGCGGCCGTGACTCGCTCTAACTGCTCCCACTGGGTTTACAGAACTGTGCCGCGTGGTGTGAAGTGCGTTCAAGGGCGTATCGGCTGCTCTCGGACAGAGCTGCTCGACATGTTCTACCCTTCAAAGCGTGTGTGTGAAATGATAATCTTTCGGCTTGAAGTGATTGATCTCTTGTTTTTTAAATTCAAATTGCCCCCGAGCGTTGCCTTTGAGCATGACTATCTCCTTATTCGGCGCGCGAGTGTGTGTAGTAACACGCTGCCAAAGCAGCAAAATGCTTCTCTTAGGTTTGTAAGACTTCATCCTGTGTGTGTGTGTGAGAAGAGCCAGCGAGGTGGTTGATGCTCGTCCTGAGTGGATTTCAGTGTGCGTGGGACCATGTGACCTCGCAAAGATGAGCTCTGAGATCAGAATGTGTTGATCAGGATTATAGTGTTGGGATTGACACATTTAAAGGCCTAAAGGTGAGCAAATGGAGGACACCTCTGCTCACCTCGTCCACCAACCTTTTTGCTTATTTTAACAGAAAATTGCCAGGAAAATGTCCTGTGAGTAATTCCTCGTCTAACTAACCACACTGCATGTTAAAGTAGTGTTTTAACAACTTAAAATGAAGACTGTAGTTTTACATGAACTTTGTTTAAATGTGCAAAAACAGGCCATCACACTGGCTTCCTGCAACAGCGCCAGTGAAATTACCGTAATAACCACATTTTTTTCTGATAGCATAAACCGTTGCGCAATTACGATAACGCTCTGTGTTAAATGGTTAATTGTTTTGGCATATTAACACGACGCACAACAGGGAACTCGTTTTCATTGTAAGCGACCACTTTAAAAATGCAAAATGGCGGCCTCCGTAAAGCAAGGCTCTTCAGCCAGTCAAATGATGTTTATTTCATATCAGTTATGCACTTAATCGTAATTTCTGCCAGTTTTTTTCCGCAGAAATAAAATATATACTATACCTATAGGTATGTTTTTATGTGTGTATAATTGCTTTTAAATAAAAAATATTAGATTTTTATAGTACTTTAGTACTGTTGTTCTGCAGCCCCAAACAGACATATGTCTCTTATTTTGAAGTGGCAGCTGGCAACGCAATTGACAAGCAAAGCTTCTGCTTATATAACATTATACATACAGGCGTCCTCCTTTTGTTGCAATCTGCAGTCTCACCACTAGGTGTCACTGATTCTTACATACATAGACGTACAACCGACCCAGCACTACGTTCCTCCCTCCCACCCTCCTTCTCGCTGTGGTTCCTGCAGGCAGTGAATCACAGCAGCAGCAGCAGCAGCAGCAGCAGCACAGGGACGAGGACAGAGGACAGACTGACTCACTACGATCATGTCAATGATTGTGAGGTTTATGTTCATTCAATATCAACTTTATTAGCAGTCATATATCGCCAAAAACAATGCACAGCACATTCCTTTCCAAAGGCCACAATTGGTCATCGTCACCCGCACGTAAAAGAACGACATTTTATTTAAATAAAGTGCTGTAAAAAAATACATCAAATGTGTTAATATATTTAAATGCTTTGGTTATAATACATGTGGATAAATTACCGTTGTGATAAAGTTAAATTAGGTTGCTGTTTTAAAAGATTTAATGTTACAGTGTTTAAATAATGGACTGATATAATAAAGTCTAATAAAGAGCTATCATAATATATTCAAATACAGTTCAGTTGTAATAAATTTAAATAAAGGACTGCATGATATAATAAAATGAAATGAAATGCTGCGACAATGAAATTAATTGTAAAACATAACCAGAGGGGCTTTTACTCTCTCACAGATCATAGAATACAGATAATGTTGCATTGATTCTGTTCATGAAACAACAACAACAACAAGTTACTCACTGCAGCTTTAATGGCTCAAGGGTCAGAAATGGCTCTCACTCATTAAGGGACCTTAATTAACGACTTTTTACCTGTCCTCATCATTCACCTGTCATCATCATTCATTCTCCTGTCCTCAACATTTGCTTGTCCTCATCATTCACCTGTCCTTGTCATACATTCACCTGTCTGCATCATTCAACTGTCCTTGTCATTCATTCACATGTTTACCATTTACCTGTTCTCATCATTCATTCACCTGTCCTCATCATTCATTCACCTGTCCTTGTCATTCACCTGTCCTCGTCATTTACCTGTCCTCATTATTCATTCACCTGTCCTCATTATTCATTCACTTGTCCTCATCGTTCACCTGTCCTCAACATTTACTTGTCGTCATCATTCACTTGTCGTCATCGTTCACCTGTCCTCAACATTTACTTGTCGTCATCATTCACTTGTCGTCATCGTACACCTGTCCTCAACATTTACTTGTCGTCATCATTCACCTGTCCTCATCATTCAACTGTCCTCGTCATTCATTCACCTGTGCTCGTCATTCACCTGTCCTCATCATTCACCTGTCCTCATCATTCATTCACTTGTCCTCATCATTTATTCACTTTTCCTCTTCGTTCACCTGTCCTCATCATTCACCTGTCCTCATCATTCACCTGTCCTCGTCATTCACCTGTCCTCATCATTCATTCACTTGTCCTCATAATTCACCTGTTAGCGGTGCATGCATTTATTTTATTTAACCCAACATTTTTTTGTAAAACATAGTAAATTACAGTACTTCCACAAAAAAAGAAATACATACTACATAAGTAAAATTAAAATTACACACACACACAAAAATTCAATTACAGTAACAATTAGAGTAATTTCCACCTCTGGCAAATGTAAAACCTCTGTAATGGTACACACCTCATATACAGGGCTATAACACACACACACACACACACACACATTTGCATTTCAAACAGCAGCATCCGTTTTAAACGTCTCGCACATAAAACGAGACATACATTAAAACACACTAACAATTACTGTGGCTCCACACATTTGCCGCCCCATGGATTAAATTCCATTTATGCACATTTACTGCAGTAGGATTAGAATTGTCACTCTTGTCTAATCACCCCCCCCCCCCCCCACCATCTCCCTTTTAAAAACTCCCTGTTATATATTTTTTCTTCCTCATGCTCTCTCTCATTTACATTAGTGGTAGAGTGGTAATTAAATGAAGCAAAGCATTGGAGAATAATCACATCTTTCCACTGTGCTGTACGTTCAACACCTCCTCACTTCCACCAGACACAGAATTGTCTCTTTGTCCTCTCTCTCGCCACATATTTATGATCAAACACTTTCAAACTTTTATTTTTAACCTGGGCAGCCTGTGGCCGAGTGGAAAAGGAGCTTTGCTTCTAACCAGAGTGTTACTGGTTCAAGTCAAGGGTCAAAGGTCACCTCTGAGTCACTTTCCCTTTGGGTGTTAGCAGCCAGAGTGTAGGAAATTTGGCCAATTTAGTGTGGTGGTTTTTTAATATGGAAATGTTACTGTCGATCTAAAAAGTTGAAATTATGAGATAAAAGTAGTCAAAATTATGAGATAAAGTCACAATTGTGAGATAAAAAAGTCGATATTCTGAGATAAAAAGTCAAAATTATTAGATAAATGGTCAAAATTATGAGATAAAAGTCACAATTGTGAGATAAAAAAGTCGAAATTCTGAGATAAAAAGTCAAAATTATTAGATAAATGGTCAAAATTATGAGATAAAAGTCAAAATTATGCAATATGTCTTTATCTCATCATTTCAAGAAAAATAAATCAGAATCAGCTGTAGGTGTCACTCATTGATAAGGGTGAGAAACTCCCTGTGTTCTTCTTGTGAGTGGACGGCACAGTCTCACAGAGTTGTCTTGACTTGTTTATCTTCTATACATCTTCATTTATGCACATTTTTATGGGAAAAAGTAGTTTTTCTTTATCTTTTGTCTGCTCAGTTCCAAACAAACAAAAGTATAAATTTGCCGTCTCTGCCTGGGAGCGTCTGCAGTCGCTGTATATCATCTTAGCGTCACATGACCGTATTGTTTACCACTTCTCCTTCGTGTCATTTTCAAAAATGAGGAGGAAATTGCTAATTTAATTTTCTTTTTTCCAACAAAATCACACGTTTGCTGCAGAATTGCGCAGGTATTAAAAACATTTTTAACATCAGTGTGTGAAATGATTATAGCATTAGTGCACATTTGGCCAGTGCACGGTGAACAATTACTTGCCTGATTGCTCGGCCCAAAACAGCATTAGAGATGATTTCTTAAATAATCAACACAAATGAAGAGCCTAAGTGTTTAATTTGGTGCTGTATTACATGATTTATTAAGGTTTTCATGGATCCCCGGTGGATTTGCTTATATTCTTGAGCTCTGCGGTAAAAATAAATAAAACTTAATCACAGTCAGATCTGGCAGCGATTTGGCTTTAATGCGTCTGCCGTGTTCCGTTTCCTATTAATCACTCTTCTTACCCAAAGATTTCTGAGTAGCTCCATTCATTTCCCGTTAAAATGTTCGCACACATTTCATCAAAGCCCTTAGATGTCTTTGACGGGAAGCCGGGCGCAAAACACCTGCTCGCATAATAACGTGCATGAATGTGTTTTGAGAGGTGAAGGACGTGATGACACGCTCTGATGTTAAGAGCTCGAGAAAAGGAAAATCAACTCTATTTACTTCAGATAAATCCCAGGAATTCATATTTCACTTGTTGCTTTGGACTTTACTTTACTTTATTGCCATGGCAACGCAGGGTTTCTCTGCTCATCTGGAGTGCGTTCTCGTGCTTTTCTCTTCTTCTCTTCAAAGCAGTGGACATCTTTGTCCAGTTTGTTTGATTTCGACCAATTTTACTCCTGTTTTTTTCTCTTATTGTTGCCAAAAAAAAAACCTTGTGATACTCTCTGAGAAGGTCAATTTCTTCTCCTTCAGTCTCTTCAGCTCTGGTTTAGAATTATAGCCACACTGTGACACACTGGAAAAGCTGATCAGTGGGATTCCAAACGCCAAAGACGCCAAATAACACTGATTTTCTCCATGGACTTTTGGTGTACGAGAGTGAGCAGTTAACGAACTTTACTTTCCCGTTGAGATAAAGCACTGAACATGTTCTAAAACAACGTAACAACGTAAGCCGTAGGTGACTTTGTGACTGATTTTTTTTTTTTTTGCCAGCCTTTATTTCCTCCACCACATCACCACTTTCCTGACATTTTATTCCACGCTCAGCTTTGGTGTTCTCATTTTAGAGAATATTCTTTTCTTCATCCGGCATCTCTTCCTCTGACACGCCGCAGCGCCACTTTACAAAGTCCTGGCACACACACACACACACACACACACACACACACACACACACACACACACACACACACACAGTAATACGCTGGTTAATAATAGAAAAGCTGATATAGGTGCTGGTATTAAATTATTATTCACAAATGCTTCATATACCTGCCTTCAGCTCCACTTCTTTCTTGCTCTTCTTCTTCTTCCACACATTTTCCCTGTTTGCACTCTGTCACATCTCGTCAGACGCTTTCGTAGTTGACGTCTTTATCTACACCACCTTTTCCCCTCCACAATTAAAAAAACAACTCCCCCCCCCCCTTACTTGTAAGTAGAACGTCTCGTCTACACATTGTAGTATATTTTTCCTTTCTTCCTCCCCCCTGTGTAGGAGGAGCATGTCATGTTTTTTCTCCTTATCTATTTCTACACTGGATTTCATGTCTGCTGGAGTCTTGCACCTTTCTCCCCTTTTGTCTTCTTACATATTTTATCTCTTTTTAGTGTTTTTTTTTATCCAACCCCCGCCTCGACTTTCTGTGTCATGTGATTTATCCAGGGCATAGTCTGTCGCTGTAATCATTTCAATGCTAATTTCCCTGGCATCTGTGATAGATAATTCCACTCTGACAAACACATACTTATCAGCTTCAGAGGATTGGACCCGTTAGTTTTCATCCTCGCCTCCCTCCCTCCCTCCCTCACTCACTCACTCGCTCGCACTCTCCATCTCTATTTTTCCCCAGAGCCAGGCAATCAGCATCTGAAGCCTCACACACTCCACAAACACACACACACACACACACGTCAACACATGTGCAACACAGCACATACTGTACACCAAACAAAGTTGCTGCACACAAATGTAAATGAAAAGCAAACAAACAAACAGAGATAGAGAATTCAAATACTCACACACACACACACGCACACACATCCATGCATATTTCCCGTACTTGTTTCCGTACAAACGTGGAGATGCTGCCTCTGTTGACACACACATTGCCATTCCTAACGCGTCGTCTCCAGGTTGAAAGTGCCTTTTTCTTTGATGGACAAATGCAGATTTGGCAGTGAATTTATGTGTGCAGCAGACGTACGCGGTAGGATGAGGAAATAGCAGGGTATATAGTATATTGTGTGTTTGTTTGCACACAGAAAACAGTTCCTTCTTTAATAAGTCTGCGCATGGTACAGAGTCGAGGCATTTCAGGGGGGATTCCACTGCAATGCAGCAGTGTGGTATACAGGGAGCAAGCCCCGATTGGAAGCTTAATGTATGTACTGCAATAGCAATGCACATTTCTCTTAATCATATAGAGATCACAAACACAAGAACATTTTTTAATCGACTGCCGTAAATAATCGTTAAAAAACTATGCACACGCATAGCGTTAAAGTAAAAACAAGGTTTGTGTGTAATTCCTGTAACAAGCTTTGTTTGATTGCAGTTGTTCTGAAATGTGAGTTGTGGAAAAAAGTAGCTCGTATTTAGTGATGCGGAGACTCAGCCGTGATGAGTGTTTACGGCGTTGTTTCTGTAATTTACAGCCCGTAAATGACTGTTTTGTGCCGCTGCGGTTTGGATTTGCTGCAGCGACCGTGATTTACGAGCGTATGTAGCTGTTTCGGCTTTGTCTACGAGAGAAAATGTCACTATAATTTAGCTTCTCTCCAAATTCATGGGGAAATGTGACATCTGTAACTTGGCCTGTCACTTTTTCCTTCAACTTCAATGCCACGATTGATGCCTCTTCTGCTGCTTCACTCGGCTGCAGCTAACAGCTAAGCTAGCAGGTGAGTCAGCAGTTTTGTGTCCGAGAACCTTTTTAACCGCTTTCAGATGCTTTGGTGTCCACTCAAGAGGACAGTGTAGTTGATCTGGACACCTCATGTAATTTAGAAATGGGATTTTCTTACATTTACCCGTGGATATGATGTCAAGGCTTGAGGTTCTCAGGGCCTCGCTGGTGGTCACCTCCATCCCCTGGTCCACTCTCTGGCTTGCCCTCTGCCCCCTACACAGAACCTCTACCCAAACACGGTACGGCTGCCCTTCGTACACCAACTGGGTACACGCCTGGTCGGTTCCCAGTTGTCTCCATACCACGTTAGCCAAAAACTGTTGGTGCTAGTTCTGTCTCATAATTTTCCTTGCGTTTGGTCTTTAAAATACCTTCAGCTTGTGCTGGTACCAAGCCATAACCCTGCACCCAAAAATACCCTATCCCTTCATATCACAAACATGTCCATTTCCACGTAACTAATTTGTTATGGAATTCTTATTTTACAAATTATGGACATGGACGAGTCGCACAGGATTAAGATCACAGATATCCTCAGCAATTATTACACATTACTAGAAATCCCCAGGTAATACTAATCCCATGCAAATAGGGCTTAAAATATCTAAGCTGCACTCATTGCGCCCTCCGCTGGACCACACGTTATTACTTCAGACGCTGTGATGGGCTTCTCGACCCTATATTTATAACTCAAATGCAATTTTGGTTCATAAACATGAGCTCACTTGTGCAGTTTGTGGAAACATACGTGTGTGCAATAATCTGGCATTATTCATTAGTGTAAACATTATTTCTGTGACCAGGGATCAGTTAGGGCTGAACAATAAATCATTTTTAAATGTAATACAATGCAAATTGCAAAGGCTTTCTGTACATTTTGGAAACAGTCCTCGTCCTTCAGCCCTAAAGTCAACCAGAGCCTCAGAAATAAGGTTTTCTCTTTCTGTTTGTCTCCCTCTGCCTCTTAAACCATCCTTTTAAGATCTTTGTCTTCCTGTCTCTGTCTTTCCCCATCATAACTCTCCCTCTATACTTTTCGCTGTCCAATTTTCTTCCCCCCGAGCTCTCTCCGCCTCTCCGTCTCCCCTCCCTGGAGCGTCTGCCTCTACCGCTGGGTTCAGAGGTCAGCCACTCAATATCTCCCACCTTGTCGTGCCGTGAGGAGGCCACAACCCTGGCTTTGTTGTGTTGACACATTGATCTTCTCTACCACGTCCGACAATGATTTGGGATTGTGTGAACAGCCGACGTGTACGTGTGTGTGTGTGCATGTGTGGACAATTTAATAATGCTCGCTGTTTGATGAATGATGAAGTTAACACTATGTAAGATAAGATAAAATTAGTCTCAGTTTCGGCAGTCAAAAGTAAAATTAACTGCATTTTAACATCTATGATTATGCAAAAATGATAGTAAAATAAAGATAAAAAGTTGCATCAACTATGCTAGGCAATGTATCTCTCATTTACTTCAATGGGTGCAAGTCCCTACTGGTTGCAACTGGTCATGTAGGACATGAACGTCCCTTCGATAACGCTATGTGGTCAATCCTTCAGTTGATGTTTTAACTTTTCTTGAAAGGACTCACATCTTACCTTTAGCTTACAGGATGAGTTTTTACTGACTTTCATGCTCCCCGTGCAGTCTGTGTTTGATTCACTTCAATCAGTGCAAGTCTGGTTCAACCCTGGCTCGAAGGAATTATCTTATATTGTATTCAAAGCCTTGTAGGATCTATGTTGTCGATCCTTTGATTTACTTCAATGGGTGCGAGTCCATACTGTCTGTTAACCGGTCAAGGTCATTATGAACATCCTTTCAATAGATCAGTGGCAGAGCGGAGGACTGTAGAACACGTAAAAGGCATCCTGAGGTCGCTGGTTCAACTCTGCCTCGAAGGAATCAACTTATGTTGTCTCCATAACCTTGATAGGACCGATGCTGTCGATCCTTTGATTTACTTCATTGGGCGCAAGTCTGCACTGTCTGGTAACTGGTCAAGTTAACCAGAAGTGTCCCTTCGATAGCTCAGTGGCAGAGCGGAGGACTGTAGAACACGTGAAAGGCATCCTTAGGTCGCTGGTTCAACTCCGGCTCGAAGGAAAGACTTATGTTGTCTCCATAACCTTGATAGGACCGATGCTGTCGATACCTTCATTTACTTCAATGGGCGCAAGTCTGCACTGTCTGGTAACTGGTCAAGTTAACCCCAAATCTCCCTTCGATAGCTCAGTGGCAGAGCGGAGGACTGTAGAACATGTAAAAGGCATCCTTAGGTCGCTGGTTCAACTCCGGCTCGAAGGAATCAACTTATGTTGTCTCCATAACATAACCTTGATAGGACCTATGCTGTCAATCCTTTGATTTACTTCAATGGGCGCAAGTCTGCACTGTCTGGTAACTGGTCAAGTTAACCCCAAATCTCCCTTCGATAGCTCAGTGGCAGAGCGGACGACTGTAGAACATGTAAAAGGCATCCTTAGGTCGCTGGTTCAACTCCGGCTCGAAGGAATTAACTTATATTGTCTCCATAACCTTGATAGGACCGATGCTGTCGATACCTTCATTTACTTCAATGGGCGCAAGTCTGCACTGTCTGGTAACTGGTCAAGTTAAACCCCAAATGTCCCTTCGATAGCTCAGTGGCAGAGCGGAGGACTGTAGAACATGTAAAAGGCATCCTTAGGTCGCTGGTTCAACTCCGGCTCGAAGGAATCAACCTATTCTGTCTCCATAACCTTGATAGGACCTATGCTATCGGTCCTTTGATTTACTTCAATGGGCACAAGTCTGCACTGTCTGTTAACTGGTCAAGTTAACCCCAAATGTCCCTTCGATAGCTCAGTGGCAGAGCGGAGGACTGTAGAACATGTAAAAGGCATCCTTAGGTCGCTGGTTCAACTCCGGCTCGAAGGAATCAACCTGTTTTGTCTCCATAACCTTGATAGGACCGATGCTGTCGATACCTTCATTTACTTCAATGGCCGCAAGTCTGCACTGTCTGTTGACATGTCAAATTAACCCCAAACATCCCTTCGATAGCTCAGTGGCAGAGCGGAGGACTGTAGAACACGTAAAAGGCATCCTTAGGTCACTGGTTCAACTCCGGCTCGAAGGAATCAACTTATGTTGTCTTCATAACCTTGATAGGACCTATGCCGTCGATCCTTTGATTTACTTCAACGGGCACAAGTCTGCACTGTCTGTTGACTTGTCAAGTTAACCCCAAATGTCCCTTCGATAGCTCAGTGGCAGAGCGGAGGACTGTAGAACACGTAAAAGGCATCCTTAGGCCGCTGGTTCAACTCCGGCTCGAAGGAATCAACTTATGTTGTCTCCATTAGATAACCTTGATAGGACCTATGCTGTCAATCCTTTGATTTACTTCAATGGGCGCAAGTCTGCACTGTCTGGTAACTGGTCAAGTTAAACCGAAATGTCCCTTTGTTAGCTCAGTGGCAGAGCGGAGGACTGTACAACACGTAAAAGGCATCGTTAGGTCGCTGGTTCAACTCCGGCTCGAAGGAATGACTTATGTTGTCTCCATAACCTTGATAGGACCTATGCTGTCAATCCTTTGATTTACTTCAATGGGCGCAAGTCTGCACTGTCTGGTAACTGGTCAAGTTAACCCCAAATCTCCCTTTGATAGCTCAGTGGCAGAGCGGAGGACTGTAGAACATGTAAAAGGCATCCTTAGGTCGCTGGTTCAACTCCGGCTAGAAGGAATTAACTTATATTGTCTCCATAACCTTGATAGGACCGATGCTGTCGATACCTTCATTTACTTCAATGGGCGCAAGTCTGCACTGTCTGGTAACTGGTCAAGTTAAACCCCAAATGTCCCTTCGATAGCTCAGTGGCAGAGCGGAGGACTGTAGAATATGTAAAAGGCATCCTTAGGTCGCTGGTTCAACTCCGGCTCGAAGGAATCAACTTATATTGTCTCCATAACCTTGATAGGACCGATGCTGTCGATACCTTCATTTACTTCAATGGGCGCAAGTCTGCACTGTCTGGTAACTGGTCAAGTTAAACCCCAAATGTCCCTTCGATAGCTCAGTGGCAGAGCGGAGGACTGTAGAACATGTTAAAGGCATCCTTAGGTCGCTGGTTCAACTCCGGCTAGAAGGAATTAACTTATATTGTCTCCATAACCTTGATAGGACCGATGCTGTCGATACCTTCATTTACTTCAATGGCCGCAAGTCTGCACTGTCTGGTAACTGGTCAAGTTAAACCCCAAATGTCCCTTCGATAGCTCAGTGGCAGAGCGGAGGACTGTAGAATATGTAAAAGGCATCCTTAGGTCGCTGGTTCAACTCCGGCTCGAAGGAATCAACTTATATTGTCTCCATAACCTTGATAGGACCGATGCTGTCGATACCTTCATTTACTTCAATGGGCGCAAGTCTGCACTGTCTGTTGACATGTCAAATTAACCCCAAACATCCCTTCGATAGCTCAGTGGCAGAGCGGAGGACTGTAGAACACGTAAAAGGCATCCTTAGGTCGCTGGTTCAACTCCGGCTCGAAGGAATCAACTTATATTGTCTCCATAACCTTGATAGGACCGATGCTGTCGATACCTTCATTTACTTCAATGGCCGCAAGTCTGCACTGTCTGTTGACATGTCAAATTAACCCCAAACATCCCTTCGATAGCTCAGTGGCAGAGCGGAGGACTGTAGAACACGTAAAAGGCATCCTTAGGTCGCTGGTTCAACTCCGGCTCGAAGGAATCAGCTTATGTTGTCTCCATAACCTTGATAGGACCTATGCTATCGGTCCTTTGATTTACTTCAATGGGCACAAGTCTGCACTGTCTGTTGACTTGTCAAGTTAACCACAAATACCCCTTCGATAGCTCAGTGGCAGAGCGGAGGACTGTAGAACACGTAAAAGGCATCCTTAGGTCACTGGTTCAACTCCGGTTTGAAGGAATCAACTCATATAGTCTCCATAACCTTGATAGGACCTATGCTGTCGATCCTTTGATTTACTTCAATAGGCACAAGTCTGCACTGTCTGGTAACTGGTCAAGTTAACCCCAAATGCCCCTTCGATAGCTCAGTGGCAGAGCGGAGGAATGTAGAACAAGTAAAAAGCATTCTTCGGTCGCTGGTTCAATTCCGACTCGAAGGAATCAACTTATATCTTCTCCATAACCTTGATAGGAACAATGCTGTCGATCCTTTGATTTACTTCAATGGGCACAAGTCTGCACTGTCTGTTAACTGGTCAAGTTAACCCCAAACGTCCCTTCGATAGCTCAGTGGCAGAGCGGAGGACTGTAGAACACGTAAAAGGCATCCTTAGGTCGCTGGTTCAACTCCGGCTCGAAGGAACCAACTTATATTGTCTCCATAACCTTGATAGGACCTATGCTGTCGATACCTTCATTTACTTCAATGGCCGCAAGTCTGCACTGTGTGTCAACTTGTAAAGTTAACCCCAAATGTCCCTTCGATAGCTCAGTGGCAGAGCGGAGGACTGTAGAACATGTAAAAGGCATCCTTAGGTCGCTGGTTCAACTCCGGCTCGAAGGAATCAACCTATTCTGTCTCCATAACCTTGATAGGACCTATGCTATCGGTCCTTTGATTTACTTCAATGGGCACAAGTCTGCACTGTCTGTTAACTGGTCAAGTTAACCCCAAATGTCCCTTCGATAGCTCAGTGGCAGAGCGGAGGACTGTAGAACATGTAAAAAGCATCCTTAGGTCGCTGGTTCAACTCCGGCTCGAAGGAATCAACCTGTTTTGTCTCCATAACCTTGATAGGACCGATGCTGTCGATACCTTCATTTACTTCAATGGCCGCAAGTCTGCACTGTCTGTTGACATGTCAAATTAACCCCAAACATCCCTTCGATAGCTCAGTGGCAGAGCGGAGGACTGTAGAACACGTAAAAGGCATCCTTAGGTCGCTGGTTCAACTCCGGCTCGAAGGAATCAACTTATGTTGTCTCCATAAGATAACCTTGATAGGACCTATGCTGTCGATCCTTTGATTTACTTCAACTGGCACAAGTCTGCACTGTCTGTAAACTGGTCAAGTTAACCACGAACGTCCCCTTCGATAGCTCAGTGGCAGAGAGGTGGACTGTAGAACAGGTAAAAGGCATCCTTAGGTCGCTGGTTCAACTCTGGCTCGAAGGAATCAACTTATGTTGTCTCCATAAGATAACCTTGATAGGACCTATGCTATCGGTCCTTTGATTTACTTCAATGGGCACAAGTCTGCACTGTCTGGTAACTGGTCAAGTTAACCCCAAATGTCCCTTCGATAGCTCAGTGGCAGAGCGGAGGACTGTAGAACACGTAAAAGGCATCCTTAGGTCGCTGGTTCAACTCTGGCTCGAAGGAATCAACTTATGTTGTCTCCATAAGATAACCTTGATAGGACCTATGCTGTCAATCCTTTCATTTACTTCAATGGGCGCAAGTCTGCACTGTCTGGTAACTGGTCAAGTTAAACCGAAATGTCCCTTCGATAGCTCTGGCAGAGCGGAGGACTGTAGAATACGTAAAAGGCATCCTTAGGTCGCTGGTTCAACTCCGGCTCGAAGGAATAAACTTATATCTTCTCCATAACCTTGATAGGACCAATGCTTTCGATCCTTTGATTTACTTCAATGGGCACAAGTCTGCACTGTCTGTTAACTGGTCAAGTTAACCCCAAATGTCCCTTCGATAGCTCAGTGGCAGAGCGGAGGACTGTAGAACACGTAAAAGGCATCCTTCGGTCGCTGGTTCAACTCCGGCTCGAAGGAATCAACTTATGTTGTCTCCATAACCTTGATAGGACCGATGTTGTCGATCCTTCGATTTACTTCAATGGGCGCTAGTCTGCACTGTCTGTTAACTGGTCAAGTTAACCCCAAATTTCCCTTCGACAGCTCAGTGGCAGAGAGGTGGACTGTAGAACAGGTAAAAGGCATTCTAAGTTCACTGGTTTAGCTCCGGCTCGAAGGAGTCAACTTATCTTGTCTTCATAACCTTGATAGGACCTATGCCGTCGATCCTTTGATTTACTTCAACGGGCACAAGTCTGCACTGTCTGGTAACTGGTCAAGTTAACCCCAAATGTCCCTTCGATAGCTCAGTGGCAGAGCGGAGGACTGTAGAACACGTAAAAGGCATCCTTAGGTCGCTGGTTCAACTCTGGCTCGAAGGAATCAACTTATGTTGTCTCCATAAGATAACCTTGATAGGACCTATGCTGTCAATCCTTTCATTTACTTCAATGGGCGCAAGTCTGCACTGTCTGGTAACTGGTCAAGTTAAACCGAAATGTCCCTTCGATAGCTCTGGCAGAGCGGAGGACTGTAGAATACGTAAAAGGCATCCTTAGGTCGCTGGTTCAACTCCGGCTCGAAGGAATCAACTTATATCTTCTCCATAACCTTGATAGGACCAATGCTTTCGATCCTTTGATTTACTTCAATGGGCACAAGTCTGCACTGTCTGTTAACTGGTCAAGTTAACCCCAAATGTCCCTTCGATAGCTCAGTGGCAGAGCGGAGGACTGTAGAACACGTAAAAGGCATCCTTAGGTCGCTGGTTCAACTCCGGCTCGAAGGAATCAACTTTTGTTGTCTCCATAACCTTGATAGGACCGATGTTGTCGATCCTTCGATTTACTTCAATGGGCGCTAGTCTGCACTGTCTGTTAACTGGTCAAGTTAACCCCGACTGTCCCTTCGATAGCTCAGTGGCAGAGCGGAGGACTGTAGAATACGTAAAAGGCATCCTTAGGTCGCTGGTTCAACTCCGGCTCGAAGGAATCAACTTATATCTTCTCCATAACCTTGATAGGGCAATGCTGTCGATCCTTTGATTTACTTCAATGGGCACAAGTCTGCACTGTCTGTTGACTGGTCAAGTTAACCCCAAATGTCCCTTCGATAGCTCAGTGGCAGAGCGGAGGAATGTAGAACACGTAAAAGGCATCCTTAGGTCGCTGGTTCAACTCGAGCTCGAAGGAATCAACTTACGTTGTCTCCATAACCTTGATAGGACCTATGCTGTCAATCCTTTGATTTACTTCAATGGGGGCAAGTCTGCACTGTCTGGTAACTGGTCAAGTTAACCCCAAACATCCCTTCGATAGCTCAGTGGCAGAGCGGAGGACTGTAGAACATGTAAAAGACATCCTTAGGTCGCTGGTTCAACTCCGGCTCGAAGGAATCAACTTATGTTGTCTCCATAACCTTGATAGGACCTATGCTGTCGATCCTTTGATTTACTTCAACTGGCACAAGTCTGCACTGTCTGTAAACTGGTCAAGTTAACCACGAACGTCCCCTTCGATAGCTCAGTGGCAGAGCGGTGGACTGTAGAACAGGTAAAAGGCATTCTAAGTTCACTGGTTTAGCTCCGGCTCGAAGGAATCAACTTATGTTGTCTTCATAACCTTGATAGGACCTATGCCGTCGATCCTTTGATTTACTTCAACGGGCACAAGTCTGCACTGTCTGGTAACTGGTCAAGTTAACCCCAAATGTCCCTTCGATAGCTCAGTGGCAGAGCGGAGGACTGTAGAACACGTAAAAGGCATCCTTAGGTCGCTGGTTCAACTCCGGCTCGAAGGAATCAACTTATGTTGTCTCCATAAGATAACAGATCCTCGATAGCTCAGTGGCAGAGTGGAGGACTGTATAGTGCGTATAAGGCATCCTTAGGTCGCTGGTTCAACTCCGGCTCGAAGGAATCAACTTATATTGTCTCCCTAACCTTGATAGGACCTATGCTGTCAATCCTTTGATTTACTTCAATGGGCACAAGTCTGCACTGTCTGGTAACTGGTCAAGTTAAACCGAAATGTCCCTTCGATAGCTCTGGCAGAGCGTAGGACTGTAGAATACGTAAAAGGCATCCTTAGGCCGCTGGTTCAACTCCGGCTCGAAGGAATCAACTTATATCTTCTCCATAACCTTGATAGGACCAATGCTTTCGATCCTTTGATTTACTTCATTGGGCACAAGTCTGCACTGTCTGTTAACTGGTCAAGTTAACCCCAAATGTCCCTTCGATAGCTCAGTGGCAGAGCGGAGGACTGTAGAACACGTAAAAGGCATCCTTAGGTCGCTGGTTCAGCTCCGGCTCGAAGGAATCAACTTATGTTGTCTCCATAACCTTGACAGGACCGATGCTGTCGATACCTTCATTTACTTCAATGGCCGCAAGTCTGCACTGTCTGGTAACTGGTCAAGTTAAACCCCAAATGTCCCTTCGATAGCTCAGTGGCAGAGCGGAGGACTGTAGAATATGTAAAAGGCATCCTTAGGTCGCTGGTTCAACTCCGGCTCGAAGGAATCAACTTATATTGTCTCCATAACCTTGATAGGACCGATGCTGTCGATACCTTCATTTACTTCAATGGGCGCAAGTCTGCACTGTCTGTTGACATGTCAAATTAACCCCAAACATCCCTTCGATAGCTCAGTGGCAGAGCGGAGGACTGTAGAACACGTAAAAGGCATCCTTAGGTCGCTGGTTCAACTCCGGCTCGAAGGAATCAACTTATATTGTCTCCATAACCTTGATAGGACCGATGCTGTCGATACCTTCATTTACTTCAATGGCCGCAAGTCTGCACTGTCTGTTTACATGTCAAATTAACCCCAAACATCCCTTCGATAGCTCAGTGGCAGAGCGGAGGACTGTAGAACACGTAAAAAGCATCCTTAGGTCGCTGGTTCAACTCCGGCTCGAAGGAATCAGCTTATGTTGTCTCCATAACCTTGATAGGACCTATGCTGTCAATCCTTTGATTTACTTCAATGGGCGCAAGTCTGCACTGTCTGGTAACTGGACAAGTTAACCCCAAATCTCCCTTCGATAGCTCAGTGGCAGAGCGGAGGACTGTAGAACATGTAAAAGGCATCCTTAGGTCGCTGGTTCAACTCCGGCTCGAAGGAATCAACTTATATTGTCTCCATAACCTTGATAGGACCGATGCTGTCGATACCTTCATTTACTTCAATGGCCGCAAGTCTGCACTGTCTGTTGACATGTCAAATTAACCCCAAACATCCCTTCGATAGCTCAGTGGCAGAGCGGAGGACTGTAGAACACGTAAAAGGCATCCTTAGGTCGCTGGTTCAACTCCGGCTCGAAGGAATCAACCTATTCTGTCTCCATAACCTTGATAGGACCTATGCTATCGGTCCTTTGATTTACTTCAATGGGCACAAGTCTGCACTGTCTGTTGACTTGTCAAGTTAACCACAAATACCCCTTCGATAGCTCAGTGGCAGAGCGGAGGACTGTAGAACACGTAAAAGGCATCCTTAGGTCACTGGTTCAACTCCGGTTTGAAGGAATCAACTCATATAGTCTCCATAACCTTGATAGGACCTATGCTGTCGATCCTTTGATTTACTTCAATAGGCACAAGTCTGCACTGTCTGGTAACTGGTCAAGTTAACCCCAAATGCCCCTTCGATAGCTCAGTGGCAGAGCGGAGGAATGTAGAACAAGTAAAAAGCATTCTTCGGTCGCTGGTTCAATTCCGACTCGAAGGAATCAACTTATATCTTCTCCATAACCTTGATAGGAACAATGCTGTCGATCCTTTGATTTACTTCAATGGGCACAAGTCTGCACTGTCTGTTAACTGGTCAAGTTAACCCCAAACGTCCCTTCGATAGCTCAGTGGCAGAGCGGAGGACTGTAGAACACGTAAAAGGCATCCTTAGGTCGCTGGTTCAACTCCGGCTCGAAGGAACCAACTTATATTGTCTCCATAACCTTGATAGGACCTATGCTGTCGATACCTTCATTTACTTCAATGGCCGCAAGTCTGCACTGTGTGTCAACTTGTAAAGTTAACCCCAAATGTCCCTTCGATAGCTCAGTGGCAGAGCGGAGGACTGTAGAACATGTAAAAGGCATCCTTAGGTCGCTGGTTCAACTCCGGCTCGAAGGAATCAACCTATTCTGTCTCCATAACCTTGATAGGACCTATGCTATCGGTCCTTTGATTTACTTCAATGGGCACAAGTCTGCACTGTCTGTTAACTGGTCAAGTTAACCCCAAATGTCCCTTCGATAGCTCAGTGGCAGAGCGGAGGACTGTAGAACATGTAAAAGGCATCCTTAGGTCGCTGGTTCAACTCCGGCTCGAAGGAATCAACCTGTTTTGTCTCCATAACCTTGATAGGACCGATGCTGTCGATACCTTCATTTACTTCAATGGCCGCAAGTCTGCACTGTCTGTTGACATGTCAAATTAACCCCAAACATCCCTTCGATAGCTCAGTGGCAGAGCGGAGGACTGTAGAACACGTAAAAGGCATCCTTAGGTCGCTGGTTCAACTCCGGCTCGAAGGAATCAACTTATGTTGTCTCCATAAGATAACCTTGATAGGACCTATGCTGTCGATCCTTTGATTTACTTCAACTGGCACAAGTCTGCACTGTCTGTAAACTGGTCAACTTAACCACGAACGTCCCCTTCGATAGCTCAGTGGCAGAGAGGTGGACTGTAGAACAGGTAAAAGGCATTCTAAGTTCACTGGTTTAGCTCCGGCTCGAAGGAGTCAACTTATCTTGTCTTCATAACCTTGATAGGACCTATGCCGTCGATCCTTTGATTTACTTCAACGGGCACAAGTCTGCACTGTCTGGTAACTGGTCAAGTTAACCCCGACTGTCCCTTCGATAGCTCAGTGGCAGAGCGGAGGACTGTAGAATACGTAAAAGGCATCCTTAGGTCGCTGGTTCAACTCCGGCTCGAAGGAATCAACTTATATCTTCTCCATAACCTTGATAGGGCAATGCTGTCGATCCTTTGATTTACTTCAATGGGCACAAGTCTGCACTGTCTGTTGACTGGTCAAGTTAACCCCAAATGTCCCTTCGATAGCTCAGTGGCAGAGCGGAGGAATGTAGAACACGTAAAAGGCATCCTTAGGTCGCTGGTTCAACTCGAGCTCGAAGGAATCAACTTATGTTGTCTCCATAACCTTGATAGGACCTATGCTGTCAATCCTTTGATTTACTTCAATGGGGGCAAGTCTGCACTGTCTGGTAACTGGTCAAGTTAACCCCAAACATCCCTTCGATAGCTCAGTGGCAGAGCGGAGGACTGTAGAACATGTAAAAGACATCCTTAGGTCGCTGGTTCAACTCCGGCTCGAAGGAATCAACTTATGTTGTCTCCATAACCTTGATAGGACCTATGCTGTCGATCCTTTGATTTACTTCAACTGGCACAAGTCTGCACTGTCTGTAAACTGGTCAAGTTAACCACGAACGTCCCCTTCGATAGCTCAGTGGCAGAGCGGTGGACTGTAGAACAGGTAAAAGGCATTCTAAGTTAACTGGTTTAGCTCCGGCTCGAAGGAATCAACTTATGTTGTCTTCATAACCTTGATAGGACCTATGCCGTCGATCCTTTGATTTACTTCAACGGGCACAAGTCTGCACTGTCTGGTAACTGGTCAAGTTAACCCCAAATGTCCCTTCGATAGCTCAGTGGCAGAGCGGAGGACTGTAGAACACGTAAAAGGCATCCTTAGGTCGCTGGTTCAACTCCGGCTCGAAGGAATCAACTTATGTTGTCTCCATAAGATAACAGATCCTCGATAGCTCAGTGGCAGAGTGGAGGACTGTATAGTGCGTATAAGGCATCCTTAGGTCGCTGGTTCAACTCCGGCTCGAAGGAATCAACTTATATTGTCTCCCTAACCTTGATAGGACCTATGCTGTCAATCCTTTGATTTACTTCAATGGGCACAAGTCTGCACTGTCTGGTAACTGGTCAAGTTAAACCGAAATGTCCCTTCGATAGCTCTGGCAGAGCGTAGGACTGTAGAATACGTAAAAGGCATCCTTAGGCCGCTGGTTCAACTCCGGCTCGAAGGAATCAACTTATATCTTCTCCATAACCTTGATAGGACCAATGCTTTCGATCCTTTGATTTACTTCAATGGGCACAAGTCTGCACTGTCTGTTAACTGGTCAAGTTAACCCCAAATGTCCCTTCGATAGCTCAGTGGCAGAGCGGAGGACTGTAGAACACGTAAAAGGCATCCTTAGGTCGCTGGTTCAGCTCCGGCTCGAAGGAATCAACTTATGTTGTCTCCATAACCTTGACAGGACCGATGCTGTCGATACCTTCATTTACTTCAATGGCCGCAAGTCTGCACTGTCTGGTAACTGGTCAAGTTAAACCCCAAATGTCCCTTCGATAGCTCAGTGGCAGAGCGGAGGACTGTAGAATATGTAAAAGGCATCCTTAGGTCGCTGGTTCAACTCCGGCTCGAAGGAATCAACTTATATTGTCTCCATAACCTTGATAGGACCGATGCTGTCGATACCTTCATTTACTTCAATGGCCGCAAGTCTGCACTGTCTGTTGACATGTCAAATTAACCCCAAACATCCCTTCGATAGCTCAGTGGCAGAGCGGAGGACTGTAGAACACGTAAAAGGCATCCTTAGGTCGCTGGTTCAACTCCGGCTCGAAGGAATCAACCTATTCTGTCTCCATAACCTTGATAGGACCTATGCTATCGGTCCTTTGATTTACTTCAATGGGCACAAGTCTGCACTGTCTGTTGACTTGTCAAGTTAACCACAAATACCCCTTCGATAGCTCAGTGGCAGAGCGGAGGACTGTAGAACACGTAAAAGGCATCCTTAGGTCACTGGTTCAACTCCGGTTTGAAGGAATCAACTCATATAGTCTCCATAACCTTGATAGGACCTATGCTGTCGATCCTTTGATTTACTTCAATAGGCACAAGTCTGCACTGTCTGGTAACTGGTCAAGTTAACCCCAAATGCCCCTTCGATAGCTCAGTGGCAGAGCGGAGGAATGTAGAACAAGTAAAAAGCATTCTTCGGTCGCTGGTTCAATTCCGACTCGAAGGAATCAACTTATATCTTCTCCATAACCTTGATAGGAACAATGCTGTCGATCCTTTGATTTACTTCAATGGGCACAAGTCTGCACTGTCTGTTAACTGGTCAAGTTAACCCCAAACGTCCCTTCGATAGCTCAGTGGCAGAGCGGATGACTGTAGAACACGTAAAAGGCATCCTTAGGTCGCTGGTTCAACTCCGGCTCGAAGGAACCAACTTATATTGTCTCCATAACCTTGATAGGACCTATGCTGTCGATACCTTCATTTACTTCAATGGCCGCAAGTCTGCACTGTGTGTCAACTTGTAAAGTTAACCCCAAATGTCCCTTCGATAGCTCAGTGGCAGAGCGGAGGACTGTAGAACATGTAAAAGGCATCCTTAGGTCGCTGGTTCAACTCCGGCTCGAAGGAATCAACCTATTCTGTCTCCATAACCTTGATAGGACCTATGCTATCGGTCCTTTGATTTACTTCAATGGGCACAAGTCTGCACTGTCTGTTAACTGGTCAAGTTAACCCCAAATGTCCCTTCGATAGCTCAGTGGCAGAGCGGAGGACTGTAGAACATGTAAAAGGCATCCTTAGGTCGCTGGTTCAACTCCGGCTCGAAGGAATCAACCTGTTTTGTCTCCATAACCTTGATAGGACCGATGCTGTCGATACCTTCATTTACTTCAATGGCCGCAAGTCTGCACTGTCTGTTGACTTGTCAAATTAACCCCAAACATCCCTTCGATAGCTCAGTGGCAGAGCGGAGGACTGTAGAACACGTAAAAGGCATCCTTAGGTCGCTGGTTCAACTCCGGCTCGAAGGAATCAACTTATGTTGTCTCCATAAGATAACCTTGATAGGACCTATGCTGTCGATCCTTTGATTTACTTCAACTGGCACAAGTCTGCACTGTCTGTAAACTGGTCAAGTTAACCACGAACGTCCCCTTCGATAGCTCAGTGGCAGAGAGGTGGACTGTAGAACAGGTAAAAGGCATTCTAAGTTCACTGGTTTAGCTCCGGCTCGAAGGAGTCAACTTATCTTGTCTTCATAACCTTGATAGGACCTATGCCGTCGATCCTTTGATTTACTTCAACGGGCACAAGTCTGCACTGTCTGGTAACTGGTCAAGTTAACCCCAAATGTCCCTTCGATAGCTCAGTGGCAGAGCGGAGGACTGTAGAACACGTAAAAGGCATCCTTAGGTCGCTGGTTCAACTCTGGCTCGAAGGAATCAACTTATGTTGTCTCCATAAGATAACCTTGATAGGACCTATGCTGTCAATCCTTTCATTTACTTCAATGGGCGCAAGTCTGCACTGTCTGGTAACTGGTCAAGTTAAACCGAAATGTCCCTTCGATAGCTCTGGCAGAGCGGAGGACTGTAGAATACGTAAAAGGCATCCTAAGGTCGCTGGTTCAACTCCGGCTCGAAGGAATAAACTTATATCTTCTCCATAACCTTGATAGGACCAATGCTTTCGATCCTTTGATTTACTTCAATGGGCACAAGTCTGCACTGTCTGTTAACTGGTCAAGTTAAACCGAAATGTCCCTTCGATAGCTCAGTGGCAGAGCGGAGGACTGTAGAACACGTAAAAGGCATCCTTAGGTCGCTGGTTCAACTCTGGCTCGAAGGAATCAACTTATGTTGTCTCCATAAGATAACCTTGATAGGACCTATGCTGTCAATCCTTTCATTTACTTCAATGGGCGCAAGTCTGCACTGTCTGGTAACTGGTCAAGTTAAACCGAAATGTCCCTTCGATAGCTCTGGCAGAGCGGAGGACTGTAGAATACGTAAAAGGCATCCTTAGGTCGCTGGTTCAACTCCGGCTCGAAGGAATAAACTTATATCTTCTCCATAACCTTGATAGGACCAATGCTTTCGATCCTTTGATTTACTTCAATGGGCACAAGTCTGCACTGTCTGTTAACTGGTCAAGTTAACCCCAAATGTCCCTTCGATAGCTCAGTGGCAGAGCGGAGGACTGTAGAACACGTAAAAGGCATCCTTAGGTCGCTGGTTCAACTCTGGCTCGAAGGAATCAACTTATGTTGTCTCCATAAGATAACCTTGATAGGACCTATGCTGTCAATCCTTTCATTTACTTCAATGGGCGCAAGTCTGCACTGTCTGGTAACTGGTCAAGTTAAACCGAAATGTCCCTTCGATAGCTCTGGCAGAGCGGAGGACTGTAGAATACGTAAAAGGCATCCTTAGGTCGCTGGTTCAACTCCGGCTCGAAGGAATCAACTTATATCTTCTCCATAACCTTGATAGGACCAATGCTTTCGATCCTTTGATTTACTTCAATGGGCACAAGTCTGCACTGTCTGTTGACTGGTCAAGTTAACCCCAAATGTCCCTTCGATAGCTCAGTGGCAGAGCGGAGGAATGTAGAACACGTAAAAGGCATCCTTAGGTCGCTGGTTCAACTCGAGCTCGAAGGAATCAACTTATGTTGTCTCCATAACCTTGATAGGACCTATGCTGTCAATCCTTTGATTTACTTCAATGGGGGCAAGTCTGCACTGTCTGGTAACTGGTCAAGTTAACCCCAAACATCCCTTCGATAGCTCAGTGGCAGAGCGGAGGACTGTAGAACATGTAAAAGGCATCCTTAGGTCGCTGGTTCAACTCCGGCTCGAAGGAATCAACTTATGTTGTCTCCATAACCTTGATAGGACCTATGCTGTCGATCCTTTGATTTACTTCAACTGGCACAAGTCTGCACTGTCTGTAAACTGGTCAAGTTAACCACGAACGTCCCCTTCGATAGCTCAGTGGCAGAGCGGTGGACTGTAGAACAGGTAAAAGGCATTCCAAGTTCCCTGGTTTAGCTCCGGCTCGAAGGAATCAACTTATGTTGTCTTCATAACCTTGATAGGACCTATGCCGTCGATCCTTTGATTTACTTCAACGGGCACAAGTCTGCACTGTCTGGTAACTGGTCAAGTTAACCCCAAATGTCCCTTCGATAGCTCAGTGGCAGAGCGGAGGACTGTAGAACACGTAAAAGGCATCCTTAGGTCGCTGGTTCAACTCCGGCTCGAAGGAATCAACTTATGTTGTCTCCATAAGATCACAGATCCTCGATAGCTCAGTGGCAGAGTGGAGGACTGTATAGTGCGTATAAGGCATCCTTAGGTCGCTGGTTCAACTCCGGCTCGAAGGAATCAACTTATATTGTCTCCCTAACCTTGATAGGACCTATGCTGTCAATCCTTTGATTTACTTCAATGGGCACAAGTCTGCACTGTCTGGTAACTGGTCAAGTTAAACCGAAATGTCCCTTCGATAGCTCTGGCAGAGCGTAGGACTGTAGAATACGTAAAAGGCATCCTTAGGCCGCTGGTTCAACTCCGGCTCGAAGGAATCAACTTATATCTTCTCCATAACCTTGATAGGACCAATGCTTTCGATCCTTTGATTTACTTCAATGGGCACAAGTCTGCACTGTCTGTTAACTGGTCAAGTTAACCCCAAATGTCCCTTCGATAGCTCAGTGGCAGAGCGGAGGACTGTAGAACACGTAAAAGGCATCCTTAGGTCGCTGGTTCAGCTCCAGCTCGAAGGAATCAACTTATGTTGTCTCCATAACCTTGACAGGACCGATGCTGTCGATACCTTCATTTACTTCAATGGCCGCAAGTCTGCACTGTCTGGTAACTGGTCAAGTTAAACCGAAATGTCCCTTCGATAGCTCTGGCAGAGCGTAGGACTGTAGAATACGTAAAAGGCATCCTTAGGTCGCTGGTTCAACTCCGGCTCGAAGGAATCAACTTATATCTTCTCCATAACCTTGATAGGACCAATGCTTTCGATCCTTTGATTTACTTCAATGGGCACAAGTCTGCACTGTCTGTTAACTGGTCAAGTTAACCCCAAATTTCCCTTCGATAGCTCAGTGGCAGAGCGGAGGACTGTAGAACACGTAAAAGGCATCCTTAGGTCGCTGGTTCAACTCCGGCTCGAAGGAATCAACTTATATCTTCTCCATAACCTTGATAGGGCAATGCTGTCGATCCTTTGATTTACTTCAATGGGCACAAGTCTGCACTGTCTGTTGACTGGTCAAGTTAACCCCGTCCGTCCCTTCGATAGCTCAGTGGCAGAGCGGAGGACTGTATAGTGCGTATAAGGCGTCCTTAGGTCGCTGGTTCAACTCCGGCTCGAAGGAATCAACTTATGTTGTCTCCATAACCTTGATAGGACCTATGCTGTCGATCCTTTGATTTACTTCAATGGGCACAAGTCTGCACTGTCTGGTAACTGGTCAAGTTAACCCCAAATGCCCGTTCGATAGCTCAGTGGCAGAGCGGAGGAATGTAAAACAAGTAAAAAGCATCCTTAGGTCGCTGGTTCAATTCCGACTCGAAGGAATCAACTTATATCTTCTCCATAACCTTGATAGGACCTATGCTGTCAATCCTTTGATTTACTTCAATGGGGGCAAGTCTGCACTGTCTGGTAACTGGTCAAGTTAAACCGAAATGTCCCTTCGATAGCTCTGGCAGAGCGGAGGACTGTAGAATACGTAAAAGGCATCCTTAGGTCGCTGGTTCAACTCCGGCTCGAAGGAATCAACTTATATCTTCTCCATAACCTTGATAGGACCAATGCTTTCGATCCTTTGATTTACTTCAATGGGCACAAGTCTGCACTGTCTGTTAACTGGTCAAGTTAACCCCAAATGTCCCTTCGATAGCTCAGTGGCAGAGCGGAGGACTGTAGAACATGTAAAAGGCATCCTTAGGTCGCTGGTTCAATTCCGGCTCGAAGGAATCAACTTATGTTGTCTCCATAACCTTGATAGGACCGATCCTTCGATTTACTTCAATGGGCGCAAGTCTGCACTGTCTGTTAACTGGTCAAGTTAACCCCGACTGTCCCTTCGATAGCTCAGTGGCAGAGTGGAGGACTGTAGAACACGTAAAAGGCATCCTTAGGTCGCTGGTTCAACTCCGGCTCGAAGGAATCAACTTATATCTTCTCCATAACCTTGATAGGGCAATGCTGTCGATCCTTTGATTTACTTCAATGGGCACAAGTCTGCACTGTCTGTTGACTGGTCAAGTTAACCCCGTCTGTCCCTTCGATAGCTCAGTGGCAGAGCGAAGGACTGTATAGTGCGTAAAAGGCATCCTTAGGTCGCTGGTTCAACTCCGGCTCGAAGGAATCAACTTATGTTGTCTCCATAACCTTGATAGGACCTATGCTGGCAATCCTTTGATTTACTTCAATGGGGGCAAGTCTGCACTGTCTGGGAACTGGTCAAGTTAACCCCAAACATCCCTTCGATAGCTCAGTGGCAGAGCGGAGGACTGTAGAACACGTAAAAGGCATCCTTAGGTCGCTGGTTCAACTCCGGCTCGAAGGAATCAACTTATGTTGTCTCCATAACCTTGATAGGACCTATGCTGTCGATCCTTTGATTTACTTCAACTGGCACAAGTCTGCACTGTCTGTAAACTGGTCAAGTTAACCACGAACGTCCCCTTCGATAGCTCAGTGGCAGAGCGGTGGACTGTAGAACAGGTAAAAGGCATTCTAAGTTCACTGGTTCAGCTCCGGCTCGAAGGAATCAACTTATGTTGTCTTCATAACCTTGATAGGACCTATGCCGTCGATCCTTTGATTTACTTCAACGGACACAAGTCTGCACTGTCTGGTAACTGGTCAAGTTAACCCCAAATCTCCCTTCGATAGCTCAGTGGCAGAGCGGAGGACTGTAGAACACGTAAAAGGCATCCTTAGGTCTCTGGTTCAACTCCGGCTCGAATGAATCAACTTATGTTGTCTCCATAAGATAACCTTGATAGAACCTCGATAGCTCAGTGGCAGAGTGGAGGACTGTATAGTGCGTATAAGGCATCCTTAGGTCGCTGGTTCAACTCCGTTTCGAAGGAATCAACTTATATTGTCTCCCTAACCTTGATAGGACCTATGCTGTCAATCCTTTGATTTACTTCAATGGGCACAAGTCTGCACTGTCTGGTAACTGGTCAAGTTAAACCGAAATGTCCCTTCGATAGCTCTGGCAGAGCGTAGGACTGTAGAATACGTAAAAGGCATCCTTAGGTCGCTGGTTCAACTCCGGCTCGAAGGAATCAACTTATATCTTCTCCATAACCTTGATAGGACCAATGCTTTCGATCCTTTGATTTACTTCAATGGGCACAAGTCTGCACTGTCTGTTAACTGGTCAAGTTAACCCCAAATTTCCCTTCGATAGCTCAGTGGCAGAGCGGAGGACTGTAGAACACGTAAAAGGCATTCTTAGGTCGCTGGTTCAACTCCGGCTCGAAGGAATCAACTTATGTTGTCTCCATAACCTTGACAGGACCGATGCTGTCGATACCTTCATTTACTTCAATGGCCGCAAGTCTGCACTGTCTGTAAACTGGTCAAGTTAACCCCAAATTTCCCTTCGATAGCTCAGTGGCAGAGCGGAGGACTGTAGAACACGTAAAAGGCATCCTTAGGTCGCCGGTTCAACTCCGGCTCGAAGGAATCGACTTATTTCTTCTCCATAACCTTGATAGGGCAATGCTGTCGATCCTTTGATTTACTTCAATGGGCACAAGTCTGCACTGTCTGTTAACTGGTCAAGTTAACCCCAAATTTCCCTTCGATAGCTCAGTGGCAGAGCGGAGGACTGTAGAACACGTAAAAGGCATCCTTAGGTCGCCGGTTCAACTCCGGCTCGAAGGAATCAACTTATATCTTCTCCATAACCTTGATAGGGCAATGCTGTCGATCCTTTGATTTA
Source organism: Microchirus variegatus (assembly GCF_963457635.1). Classification (NCBI taxonomy): domain Eukaryota; kingdom Metazoa; phylum Chordata; class Actinopteri; order Pleuronectiformes; family Soleidae; genus Microchirus; species Microchirus variegatus. The sequence continues at coordinate 6,150,788 of NC_139821.1, forward strand.
CTTCAATGGGCACAAGTCTGCACTGTCTGTTGACTGGTCAAGTTAACCCCGTCTGTCCCTTCGATAGCTCAGTGGCAGAGCGGAGGACTGTATAGTGCGTATAAGGCGTCCTTAGGTCGCTGGTTCAACTCCGTTTCGAAGGAATCAACTTATATTGTCTCCCTAACCTTGATAGGACCTATGCTGTCAATCCTTTGATTTACTTCAATGGGCACAAGTCTGCACTGTCTGTTAACTGGTCAAGTTAACCACAAACATCCCTTCGATAGCTCAGTGGCAGAGCGGAGGACTGTAGAACACGTAAAAGGCATCCTTAGGTCGCTGGTTCAACTCTGGCTTGAAGGAATCAACATATGTTGTCTCCATAACCTTGATAGGACCGATGCTGTCGTCCTTTGATTTATTTCAATGGGCGCAAGTCTGCACTGTCTGTTAACTGGTCAAGTTAACCACAAACATCCCTTCGATAGCTCAGTGGCAGAGCGGAGGACTGTAAAACACATAAAAGGCATCCTTAGGTCGCTGGTTCAACTCCAGCTCGAAGAAATCAACTTTTATTGTCTCCATAACCTTGATTGGACCTATGCTGTCGATTCTTTGATTTACTTCAATGGGCGCAAGTCTGCACTGTCTGTCAACTGGTCAAGTTAACCCTGAACATCCCTTCGATAGCTCAGTGGCAGAGCAGAGGATTATAGAACACGTAAAAGGCATCCTTAGGTCGCTGGTTCAACTCCGGCTCGAATGAATCAACTTGTATTGTCTCCCTAACCTTGTAACGAGTAGGGACGATGAAAGGAGTGGTAAATCAGATTTTTCACCTGAGCAGGAAGTAAAGGGAGGCGGGAACTGATAAATAGGTCACACCTGAGAGCTGAGGAGGAGGGAACAAACAAATGCAGCTGGCAGGTGGAATGAAAGCAGGAGAAGGAGTGCTGACCAATTAAGAAGATTCTGAAGTTTTTTGGACAAATAAGAAAAGTAATATGAAAGACAGTTTGGTGTGTAACTAAAAACGAGAGGAACAAGCTGATCCTAGGAGCAAGAGACCATGAGGATCTTTAAAAAACCTGCTTGGATACAGTGGCTGACGTCTCAGTTGGACAACACCTACCAAGGGCAGATAAGTCCAAAATTTCTGGAACTCTCCTGGTTTCTCCTGGCTTCCACCCCAGGCTACAGATTCTCTTAAACCTTTTAAGGGTTGGTCTCATTCAGTTATTGTTTCTAATATAATTTGCATGAAAGTATGATGATTGGTTGTATATTTATTTGATGTTGGCATCTTTTGTAGCTAAGAGACAAGCTAACTGGGTAACCTCCCGTAAAAATGAATATTTAGAAATTATAAAAATTGACAGGTTTCGCCTTTTTAATATTCTTGTCTGGCACCCAAACTTACTTTCGTTTTGAGAGGCTACAACCTTGATATGACCGATGCTGTCGATCCTTCGATTTACTTCAATCGGCACAAGTCTGCACTGTATGTTAACTGGTCAAGTAAACCCCAAAAGTCCCTTTGATAGCTCAGTGGCAGAGCGGAGGACTGTAGGGTGTGTATAAGGCATCCTTAGGTCGCTGGTTCAACTCCGGCTTGAAGGAATAGTCTTATTGTATCCATACCGTTGATAGCACCTTTGCTGTCGATCCTTTGATTTACTACAATGGGTTCAAGTCCATATGGTCTGTTAACTGGTCAAGTTGACCTTGAGAGCTCCTTTGATAGCTCAGTGGCAGAGCGGGGGACTGTAGAATACATTAAGTCATCCTTGGGTAGCTGGTTTAACTGTGGCTGGAAGGAACACTGTTGTATGCTGTACTGGCCTAACACCAGTAGGACGTGGTCCCTTCCTCTTGCAATCACAGCTCAGATGGTTGAGTGGCAGACTGTAGTGGATACAAGGTACAACTCTGATGCAAAGGAAAGCTATTATATGCTGGCAACGTATTCATAATCCCAATCGGATGTATACGGCAAAGGTATGAATGTATGTGGTCACTCCTTGAATAGCTTATTCATCTCTGTCTCAAAGCACTCGCACCTTGGTGTGAAAGATGAATTTCCCCCAGGGAATGAATCTCCCATTTTATTTCAAGTGTCCATGCTGTTTGCAACTGGTCAATCAGAACCTGCACGTGTGGACGACTGTGGTGAACATAAAAGCCCCAGCATGGCCTTCATGTGTAGTCCATATATCACCTTTTTTACAATATGCTGGTGTGGCTGATTTAACTGTGAGGGTGGACACATCCTCCACCTCAACACTGAAAATGTCACTCACTTTTCATGGCTTGCATCTTTTCCATCAACAGTGGCAGTTTATCTCACTTTATGACTTTCATGAGTAATATGTTGTGTGTGTGTGTGTGTGTGTGTGTGTGTGTTGCACAGTCTGTCAACACAATTGCTACTGCGTTTTTTTTCCATCACTGGAGTGAAACAACATGCCCCATCACGTTTTACTGTACTTTCGAATTAATAAAAAAGCAAAGATTTATTTTTATTTTATCTTATTTATTTAAGGTCATAAATGTCACCCTGTGATGCATTGCTCCAGAGTGTTAGCCTGTAAGGCAAATTTTCATCGGCGCTCCCCTGGCAGGCCACAATAAAAAGTTTCACACAGTGACAGCAAAGCAATAAGAGAAGTACACAAACAGGACGTGCTCCCACTGTAGTTATAACAGGCTCATTCTAAGGCAATGAAAACACAGTGACTCTAGCTTCCAGGTGCTTGTACTAATGAAAACACAATTATGAAATGTATATTTCATTTCTGCCAGTAGATCCTCCTTAAATCTCACACACTGGACCTTTAAAGCTGCTGATTACAACTGTTTAATATGCTGGTTAGAGGATTTTCACTGTTGTTTTCGCTGAGAAGGCTAAGGGGCCCCGAGGAAGTTCGACGAGAGGTTACAGTGCAAATTTTTTTTCCCAGTAAAATTAAACAAAGTAGAAGAGACCAAAGCATTTAAAAAATATATACTCAAGGTACAGATTAGAGCACAGAAGTGTGTCTGTCTTTGTATTGCTGTAATTAACGCTGCATGTGTCTGTGTACAAGGGGAAATAAGAAGAAACTATGGTAACATTTGCATGTCAAGGACAAAGCTAATGCTAAACCAGGCTTGGGTTGGGTTTTGGTGTGGAAAATGTAACACGAGTTGTGTATTGAATCCGTAATGAATTCATATTTTCTCCGTAGTTTGTCATATTTTTATAGGAGAAGTTAGTCATATTAAGAGTTCTGGCAAGTATGTTTTACCAAAAGAGAAATGGATAATTGTATAATATTAACCACAACCCACTCGCTCACAAAAAAATAATAATTTAATGTTAGTTTTAAGTACATGAACCTTTTCTAACTGGAAATGTATGTCAGTTGAACATTATGGCTTTTTAATCACAACAACAACAAACTGGACCATATTGTCTTTATTATTTTAACATAATTAATTGAAAAAAAAACTCCCCGTTGCTCCCTTGAGTCAGTCAATACCTTTGCATGAACAGTTTAATCAAGCTAAGGTCATAGTCCGACTAAGACAGGTAATTGGACTTGCCAAGTCCGAGTAAATATGTAGGTGCTCCATAGGTGGCGCTGTTGTCCAAAGAAAGACAACGCCGCCACAGTTTATACGTTGTCTCCTGCTGCTTCTGGGTCAAAAACAGGGAGGACGCCAAGTCCTACTCTAGTCCGACTAAGCGTATACATGCAAGATTTACGCATGTGTATGGTATGTTATGCATTATGAATAAATTAATTTTATTTACACTACCATTTCAAACATTACAATACTGTTGCGGTGCAAAATAAATTGTATATGTATGGTATGTTAGTCTGATTAAGACTCGCTCGATTTTAGTCGGACTAACTTCCATATTATGAATTATAACCAAAAATCTTACTTTTAACATCATGTAAACGCACTGATTGACCCGCTGCCCACCTTCCTGCTCCCTTTTCCTCATTCATTCATGATCAAAGCAAAGACGACATCGTCGACGGGTGGTTGTGGTTCCATGGAAATACCTAAAAGCCTTTACTTTGGATCAAAGTTTTCAACAATCATCAAAAGTGTCGAGCCACAGAGTATAAACCATAAATCCAGGTTAAGTCTGAGTGTTTTTTTTCCTTGAAGTTTCACTTTAACCTTATCATCATTTTTGAGCCACCGTAAAGAGGAAGTGATGAGGCCTAAAAGAAGTTAGAGCTGGGGCTTAGTTAAAGAGTGTGTCGGAGAAAGTGCGGCAGCACAGTCGGGCATTTGCCTCACGCAGAGCATTTATAAGGTGCCATCCTGGATGCTGACAACAGCAGGATTTACACAGTGACAGTCAATCATCGCACACTGGGAAGCTCGTGTCACCTTTTTTCTTTATAAATTTATACGCCACTTTTTCAATCACAAGTGCAACTGTGCAAACAGAGCGCACTTCATCAGGACGGCTTGTCAGTGAAAGTGAACTTAGTTAAACTGCAGCGTGTGATTTTGTGTGTATCTGTGTGTGTGTGTGTGTGTGTGTGTGCTTTCTGTGGCTTTGAACAGCGGCTCCCCAGACTGTTAATTTAAGATACCGGCTGTGTAAGAGTGAGTGGAGCTCCACAGGGGGAATGAGAGCAGCTATAGCGAAGCAGGAAAGAGAGCTTGGATTTCATATAATGGGGCTAACGACACCCCAACAGACCCTGTCCGTCAACATAACGTCCACCCATAGACTGCACGTGAAAGTGGACACAGTTTTCCTCATGAAACATCTACCCGTCTCACTCGATTTACGTCCGTAAACACTTTTCAACTCGTCTTACGTCGAACATAATGTAACTCTGTAAGCTACATGGCACATGTGAGTGGACACCAGTGTGATTGACAGTTGGTATTGAAGGAGGGAATTTCTCTGAATGAATAAATCGTTGGCGGAGTTTTTGACTCAAAGTGAACAAAAGAACAAAAGGGAAAAAGCATCGACAAAGTTTATACTCAAGACATATTACAGCAAGGTCTTAATATTCATGTCTCTATACGGGGGAAACAAGAAGTAACCATGGTAACGACTGCATGTCAGGGACAGGCTGGGCTTGTGTTTTGACAGAGAAAAAAGAAACGTGTCGTGATGTGGTTCTGAAAAGAACACAGTTAATATTCTTCCTGAGGCGTTAATGATCTGGATCGACGGTTTCAGGTCTGAGTGGGACACCAGCGTCGTGAACAGTCAACAGTATCGTGCGTAGATGACGTCCAAGAACGTGCGGTTTCATAATCTCACCTGTAATCCACGAGCCTTGTGTCATCGTCGCGTAACGGAGAGACTGTTTCACCTCTCCCTTTTCACCGAGTCTGAAAGGGAATCAACCGTTTCCGTGCGAAGGCAAGAAGAACGCGACGGAGGGACAGAGAAAAGACGAGCGGCAATCAATGTCTTTGAATGCCACCGTGGGTGAGATGAGTCGCTGCGACGCGCGGACAAAAGACGTGAAGGCCACACAGTCGATACTCTCTGAAGACTGACAGCGCTGTCCGTTGTCTCTGACGGCATGAGTTTAGACTGTGAACTTTATCACTCCTCCTCCTCCTCATGGCGTTGTACTTCACCGTGTTGCACAAGTAAATTTCACCCCTCGACTTCAATCACGCAAAGCAAAAAATTAAAACGCGCGGATTCAGCCAGAGAATCGGAGGGAAGGGAGTCGGAAGGAAGTCATGTGTGAAGAAAATGAGATTTCTGACAGTATTTCTGCACAAATTAAAAGGTGATGAACTGCGTTATTCACACATGCAATTGTATTGTTGTTAGTTGTGCGTGTGTGTGTGTGTGTGTGTATTTCGTAAACACGGTAATGTGGTTTTTGGCAAACACTGGGATTTTAATTCACCGACGTCTGCTCCGCTCTGTTAGATGTTAAATGAGAAAAGTCTTTTTCTGCAGTGAGTTGCACATCATCCACAATGAGGGAGGAAAAATAAATAAATAAATAAATAAATATATGTATTTATATATATATATATGACAAAGTACGGGGAAGATATAAGAGGATACTTTTTAATTTTTCATACCTGCTGATGCCTAACTCGTGCCTGCACGGCTAAGCAAATATCGGGACAGATTTATGGTGCATTCAGGGACACACACACACACACACACACACACACACACACACACACACGCACGCACACAAATACCTTCTCTGTCCTTTTCAAGGTCGTTTCACATCAGCTCTTTCTTCCCTCTCCTCCTTTCGCTCGTCTTAATTTCACTAATTAATTAAACATCACTTTGCATTACTTCTTTAGTGAGCTCTGGACGTTGGCCGGACGTTCACTTTTACTTGAGCCCGAAACTTTTTCTGTCTCGCGGTCTCGGTTCCCGGAGGGGGTGAAGTGGACGTTAATCTGGAGCTGCAGTGACACGGCGTCAAGGCTAGAGTTGTTTTGGATTGTTTGGCTTCCTGTTTCACACCCATTACCTGCCCATTTAGTTTGCTTCCTGTTATTTTCTCTCCCCCTCTCACTCTCACTGTGACCGTGTTTGCCCGGCAATGCTTTTAGCCTCACTCTGCCCTCTCCAGCTGAGTTTGCATCTGTCCTCTACACTTTAAGCATAACTTTTTTTTGACTGTGTGTGTGTGGTGTCCTTTGTGCTCTACATGAAGACAGTGCAGTGACACAGTATGCTCGGATGTGGCTGCTGGCTTTGCAGTGCTGAACATTGTCATGACGCCTCAGTGGGTGAAACAAACAAACAAACAAAGGGACGACTTTTACCAACTTTTACCCTTTTTCCCCGTCCCATTTCTGTCTCGTGTTCACATCTAGTAGTGACATCCGATCTATGTGATCTGGTCCAGTGACATTCAGGTCTGTCCTGGAGTCATTCAAGTCACATTCCTGAACAGGATGCATTAATCCGTGTTTAGACTGCAGCCCAAATTGGGTTTGTGAGCATATCTGATCAGATTCTGATCTTTCTGAACAACTGTTCACATTATAATTAGCAAGTGGTCAGATATGATCGGAGTTTGTCCATCTTGACATCGTCTGGTCGAGCCTTTTGGATTTCTATAGTTACAGGACAAAAAACTTGATGTTGTATCTGTGTTTGTCTTCCTGTCCCGCTGTGAAATTGAAGCGTTGCATTACGTAATCCGGCAAAAACAGGAACGCTCAAGTATTTTCAAATGCCGCGACGGATAAGCATCAGGGGGAAGACACACTTTGAAATCCTATCTGAACAACCGAGACGTTCAGATTGAAACGGATCTGTACAAAATCTGATCAGAATCACGCTTCGAGGTCGTGGTTTGAATCCGCTTTGGAGAAATCTGATCTCATGTGTTCTTTAGCTCTCCAGAAAAAGATACAATCTGGGTAAAAAAGCTTAAAAAAGATATTTAGGCCACAGTGTAAACAAGGCCTTAGCGACACAAACCAACACACGTCGGGGTTGCAATGACTTGTTGATGACAAAGTCTGTCTGTGAACTAAATCTGCTGCTTTTCCTGTGTCACAGCAGTTATTCCTGGTGAGATCCGACTCCACAGAGACTTGTTTGTGACTTTTCATCAGTGGTGTCGAAACCATACAGAACCTTACTTTTCACATGATTCCGTGCTGTGATTGTTCAGCTTCTTTGTGTCCTACATGACATCACTGTTGTCTTTTCCTGTTCTTTCTCCGCTGGCCATCATGCTAATTACTTCAAGTAGACTGTTGAATATTTAATTCAGTAAACGACGATTTGTCAACTACCAAAATAGTCAATAGCTGCGGCCCTTACACACACACACACACACACACACACAGACGTTATAAATACACCGGCATGAGACGTGAATTATGTTTAGAAAAGCATAATTTTGTCCTTGTCTGCGACCAGACATGACGTCAGTGTGTGTGTGTTTACTTGTGCCGCTGAGGCTAATGGCTTTGTCTGGCAGCCAAAAGAACACAGAAAAACAGCTCATCTCTCAAAGAAACTGGATTCTGAATTTGGTCCAGCAAACGCTGAAGTAGCTTCCGTCGCATGTGGTGTGTGTGTGTGTGTGTGTGTGCTTCTTCTTCTTCCATCCCTTCCAATCACCTGATTGGATTCCAAAGTGTGTGTGTGTGTGTGTGTGAATCTAAAGCTTTTGCCAGCAGACCACACACACACATACCGCAGTCCGATCATCCATATAGTCTCTTCACTGTGTCATCTTTAGATTAATAGACACTTTTAAGTCAAGCATCAGTCTTTATAAGAAGTGTGTGTCTGGAGCTCTAAAAGCCAAACACAATCACAACTGTGAGCAGCATAGGTATCATAGTTTAATCCTCTACTTACTCAAATGTGTCCCTTATTTTTCTTTCCCTTATTTATACGTCTGTTGTGTACATTTTTATGAATTAACTTCAAACTGAGGAGAAGAAGAAGTGTCAACGTCTTACCTGGATATAAATTTCCATGGAAACTTAATTTCTGCCCCACGATGCAATAACTTGAGCAGATTTGTGTTGACGTGATTTATAGTTTCATTTATATTCCATCAAAAAAGGCCTGCAGGTCACATCATCTCTCAGCACCATCCTCTTTTCTCATTCTTTTTTTTTTCATATCTGAGCCTGTTTTCTGGCTTCTTTGATGCAGAACAAGCAGAAGAGTTGATATAAAGAGCAATAAAAGCTGTCTCGTCGTCACACCTTTGCTTTGACATTGAGATTCCTCCCATTGTACAGACCGCAACAACACGCTGGTCAATGCAAAAGACTTCTGACAGTCGAGAGGTCGTCAGGAGCAAAAAGAGGGCATTTATTTTGGTTTAATCCTGAGAACGCGGATCATTTAGGCTGCTTTTTTTTCATCACTATGTGAAAACATATATACAGAGGTGATAAGATGTGCAAAAGTGATCTGCAATATTACGGAAGACTATTACTGACACATGTATAGAAAAAAAAAAGAAGGATTCTGACTTTAATCTCAGGGTCTTTATTCTAACTTAAATCTAGAAAAGAAAAAGGTTTAATCTCAGAATTCTGACTTTAATCTCAGAATTCTGAGATTAAAAAGGAAAACGAACAAGAAGTCTAGAATTCTGAGGTTATAGTCAGAATCTTGAGCTTAAAGTCAGAATTCTGACATTTTTCTCAGGATTCTTACTTTAATCTCAGAATTCTGACTATAATCTCAGACTTCTAGACTTTAATCTAAAAAAGAAATAGGTTTTAATTTCAGAATTCTGAGGAAAGAAATATTTTAATCTCAGCATTCTGAGGAAAAAAATATGTTAATCTTTTAGAATTCTGACTTTAATCTAAAAAAGAAAAAGTTTTAATCTCAGAATTCTGAGGAAAGAACTATTTTAATCTCATGATTCTGACTTTAATCTCAGAATTCTGACTTTAATCTCAGAATTCTGACTATAATCTCAGAATTCTAGACTTTAATCTAAAAAAGAAAAAGGTTTTAATTTCAGAATTCTGAGGAAAGAAATATTTTAATCTCAGCATTCTGAGGAAAAAAATATGTTAATCTTTTAGAATTCTGACTTTAATCTAAAAAAGAAAAAAGTTTCAATCTTAGAATTCTGAGGAAAAAAATATTTCAATCTCAGAATTCTGAGATTATAGTTAGAATTCATGTGGCACTAATACCCTTCCATACAATGCAGAGCGCAGCCTATAGGCAATAATATCATAAAATAAATTAAATGTATTATTATTTTCAGATCGGATTGAATTTGTGAATTTTGGAAAACACACAACACATAGAATATGCAATATAAGATGAATCATAACTTTGACTCAACGGCACAAAAAAAAGATGAAAAAGTTGTGTATTATACCCACTGTAATTTACCAACAGCTCACCTGTGGCACAGATCTCATAAATAAAACTATTAATCCAGTTTGTGGTGCATCGATTCAGCAAATATATTATAAACTGTGATATGTGTCACATTTAAGAAGACCTTGAACCATTTTTCAAGTGAATAGGAAAGAACAAAAATCCTGCTTTTCAAGTTCAAGGTTCAAAAGAATGAAAATGACCCTTGAGGGGAAAAGAGATAAAACAGCAATAATGTGTCGGCATCACTTAGCATCTCAGCGCAGCCTTCTGTTGTTACCTATGAACATCAACAGCTTTTCAATCTCCTCTGACAAACGCACACTTTTCTTTCTGTATCCTTGTGAAAGGAGTGAGGGGAAAAAAGTTTTATCAGGAAAGAAAAGGATATTTTTGAGTGGTGAAAATGTACTTTTCAAGGTCTCAGTTGTGTGTGTGCTTGTCGTTCTCAGTTAAAGCAGATAAATCGCACGGTTTCTCTCTCTCTCTCTCTCTCTCTCTCTCTCTCTCTCTCTCTCTCTCTCTCTCTCTCTCTCTCTCTCTCTCTCTCGTTCCTTCGGGACATTTTTAAAAAGTTTGGCTGGCAGCACAGAATCTATATCTTCTCACATCTTGAATTTGAAGAGCCGGGAATCGTCAAAGATCACTTGAGTAGAATTTTTTTCTGCGAGACATGTCAAAATAAAATCAGTAGGATTCAGTTTTCTGATGAGATACGACACATTCCAGACACTGGGATTATGTTTTTTTTTTTACTGCAAAACCTTTCAGATTATGTCCTAATGATTGATTTGAATAATATATTCACACTTAAACGCATCTTTACTAGACACTTTTTTGTGTTTTAGGCTTTTAATTTGGAGAATATTTCATCCTTAGAAATGTATGCTAGGTTGTGCATTTTTTCATATATTTTTCTATTTTTAGTCTGTTGTATTGTAACCAAAAATACTCCCATTACACACCTTAGGGTACGAAAATGTCACTATTGTTGATGCATCTTGACAAAAACTTTGCACTTTAAGGCTTAAAAACCTTAAAAATAGTATTAATATTTATGATGAGTGATTTTGGCTTAAATAATACATAAACAAAATAATAATTTATGCAAGTTGATAGTTTATATTTTTATAAGCACATTTTGGTGCGAGTACTTGAGTATTTTATGAAATATAATGCATAGAAACAAATATTATCTGTCACATATGCCAGGCTGCAATAATCAAACCATAAATAATACAGTTTGCATGAAGTATTAAAAATAATTAATTTATCGTAGATCGTTTTTTAGACCATAAAATTAAGAACCATGGCAATTTAAGGGTTAAAACTTTTAAAACATGCATTAATATTTGATGATGATATGTGCAATTGTTATATTGCTTAATTTTTATCAGCACATTTTGGTTCTCTAGGTGTGTTAACGTGAGTATTTTATGAAATACGACATTGCAATTTACATTTACAAATGTTCATGATAATCTGTCACATATGCCAGATTTGCAATAATCAAATCATAAATAATCCAGTTTGCATGAAGTGTATTAGATTCATTTATTGTAGTTTGTTAGACCATAAAATGAAGATTTAAGGCTCGAGGCGTGTTCACGTAACTTCTTTGAAGGCTCATCCAAATACTAAGTGAAGACGTTGCTATTTTCCTGGCACAGTCATTCACACACATTTGATTATTTGTTTTACACTTGTGTTTATTTGTCGACCCAGAGCTGACACGGCTGCTGCGGGCAGAGTGCTTTTAAGTTTCCACAAAAACACTGCGCTGGTGTGAAGACTCGCACAATCGAATCAACTCTGCACATTTCCTGTCAGCGACTCACTCACGCACGCATCCCCCACCGCCACCGCTGACCGTGTCCTTCTTCTTCTTCTTCATTCCTGCCCTACTTCAACACTTTCATTTTAATCTAGTTTACACATTCGTGTGTCAGCCTCAATCCCTTCTGACCTTGTGTGTGTGTGTGCGTGCGTCCCTGTACGCCGCGTAAAAGCCTTGGCGGTGTCTTTAGGCGCTGTAAGGACGGAAACAAAACAGTCAGAACCTTGGCCGTCATGACTTTTACACAGCTAACACAATTGGGAGGAAGTGTGGACGCAAACACACTGCAGGCAACAAGGCTCCTGTCTCTGTGTGTGAGTGTTTATGTGCACACACTTGTAATGTGTGTGTGTGTGTGTGTGTGTGTGTGTGTGTGTGTGTGTGTGTGTGTGTGGAGACAAAGTAAGTACGCAAGTAAGTGGTAATTTGCCGTGGGAGTAATACACAGCTCCTTATATGGTCATCCTGGGGTGTTTATAGGTCACATATTCAGGCTTTACAACATTTTCTGTCCAAGTTATGATTAATCTTTCCACATTTCACAAATTCAATCCAATTTTAAAGAGTTTGAGTTTAGTTTTTGCTCACGTGTGTTTATATAGTAGGTGAAAAATAGGGTTAAGCCCCTCCCACACTTGAGGAGATTTGTCCAGATTCCAGTCCCGGTCTCGCTCTTCCAACAATGTGCGTCTTCTGATTTTGGGCTAATTTGAACAGATTATTTTACCAATTAACAATCCTGTCGCGTGAGGGATTAACAGACGAGATTCAAGCTTCTTAAAAGTGAATATTTTATGCTTTCTTTGCTCCATTAGCACCGAATTACTTTGGTTTGCGAATAAAACAAGACATCGTAGGTTTGCTAAAATGCTCAGTCGATCAAACCGGTTGATTAAACAACCATGTGCTACTTGCTAATTCTCTCAGACATTTTACAGGCCACATTATTCAAGGATTATTATAATAACCATGACACAGTCCTTCTTTATTCCCGGCCATCAGTTCTCCATGAGGACATTTGTCTATTCTGACTGCATTTGGACCCAACCAACCATGATTTTCAGCCTTTGTCACTGTCTCTTCTCCCATCGATTTTTATTTTTTTGTTGTTTTTCCTCTTGTTGGCAGCTTCCCGTTCGGTTTGGATTGGTCATGATCAAGTTGTCAAAACAGTCCGCACACTCCGCACTTTGAGACTTTGAGGACAGCTTAACTAGAGCTGTCATATGCAAATGGGTCTAAAATATGGACAAACTGTCTTTAAAGGGGGGACGGAAACGGTGATTTAAGCCAGAGCACATCGAAGAGAGCGCCGACGTGAGCGCGGGAAAAAGATCACGGCGAGATGAGCGGAATACCAAATAAGTGGACATTGTGCCCGAAACAGTGTGTGCGTCTGTGTGTGTGTGTCTGTGTCGCTCTTCTAACTCATGAATAGGGCACATTTGAATATTTACCATTATCTGGCTCAGACAGAGTCTCCCCCTGCGTTGGAGAGGAGACGCCCTCGACGACACCGTCACACACACAGTCAGAGTCAGTGACGGGGTTCTGCAACAAGCTTTTGGTGGCAATTTTGAGGTCTGGCGATCAAGCAATAAGCGATAAATGGAATATGCAAACCTTACTGGACACTGTTGCCTTCTGACTTCCCTACGAAACCCAACTTTTCAGCCTTCTATACCTTCAAACTCTGCATCGCGGAGATCCCAGAACTGAGACGATGCCAAAACACGGACGACGAGATGTTATAACAGTTCGGCGTCGTCTGTCTTTCTGTCACTGAATCTCAGAGTTAAGGTATATCTTTGGTTTGGACGAGAGGAGAGAGAGTGCCTTCCTCTCCTGATACCCAGAGTCGACCTTGGGGACGACTGCGTAGTCCAGTTATCGGCCCTTTGCCCCAGTTTGGTTAATGAGGAACTCTCTGCAGACAAATTCTGTGTGCTAGAGAGTTGTTAGGTTTGTGCTCAGGAATCTAAGTTGCTAATTTAAAGAAGGCCGAATAATACGTTGTTCTCTTACGCTCTGATGAGACGATGTCCTGTTTCTGTCTCAGTGGCGAGCTCAGCTCTCTAAACCGTGAATATCGGAATCAATCAGATTTGGAATCCTTTATTTAATCCCAGAGGAAATCGTGTGGTCACACAGTTTCTCCTTGCCAGATTAAGAGATTTACAGTGACAAGAAAGAAAGAAGTGAAACAGCACAATATGTACCAGATCAAAAATAAGGGGACATGTTGTGACCAGTGGTGATTTTTGCACCTGAATCTGCACTCGTTTCTGCAAAAGTCTGATAAATGGGTGGGCGTAGCCAGCCCCGGCATCTGCCAGTTTCTCGGGGAAAAGAAATAATTCAATTCGGCCTCAACTGTGGTTTGTACTTATTCTGTAATTCAACACCCGCTTTCATCCAAAGTGATTCACAAAGCAGAGCGCGAGCGATAAGCGGCCTCACAAACACACAGCGAGCGCAGCCTGGCAACAGACCAAATGAAATCTTTTTTAGCTGCGCTCAAAAGTATCTTTATTCCTCGGTTAATTTTCTTTCTTTCTTTCAACTCGGGAGGTGAAAAAAAAAAAAAAATCTCATCACATAAAGAAACACACAAACTGACGTCTGTGCCTGGAGGAGTTTTGGTTTTTCAGCCACCGGACGCTCGAGACCATCTTTTTCTGCTCAAAGTGAGTGACAGCCGCGATGTAACCAGACGCGCGGCCCTGGCGATAGACGGCTCGCTTGGTAAACATCAGCCGCTATAGACGCCATTCTGTCAGATATAATTGGACTCCTCAGGGGGGAGAGAATGATTCATCAAAGTCAAAGAGACGGGGGGGGGGGGGAGAGAGAGGATACGTTCTGGGAAGAATGTCTCTCCCCGACTTCAATGTGTTGTAAAAAATAATGGTGCAGGGGATTTGGGATATGGAGAAGACGGCGAGCGAGGGAACGGGGACCAGGGAAAAGAGCACAAAGTGAGAAAAGTGTGAATGATAAATGGAGCGAGTACGAGTTCTGGAGAGAAGGGAAATAAAGGGAAGGTGTTGTGTAACAACATTCCATTATTTCTGTGTGTGTATGTGTGTGTATGGGAATGTAAGTTCATACATGCACCGACCGGGGAGATTGTCAGAGGTCTAATCGATTCTCTCTTTACCATCTTCAAGCGATCCCTCCACCTCAGCCTCGGGGTTATTTGTGTTTGCCTGCAGTGTGCGGCTGCTTTAAAGAAGGCGAGATACTGTATGTGCACACATGTGGCGCACCTCACACGGAATAGACAATCGGCAGCGTTTCTCACATCTATCGCTCTCGCTCGTCCCGGGATGTTCTTTTTTTTTACATTTCTTTTAGCAGCCAAAAGCTCAGCGAGTACCGCACTAACTCAGGAGGAGCTCAGGTGCCAGATTTAGAAATATTGTGGCCCCCGGGCAACACTTTATCACTGCATTGTCCACTTTTTTTTTTTTTTTATCTCACTCTGAGACGTCCAGAATATATTATTATATTAGTTCACACAAAGCTGATTAAGCATTTCAGCTCGGCACCAACAGCTATGATAGAAAAGGGAAGCAGGGGTGAATATGGACAGTTTATGACGCTTTTCCACTAGCACGACTTGCCTCGGCACGGCACAGTTATATCGCTTTTCCATCAGCGATAGTACCTTTTTAGTACCTGCTCTGGCGAGGTTCCACGTTTTTTTTCTCAAAACCTGGCTCAAATCTCAAAGTTTGTTTGTTTAGACTGCAGCCCAAATGGGAGTTGTAAGCATGTCCGATCAGAATCTGATCTTCCTGACCAACTGTTCACATTATATGTTGCAGATAAGTGATCAGATCTGATCTGAAAGTGTCCATGTTGACATTGTCTAGTCTCGTCTTCCACGTGGATTTCTACAGTTACAGGCCAAGTAGTCTAAACAAAAAAAAACCAAGCTGGATATGTTTAAAAATCTGATTTGGGCTGCAGTGTGAACAAGGCCCTTTTTAGGTGGATTGAAATGGGATTCAAATCAGATTTGTTCAGGCAGAAATCGCCTCTGTCACATGTGGAAAACTCAGAGTGACTGCTCATAGAGTGGGATGATGCACCCCTCTATTTTTCCTGCATCCTTGTTTGAAAGACAGACAACTCACAAAAATGAGTTTGTGTGCGTCGTTGCCAAATCAGATCATTGTGGACACACAAATCTGATTTTATCACCTGCAATTAAGAGTGTGAATAGATCTAAACTCCTTGTTTGAGTCTGCTAAACTGACACTTTACCAGCATCGTAAATGGACAAGAGTGGCCCTTTTTTTTTTGTATTTCCAAAAGGCAAATGCAACTGTCAACCATTAGAGATGACAGATTTCCTTTTTCATTACCTGCTCCGGTCCACTGATCTGGATTTTGATCAAACAAAGTCGCCTGCTGTGGCTTGAATCATGGCTCTGGCCGCTGCCCATCCACCTGCGGCTTACCTCCATTACCACCCAGCGGTGGCGTCGATCCGTGAGCCAATGGACAGCGGGACGCTCGATGCTGCAGCTGACAGAGAATGAAGAGCTGCAGAGGAAATGTTCAGGTATTGTCAGCCTGGAAAAGATGATGTTTGTCTCGCAACCTTTCGCCATCGTAGACCAGGGGGTGGTTTGACCCTGTGACCTCTACAATCGCTCAAATGACGATGAGAGAGGAGAGCATTCACTGGTCGGTTTAATTCATATTCTCATAATGTCCACAAAGGCTTGAGATACAAGTAGACCTCCCCTCAGTTGAAGGAGTTCCACAAGGCAGAGAGAGGTTAGGAGGTTGTCGAGTGAATATGTGAAATCCTCGACATAATATGAAGCATCATTAGTTCTTAATTTGTAAACCAGGATGTAGCTGTTAAATCAGGTCAGCGGGCAGAGAGGAGAGTCCACCAAACTGCATCCAGAAAAAAACTAAACCAGCGCCTGGAGCACATTGGATGATTTGTATTCACCAGCTGTTAGCGCCGGGCAAAGCTTAACAAAACATTGGCATTTGTTCGTTTGCGTTTAATAATCAGAACATACATTCAGAGTGATTAATCGAAATCAGCAGGGGAAAAAAACAGCTGGCTGTGATGAGGCCTGAAGACGGCCTGCAAGACGTATCAGCAGAGCCGAGCTCTTAGAAGTGAGGAAAACACATTAAGCAATGGGATGAAGTATATAAACATCATTTAATTTGGATATAGAAGGTTTCAAACCGCTGCTGCTGCTACTGCTGCAACAAAAAGAGTCAGGAAAGGTTAACTGATGCTAATGAAGAGACGAGGTGTAGGAGAGTTTACTTCATTAAAATCCCCCATTAGCCATTACATTACAGGCAATGGCTACTCCACTCTTGGCAGAGTTCATTTAACGTAGAAGAAGCAACACAAATCCACAAAATACAGCATAATTGTTATGAAATGAAAGAAAGTGACAAAATCGTCTGGAAAAGGAAACTTCAGCGACAACTCGAGTCGCAGAACAAACTTTTGTTGCCTCAAGCTTAGCAAGTTTGTTTCATAACTTCACCTGCAACAATGCAAGGCATTATGGGATGGTACAAGTTGTCAATCACACTGGTGTCCGCTCATATGTGCTGTGCTTTAAGTCTGTTTTCCTTCGTTTGGATACAACATTTACGAAGCGCTCTTCACATTGCCGTAATCACGCGACGGTTTTTGCTATCGGAACAATTCCATCGGTTTCTCAACGATGAGAAGTCGCACTTCAGCGTTCTAATATGTGACTATTACTGTAACTTCACCGACGCTGATGCAGGAAGGCGGCAAATCAGTGCCTTCATGTCCCCATTTTTATCCAAAAATGCCTTGAAGGCGGTGCTTTTGGGTGAGGTTTGGTGATGCGTTTGAGATCAACGAGATCAGCGTTTTATACTGTTAGATTTCAGTCATTTCAGAGACATTTCTAAATAAAAGTTTTTGTTTTTCCCCTGACTTTAAACTGTTAATACACTCTTTTAATATGCAGTAATGTTCAAAGTGTTCTGGGGGAAAAAATGGGCAAAAGCACTTTGTCACAGGACATTTTCTGGCCCTTTTATGGGTGCAATAAGCAAAAAAAAAAAAAAAGGCTTAATTTATGCATTTTTATTAACATTATAATTGGAGTTCTTTGCTCGATTTGGATATTGTTTTTCCATGTGTCCATAAGCAATTATGTGTGTGCATCTCCGTCGTGTTTTATGTGCTTTAATGTCACTTTCTTCATCGCTCCACAGCAGTTAAAGTCGACTGCTAGTGGACGATTCAGAGCTTCTGAGGTGTAACCGTGTCACTGCGTCGCCCTGAAGGCCCTCGCGTTAACCCTGTCATCTGCCTGTGACGACACTGTGGTGTGTAGATCAGACACACACAAACACACGAAACAGATGTTATATACTCACCAACCATGACATGGCACAGAACGAAGCAGAGATGTGAGTGTTCACATAGAAGAGGGAAAGGCTGTTGGAAAAGTTAAACATAGAGCAGGACGTGCAATTAAAATGGAATAAAAGTGTATGTTTGGCTGAGGCATGAAAATGTAGGAGAAAGTACATCTATTTTTTTTTTTTTTAACACTGATATTACCAGGTTTATCGGGGAGGTTGAACCCAGAATAACCTGCTAAACAAGGCAGTTCCAGCTGCTCTGAGGTGGTTTTTTTATGTTTGTTTGTTTGCTTGCTTTATTTTACCTGTGCATGAACTGTGTAAGCGGTAGTGAGTTCTTAAAGGCAGATGGAATAATAATGATAGTTTCAAGGTGGATTCATAGCAGGATTCCTTAAATATCTCAGCAGCGAGGCAATGAAATTTAAGAGTAAATGCAAAAAAACCCTGTTTAAAGGGGTTTTTCAGACCAGTAGAGTGGGGCTATATGAGCGCTAAGAGGCTAGAGCTGCAGCTATTAGTTGAATGATGAGAAGCCACCAGTAAATGGCTCTCTTTCTACCAGACTTTGCTTCAGCCTTTCCCTTCAGCATCAAAGTTTCACAGCATTTTGTGCTGCTGCTGCTGCTGCTGCTGCCGCTGCCTCATTCTTTCGGATGTTTATCCAGGCCCCGAGCACGCGCCTCTCGGTGGACCTGGGCCTTCCACCAATCATACTCTGCTGGAATGCCACCATGTAAACAGACGGCAGCTGCCAAGCCACTTGTGGTAAACCACACAGGGGAGAAACACTGTGTTTGTGTGTGTGCGTGTGTGTGTGTGTGATGCTTCGTCAGATGAAAAATTTGTTTTTCTACTTGTTTGAACATCACCTCATCTACATTTGGTCACCTCCCCCACGCTTCTCATTACCGTTTAAACATCATCCACCTCTGTGGCCCGGGAGAAGATAGCTGCTGTAGCTTCATTTAAATTGCCCATAACTGCCTCCGAGATATTTTGGCCGCCGATTCAACTCCTGTTGCGGCGTTTTGATTTTCATGCACACGGCAGCCTTCACGGCCAGAATCAAACGACGCTTTGTTGACAGCTACCGACGAGTAGCTCTAACTTGCACAATGTGGACATGGGATGTTTACAGAAAAGCAGGCGCCGCGTCTTATACTTTTCCTTTGATCCTTTGCAGGATGCTAGAATTAAGACACGGTGATTGACAGCTTCCTCTGTCCGTGTCGTTTTTTTCAAACTACATCTCTGTTATTTAAACGCTTTTCGCCGCCATTGTCTCTCGCGTGTGTGATGCAAGGTTGTTGTTTTTCTAATCTGTGTTCTGGTATTTGCATGTGAATTGAAGTGGGACAAGATAACGGTTGCTGAATGAGGGACTTTTTTTTATGTCTCCTGTCTCCTTCGAGGCAGAACAACAATAGGTGAAAGAGAGGCTTTTCCTGCTGCATTGCTGCAGCAGAAACTGGGAAATGAAGTGTAAATAGAAACATGTGAATAGTGAGATGCTCAGAGTTGGGGGTAGACCTCCCAGAAGTGCCATTGCTCCTGGTAACGCAGCATTCTCGCCTTCCTCCTCCTCCTCCCCCTTCTCTTTCCCTCTGATGCCTCTTTTCTCTGCTTCCCAACTCTCAACTCCTCTTCCTCTTTTCATTTCCTCCCTCTGTTTTATCCCTCCATCTCGCTCACTCCTCCCTCTAATTCAGAGCCAGCTGTGTAAGTCTGCTAATGACGCTGAGAAAGCATGCTGTCAGCACATCCTCCGAGCCACCGGGGCACGGTTACATAAGCTGGTTAACAGAGCAGGCCCACTTCCATGTCAACCCCTCATCATTATTAGAGGAGGGGAAAAAAATGAGAGAGAAAGGGGGAGGAGGAGAAAAGGAAGTGCAGTAAAACTTACTTTTCTTGCTCAATCTCTTACACAGCCACACACATGTGCACACATCATCAATAATCATCATCTCACCCCCGTCATCTGGAATTTTTCATTCTCTCCTCCCGTCCTCCATAGATTTTCACATTCTTTTTCATCTGCGCTCCACATGACCACATAAATACACAAACTTTTTCATCTTTTTGTGCCACTTTCAGGACTCGCCGCTGCTCCTACTACGGGGGCCTTAATTAGAGGCATTGGAAAATTAAGCCCAATTAGCAGATTAATGTCTGTGTTGGAATAAAAGCACAAAAAGACCTCCCACCAATTCTTGCTGAAGGCATTCAAAAGGGGAGTGGGAAATATGCAGACTCCTCTTTTCCTCCCCTCATCTCCCAATACTATCCTGGCTCAGCTTTAACGTATTTTTTAAAGACCTTTGGCGTCCCTGCTTTAAAACAGCAGACTCTCTTTAACTAATCTAAATCCCACCCTCTGCTCTGCCCTCTGATCTAATCTCTAATCTCAAACGCATGCCACAGAAAGCACAGTCAGAGAACAGGACAGCCTGAGAGAGAGAGAGCGAAAGAGGGGCCTGCCTGCGTGCAGCAGCAGCCACCGCAGCAACAACCCCGGCGAAACAAAGTCGTCCGAGCTCGTAACGTTATTAGTGCGGCTAACAAAGAGGAATGAGCCGCTCGTGTGCGACAAATCGCTGCGACGCCCCAAAATGAAAAAAAACAACGGAAAGACTCTAAAAACCTAAACTGATGTCAAACCACTTATAATCCATCTTTGACATGGGATGATTTACAGGTTCCCTTTGCCCTGTAACTGCACTGCTGCAGGACTTGAGCGCTAACGAGAGACTGTGTGGAGTTATGGATGCGTCCATTTATATTGACTAATATCTAGATTTGCTGCGTGCGTTTGGCCCTCTAGCTTAGTTGGAGTAATGGATGCTTTGGTAATATAAAGTTATGATCTAGTTTTGTGTGTTTATTATATACGCTGATAATTATTAATGCATAATGCAGTCCCCCTCCCCTCACCTCACCTGGAGGGAGGTATGTGAAATATCTGCTGTGTTTGTTAATCACATATCGCATTGATTTGAGTGTATACGTGCACATGGGTGCATGAGAAACACAATGTGCTTGTGTAGTAGTTTGTGTATTCATGTATCTGTGAATAATACAATGTGTGTGCACATTTTCAGGGACTAAACCCTGATTTTTGATGCACTGGTTAAGTTTAAGGCTGAGATTTAATGGAAGTCCTTCAAAAATTAACTGTGTGAACCTGTGTGAGCGTGTATTTCTATCTTTAAGGACATTTTGGGTGTTTAGACCTTGTTTTAAGATAACAATTAGGTTTAATTCCTAGGTTTAGGTTCAGGTAAGGGGCTAGGAAACGCAGCACGAGGAATTGAGGCAGATAGAGAAGTAAATAAAGAGTAGGGGACATAAAGATGCACACATGCACCAGATTCACCAGCCCCTGTGTACTTTTTGTCTGCAATATTATGTAATAAAAGAACTGGCACAGAGGGGTAGCAGCAAAAAAAAAGACTGAAAGGAACGAGGGAAAAGCTGAAAAAGAGGGGGGGAAAAAGCAGAAAAGGAGCCAGAACCTAAATATTCACAGATGTATTGCATTAATAGAATATGCTTCACCACAATATAGTGTGCAGCCATTTAGGGATCTGCCTTTGTCATTAGGCAAATTAAATCTTCTTAATGTTCCCTCTGTTTAGTAATGGAAGCTCTTCTGTCATCCCTCTCTCCTCCTCGCTCCCCCTCCTCCTCCTCCTCTCCCACTGTCTTGCTCCCTCTCAAGGCTCCCTCTGGCATCCTCGTGGTGCTCAGTACTCCGCAGTCAGCTTTTGCTGTCTAGCATACACCATTAAAGCCCTAAGTACATCTTCCCAAGACTCTGTACTTAGCTGTGGTGCTGTCACTGCATTGCTGTAAAGCTCCTGTTACGCCTGGCACAAACATACGCACACACACACAGCCTCAGCGGAGTGGCCGCCACATTTCCCTCACCTGGACCGCCTTCATTGTAACCAGTTTGTATCAGCTCGTTGTAAATGTAAGCATCGCTGCCGATTAATGCAGTGTGTTTAATCTCCTATGCGCCGCACACACTGCTGAGTTCCAGCTCCATGACTGTGGGACTGCAGGTTTAAGCTCGGTGTGCTTCAGGACCACGGACAGCTCCGCTGTAGCTTCATTCTGCAGCAAAGTGTCTTTCAGATGGTTTTCTAATCCTCAATTTGTACACTACAGCTGCAACTAACCATTATTTTCGTAATCTATTAATTGTCGATTATTTTCTCGATTAATCAATTAATCGTTTAGTCCATAAAATGTCAGAAAATGTTAAAAAACGTTGATCGGTGTTTGTCAAACCTGGAAATGATGATGTTCTCGAATGTTTTGTTTTGTTTCTACAAACCAAAATGATTCAGTTTTAATGATTTCTTTATGTGGAGCAAAGAAACGAAGCAAATGTTCAATCAGAAATCTTGTTTAATAAAGAAAAAAAGCTTCAAACCCATTATCGATTATCAAAATAGTTGATGAATAATTTAGTAATCAATTAATTGTTTCAGCTCTAATGTACACATATACGCTTGATAGCTGCACAGGAAACCTAATAAGGTGGCTAATGCTGTCTTCTGCCCATCTACCTTGAGGTTTCATGTGTTGCTCTTGTAGATGGTCTTCAGCTACAGATCTGGTCTTCAATCAGCATAAAAGGGCACGTCACCCCTTCAGTTCATTGAGCTCCACTTGCTACTTATGCTAGCCTTCATGGGTCTGCTCGCACCTACTTAAATGCTCTCATAAAGGCTCATGTGACCCCTCAACTACGTTCACCAAATGATTGTCCTCTGTCAGTGCCAACACCGCTCACAAGACAATCCAGACTCTTGACGTACCAAGGACCACCTGTCTATCTTCAAGAAGCTCTTGAAGATCCCGCTCCTACAAGAGCATATTGTGTCCTAGCACTTACCTTACAACACTCTCCTTCTGCACTTGAATCATCTTCTGTCAATCCATTGTTCCTATCTAGTGGATTTGTTTCCTCTGGAAAAGTTCCTTTTCATATCCGAGATGTAACTGGTGGTTATTTGAGTTACTGTTGCCTTTTTTGGGGGTTTAAAAAAAAAAAAAAAAAAAGGCTGTCCAGGCATTTTTGTCCAGAGAACTGGACACTTTCTCTTTTTGCTGACCATTATTTGTGTGAAAATCCCAGTAGATCAGCAGTTTCTGGAAAAACTGAGACCAAACTGTCTGATACCAACTACCAGGCAACATTCAAATTCAATTCTGAACCTTGGTCGACTAGGTGTACCTGGAAAAAAAACAAAAAAAAACGTTATTCTTTATTGATTTGGACTATTATTTAGTGCCATTGTTAGTGCTCACAAAACATCATTGAAGATGCCGCACCATTATTAAAGGGTTGTGTTTTAAACATGGTTACCATAGTAACTGTGAGTGCACTTTAAATTTAATGGCTGTTTTTTTTCTCTACAACAGTTCATCCAAAAAAAAACTGCTGACACAGCACTTTCTTACTTGAAGTTCCCAGCGAGGAAGGGTTAGGTTTGTTAGTCGCACACTAAAAGCTCTGTGTTGACGGTCAAAAGGCCAACGTAGTGTGATGATATTGTATTATTATAATACAAAGCCATTTAAAAGAATTACTTCTGGAGGACCGTTAATGAGCTGTTGACACCGGTGACCCCAACTATGATAGTTTCTTATTATTTGAGTACTTTTTATTCCAAAAACCACGCAAATCCACACTGAATGCATCATGGTTGTGTTGGTGTTGGTGGATCACTGGTGCAGAGGCTCTTCAGTAAGCTGTTTGCTCGGGGAAGAAAGTGCGGGAAAAACATACTCAATCATTTCAGCGCCGAATGTGTTTTTTTTCTTTCTCCTCTGTAGTCGGCACTAAGATGATTTTAATGGAAATGTAATCATGGATTTTCTGGGTTCTTTTAATTTGATGCCAGGCTACAGAGGAAACATGTGTATTCTCGAGTGGCTCTCTGCATTTAATTAATTTTGTCATTACCAGCGGTCCCTGTTATTGGTCTCTTGTGGACTCCTGTAGCGAAGCTCAGTAATGTGACTCCAGTTCGGTTACACGGAGGAACACATTTATTTTGCTGCGAGTGCGGCGAGTGTGGAGACAGTTTTCTTTCTTTTCAAAAGTTTTGAACATCACTGTATCACTGCACATGTATGAAAAACCCATTTGTAGCCATTGTATTATATATTGAACTGCAGCTGCACAGAGGACAGGAGAATAAGAAGAGATGAGAGGAGCAGGGGGGAAGATTGAGAGTGAAACTGAGGAAGTGAGGGAGGAAAAAAGCTGTAAAAAGGATGCAGACAAAGTAGCAATAAATAATTCTAGGGAGAATAAAGGAAGAGAAGAATTAAAACGCTCAGCAGACGAGGATGCAGTTCCATCTCATGACCTCAGAGGGACAGCAGAGATGCAGCTTCTCTGTAGCCACTTTCTATGCCTTTATTTACACAGCCCAACAAAGACAAATCATCCTTTTCTTTCCCCTCTCTCTCCATCTTACAGGCGTACAAACACATGCATATGTGTGTCTGCCTCTTCCCACCTGTCGTCTCCCCCCCCCCCACACCTTAAATTTGACAAACAGAAAGGAGGTAATGAAGGAGGCAGAGGAGAAGGACACTCATTTTTTTGTATTTTTCTCCACAACAAGAAGACAAGTGCCACTCCTGAGAGTCCGAGCTCCTCCTCCTCCTCCTCCTCGACCACCTTCATGTTCTGTCTTTAATGGGCAGTGTTGAGCTAGCAGGTGATCCGCGCTGACAGTGCGAAGGCACAGCTTGCGGCGGCAGCTAATTGGTGTGGAGCGACTTCAGAGGGAGTGCGGCCACTCGTTTGGCGAGCGGTTGTGGGAGGCTGCAAGGCCACAGAGCGCGGCGGCGGGACCGCACATTGACAGCATCACTGTGTGTTCTTTCAATTCCTCCCCGAGGGGCTTTTTAATTATCATCAAGGGCATTCTGGTGCTTGAGTGCACATCGTGGGCCTTGCACTTGCGACCGTAAAAACATCAAACGTGGCCCCGGGGCTCGCCTTGGTTGTTTGCGTCATTCACAGATACGATGTTAGGGAGCAAAGTAATAATTAAACACTTTGGCAAAATGTCCTCTTTTGCTGAAATTGGGGCTATATTGGGCCACACTTGCACCTAAAACTTAGTTTTGTTCACGTTTGCTTGTGGCCTTTGGCCGTCCAGTTACTCATTGAGGGGTTAGGTTGAACACGGTCATGAACAACACCTTTTTTGAAGTCTCTTATAGCATAAACTGGTCCAACGGTATTTTAAAGTGGTGGAATATGTTGCGTCTGCTTATATGATGACATATTTTGTCCCATTTTGGTGGAGTCTGAATTGTACCGTTTATATATTGTCTGCTCCATAAAACTGTTGTAAAGGCCCAGTGTGTAAAGATTGGTGACATCTAACGGGGCAGCCCATGGCCAAGTGGAAAGGGAACTTGGCCTGTTGCTGGTTTGAGTCTCTACCAGTTTAGAAAAAAGGGCTGGTTTACCTCTGAGCAAGATACCCAACTCAGCTCCTAATTTTAGGAAGGTTTCTAGTAGAGGATGGGTTAAATGCAGAGAAGGAATTTCCCCTGAGGGACTGATAATGTTTTTTAAGTTTGTGGTTAGTGACCTAAATTGCAGAACAACTGACCATAGATTGAGCATTGTTTAGTCCAGTGCTGGAGGATGGTGATGGTGGTGGTGGTGGTGGTGAGCGAGAGAGAGCGCTTGATTATTCTTGGTCCAGAGCAGATGGAAGCAGGGGAGTGAACCCGAGCAATGAACCTGAACAGAGGCAGACGAAATGTACAATGTTACCACTGACGGTCTGGCAGTGGGTAGATGGAAGAGTCGATATATTGAAGGTGGTGAGTGGTTGATGGGAGTCAGCTGTGCAGGTGAATGAAGTTTATATAGGTAGTCATTTTTCTTCCTTGTTTTCAAGACAAGAAACTCATGCCCGGGCTGCTTTTATCCATTCAGGCTGCTGTAGGGCATGGTGGCGCCTCCAAAATGCAAAGCTTTTGCCTAAAGTCCATATTTTAAGATTATTCTGAGGCTAACAAGTGCTGCATTAAGACTGCATGATTGTGGGCGCTGGCCACCTACTTTGTGGTGTGTGGATATGTATTACATAAGACTTTGTAATTGTGTGTTAGAAGTACACAACCGTTTAATATGTGTATTTTTATTATTGGTAGCCTGTTTTTCACCCGCTTTGAATCCAGCTGTGCTCTACGTTGCCGGTTGCCCTATTTTAATCTGTTAAGAGTCTCGTAATATCATAACTGTTTTAATTACAGTTCCACTTAATTGTCGCATCTTTTGAACTTGACGCCACGTCTCTGCCAGTCTTTGTCGACAGTCGCAAAAGAGTCACTTTAAGGTGCCGGCTCACAACTATACACGTGGAAAAAGTACAATCAAAGATGTGACGACAGCTGCTGACACAGCCACTGCCAAGGTGGGCTGATGCCCCAGAGGCTGGATTCTGTCTTCAGTCTCTGACTCATCGGCACACTAACGTATGCTCCCACACACACACTCACACTCACACACTCGCAGAGCCACAGATGTCAGTCAGCATGAAGGGGTCTTTCCCCGTCTCTCAGCCCTGCAGATCCCTGCACACCTCTTCCTAAGGAGTGTGCAGCCATTGCTGCAGGGCATGCTTTCAGACCAAATGTATGCATGAGTCACAGGCTACAGGGGATTGTCAACGTATGCATATATTCTGCCTGCACGCCTACCGTCTTACCTCGTACAACTCATTTCGACATAAACAACAACTCTGCGTGTATTTTTGTTGCCAAAAAATCCAAGAGCTGTGGAGCATCAAACTGAACTCAGACTGAAATAACCTCCCATTTGTACCTCAATACATATGTAGAGCATTAGAATCAAGAAGCCAGAGTGGGAAGGCGAGATTATGAATAGATGGAGAGTCAGAGAGCTTTGTGCAGGAATGTTGTGAATCAAGCATGACCTACATGGAGGAACTTCACTGACTGGTGTGTCACTTACAACTTGAGTTAAAAATATAACCAGCTACTTTACTTATGGTCAGTTTTCGTTGAGAGAAAACATGGACTTTTTAACGTGTAATGGCTTTGTCAAAGTCAAACTAACAGACCCACAGAATGTGGTTGGTAGATGAGTAACTACTGCAAATATACGTTTCATTGGTTCAATCCATCCCAAGTATTTGACCTTGATAAAATAGAAGAAACTGGTACAAAGAAGAATAAGACAACGGCACAAAAACACATTGTGACATCCAGGCAGTACATTTTTATGGGCTGATGAAGTTTGTGGGTGTTAGAAGTCTCAGAATGATGCTCACAAATAAAGTTTTTTCATCCGTGACATCATAGGTCAACCAAGAAATGCCTTGGCTTTGATTGTGATACACACACACACACTGACTTATTTTTTAAAACTCTGCTGTGTTTGTACAAAGTGTAAGCTTGACTTCACCCAGTTTCAATTTTCATTTGTCTTTAGGGCAAATTAATCTACCCCGTAGTGCCCTATTGCCAAACAAATGAGCAAATAGTGAGCTTACTTGCTTTCTTGCTCACTTAATTACGTTTTCTGCTGCCAAATAGCCTCCAGATATCCCCTGGTCACCTCCTGTCCTAGGCCTCGCTGGGTGTCCTCCATGTGATCCTTATAGCCTCTGTGGGCCCCACTCGAAATTAGCTGTCCCTCGCAGGAATGCAGCCTCTGTCTGCCTGAGCCATTTAGTCTGCTGTTAAAATCTGCCCCTGCCATCTCTTGCCGAGCTTGTCATAGTAACAAGCTTACAGTGTAAATGCTCAAGATGAAGCTAGATACTGGCAGTCATACAGCTGCGCCCTTGTTTGTTAGCTTCGCGCGTAATCTGATATGCAAGGTGATGGACGTTAGCAGTTTGAGCACAGACAGTTGCACGTTGACAGGTCAATATTTTGTCAGCCTTGTTCGATGTATAATGCTGGACAATAATACTGATGTAATAAAGAGAGACGACAGGTTTTAGCCACAGTTGAGTCACAGTTGAGTCTTTAGTGTTGAATTGACAGTTTAGGGTACACCCTGTGCTGCCAGCAGGTGACGCTATGCCCTTGACTTAGATTTCATGTGCTGATGTTTTCTGGCCATTCAAAATGGCTGTCTCTTGTGTCATGTATGAAGTTTCGAGTCGATCGGTCACTGTACGGCAAAGTTACAATCCTCTTCCTGTTTCATGGCGAATGGTCAAAATTTGTCCTATATCACAATGGTTGCCTTTGCCACGCCCCTTTTGAATATGTGAGACCTTTGGTAAATTTTCATCTTCGACGTGTTTAGAACAAATTGACCAGTTTGTTTTTATGTTGGTGCAATTAACGTGCTCATGAGATTTTGTTCATTTACAAAACGTGCAAATTGCCAAGATCAATGGACTCCAAATTCAAAATGGCCGACTCCCTGTTGATTTGAGGCCATGGTGCCAATAGACTTTTTTGTTCGTCTTGGGCTGTGACATGTTTCTATCAAGTTTTGTGTAATTTGGTGCAATTAAGTTTTGGCTTTGTCCTACTATGGTTTCACCTTGGAGAGCTCAACCACTTTTACATCTTACCCTTATTTTGTAAAAATGATCGCCGATTCTGATTTGCCTGCCAATTTTCGTCCATTTTGACCAATTCCAGGGTCCTCGGCTCCTAATAAGAATAGATCTGGGTCATTATTAATTTGCAAACTCGCCGTGTCCAGACGTCTTTACTGTGCACCAGCCTCTGCTCAACTCTGATCACTATTCTGCCAGCAGTGCAGAGAGGATTACAAATAATGAACACAGAGTACGCTTTACTGGACAATAATGTGATGAGGCAGTTTTCTCGATAACACCAAGAATCATTTTCTTTACCGTGTTTTGTAAAATAACTGCTGGCGTAGCACATGCTGTGTATATTCTGGACAAACTCAGGCAATCATGATATATCAGTGATGGGCAATTATTGGCTGATGAAATTGAGAAGTAGATACAGACCAGAGATGACTTCTCAGCTCAGATATGTAGTTATAAGTTTATTAAGTCTTATTTTCCCCATTGCTGATGATGATCCCCAGTAGATTTCTTTTTCCTCAGTTTAAAAATCTTTCATAAGACCGTGAAACTTAAAAACTTAGACAAAACCCAGTCAGCAGCGGTCCAAAGCGGTTCCGGTTTAGTATAGGTTGATTAATTGCAGATATTAATGTAATTATGAATGTATTGGCCTCGTGTCGGGCCGTCCAATCTCAGCTGGGACCTTTTGCAGCAACCTACAATCAATGTCACAAAATGAACTCTTCGTGCCCCCGTATAAAAGCAGCAACCCTGACTTTTCCGAGCTTTTTAAAGACACTACATGTTAACATCCCCCCCTTTCGTCTTTATTGTTCATCAGCAGCGTTGTTAGAGAGACTAATGCAGCATGGAGCCGAGCGGAGCTATCGTTTCATTCTTTGGTTCAGGAGAAAAGAATGTTGCTGCTAAGCTTTAAGCAGCAACATTCAAGCCATGTTAACGCATTTCTCTCACAGCGAGGCCCGTAGCCCGTCGCTGCTCGGTAAGACGCTGGTGTGTGTAATAGGGCTGCTTTGGAGGAACTCTCCCCCAGCTGCCGTGCTAATTGAGGCGCAGAGACGAGCCCCAGCCAGATGGAGGGAAGATGCCGTAAATTGATTCCTCGCATTCGTCTTCATTAAGGTCTCGGCTCTGGGGCTCTGCGAAGAGAAGAAAAAAAAAAAAAAGTGTGAAGAGGGAAAGAGAAGGAGTGGAGGAGATATGGGGAAAGCAGGGCAGAGGAGACCCCCCTCAGGCCCTGAGGACTCTGCACTGATGAGGTAAAGTCTGACGCTCCAAAACAAGTGTACATGCTCACATTTGTCTACGAGTGTGTTGATCTGTGTGTCGGCGGGGAAACATGAGGGGGGAAAGAAACCTTAAGCTCCAATCATTCTTCATCAAAAACTGCAGTAGCGTGAGCTGAAACTTTGAGAGGTGGGCATCCATTCTGCTCCACTTACTTCCTGCCTTCTTTTCCTTCTCTTTTACCCTTTGTGACCCTTAATTTCAAATCAAACCCCACCTTTCCTCTGCCTCCAGCGGCGTTCAGACAGTTCACTGCCACTTTCAATTTGTGTTACCAGCTCCCGCTAACTAGGGCCTTAAGGTGCAGTGTACTGTAGTAGCTCACTGTGGGAGACCTAACCCTACAGTCACTGTATATAAAGACGTGTTTCCACCGAGTGGAGCGGTTCAGTTCGGTACGGTACATATTTTCTGGCCTTAACTTTTCAATCTTTTGGTACCCTTCCCTTGGGGTACCAGAGTAATGATACGATACTGTACGGATGAAACTGTGGCTGCGGTCTATTCTCATACAAAGCTTAACGTCTTGTTGAGAAAAACGAGATGCTGGATGTCCTCCTTTGTTGTCCTTTGCGTAT
The DNA here is from genome assembly GCF_963457635.1 of Microchirus variegatus. NCBI lineage: Eukaryota > Metazoa > Chordata > Actinopteri > Pleuronectiformes > Soleidae > Microchirus > Microchirus variegatus. Next base: position 6,181,322 of record NC_139821.1, read on the forward strand.
CTTGCTGACGCACTTGCTACCCAAGTAAAGTTAACGTGAAAAATGAAAAGTGCAGGATTTCTCTATTTATTAACGACAAAGAGAACAAAGTGCATAAAGTCTATGTACTGAACGTGGATGGAGCATCTCTTAGCGTAGCTTTCTCCACCATTATCCCGCTGTAAACTCCCTCTTCTTCGGCCAGATAACATCCGCCTCAAGTTTCCCCTCATGCATTTGAGCAGCGCCACCGTGAGGAGACATTAAGTAACGACGCCCAATGAGTAAAACTGGTGGGGACTGTTTACTTTAGAGCGCCTTAATTTATGAATTAAAATACCGAAAATATACTCTTGCCTTGGCAGCATGAAGAACCGGGTTGGCGACCCAGTCAGAACAAGGGCCTTGTTGGTTTTCTCAAGGTTCTCCTCCCACAGTCCAGATCTGGGGATTAGGTAAATTGACACTCTAAATTAACCAATGGCCTCATCTGGAGGATAAAGTGGTAGAATATGAATGAAAATATTGATATTTGCACCGCATATCGTACAGAAAAGCACCAGACCAATATGTTGACCCACCCCTAGTAGAAACAATTGATTGAAAAACAGATGATTTGATTGCTATCAATTCATTAAAAATGCTACTTATTGGAAATTGCAAGGTAATCTGGAGTTGCATGTTTGCTTGACAACGTATAAAAAGCTTAAACGGCAAATAATCCCAAGTTAAACAAGCTGACTTTCTAAGCTGAACCAATAGTATTAACTGTCAAGTTGAGCGTGCTTGCATCTTTAAGGCAGCAGGTGACCTTTCCCTTGCCAAGTTGCACCACCATGGAATGTGTTAACAGTGTACAAACACACACACACACACACACACAGTCGCACACAAACACCACCCCATTCACCCCAGTTGACCACGATCCACCTTCGAGGCACGCCTCCCGAATTTGTCTCCCTCACAGGGCCCCAAATGATGCAGCGTCTGCAATTACCAGACAACGCAGAAAGGATGATCTGTCACTTCCACAAATTACATTCCCCATACTTAATGGGCCCCATGTTTATGTAGCGATCCCCTCAAATTCTCACCGAGGGAGCACTAACACTCTGTCTTCCTGTCACGCGCCAGCACTCGACACATCCTTCCCATCATGTTAGCTACCGCCACCTTACACCTAAGAAGAAGGAAAGGAAACACAAACAACCTCGCGCAGTAAACACGTCAACGAAGGGCACGGCTAGCAAACATTTATGCAATAAAAATGATTCTGTTCTATGTTTCTAAGCATATGGGGGGTAAAAGAGAGGATTTGTCATCGGTGATAAGCTTTTGGAGCGTGTGGCACAGAGGTAACATGAAAGAGGATTTTTGGATGAGCAGCAGGCAGCGGCGCGAGTTGGTTAGCTGAAGGTGGGAGGTTAGCAGGAGGAAGCGGGGATTGGCGTTTGATGTCTCATCTATTATTCAAACCACGTTACCTGGATTATGTGCCAAGTGACTTTGCGGGGTGTGTTACTAAGGACTGTCACCAAGTCGTCTGGAAGGGATTTTTCATTTCACTCATGACTTCGCTCCCACTCGCTTACATACGCCCGTCCTTTTCTTTCCCCTGTCAGCCTCGCCCTTTCCTGTGACATCCTATCACATGGGCCCAAAGCTCCATCCATCCATCCATCCATCCATCCATATACTCCACCCTTTCCTCTCGCCTGCTCTCTCTCGCTCTCTCCCCTCGACTTTTCTTTCCTCTGTTCCGCGGTGACATTAAGCTGCTTACAGCATGTCTTGTTGCAGGCGTACATTGTCCAGGACCCAGAGTTTTACTGTCACTCTGTATCCACAGGTGCTTTGTGAGTCAGAGGCTTCGTGATTACTGCAAACTGCAGGTTTGTTGTGATTTTCAAGTGTCTGACTTAAACCTTGTTATGTCACACAGGGATTTTCACAGGCGTCTCAAAGGTGGAGATGTGAATTATTTGTGTTGCCTGTGTTTATTTAGTCTTTTTCTGCCTGTTCTAGTTCATATATTAGCGTAATTTTCATTTGTAGCCTGGTCTGTGGTTGGGTCATTACAGTGGAGGACGTCACTGAGGACAGAACTAACTGGACAAACTTGGTATACTCACGCGTCAGGGTCCTGTAGTATCCCACTTCACCATCGGGTGGCAGTCTGGATGGCAGGGAATCGGACGCATTCCTACCAAAAGAGAAGAGAACGATGCTACAGCTCCCTCGGACACATCTGGTTCGAGCAGCTCACAGCTGAAAGGCCCGTCAGGCAGGGGAGTCGGGGTGTCAGGTGGTTCGAGGGTCACCGGGTCAAGGCTCGGATGACTACCCTTGGCGTCTACTTCTTCTGTTGTCGCAATGTTTTTTTCTGCTTGGTAAGCAGGGCTTAATACTCCACCTACTGGTGCGGCGGAAGTTCAGTTTGCGCACCCAACACTCTTTGCGTGTGATTCCAAAATCTGGGCTGCACACGCAGCCTACGCAAATCGCGTCAACTTTGCGTAGGCTGCGCGTGCAGCCCGTATAGTATTAATATAAGTATAAGTATAGGTATAAGTATGACAGAAAGCAGAACAGGAGGTAATTTCTTTATTCCTCCTCTGCCATGACTTAACTCATCACTTAGTATCCCTGTGTCACTTCTCAGCACCTAAAAATACATAGTTTTGACCTATTTTGCACCTTGACCTGTGTCTGTTTCCACCATTTTCGGTCCCTCGCATACTCAGCTCCCAAATGGGCAGTTATTTTCTCATACGCCAGCACGGCCATAGACGACAGAACAGTTTCTTTTTTTAGTGCACCCTAAAAAAAAATACTGTGTGCCATTAGTTACCTGGATTATAGCGTCCTGGCATCGTCTGCCATCACAGTTTAATAGGGATTTTTTTTCTTTAAACTGCTGCTTTATTTCTCATGATAACTTTCCCCCTTTTGTGCAGTTTTTAAATCCACAATAAAAGAAAATCTTTTGAATGAAAGCACTTATAAGGAAACTTTAAGTTACATCTAATCTTATATTTTATTCATTTATTTTTTATTGCTTTTTACTCCTTGTACTCTGTCCACTACACCTCAATCTGTGACCAATCCCCGCACACTTTGTCGCCCAAACTCTGAGACTATATGGACTCACATCACCACTTTATGAGAATAGAGTTAATTATGCTTCCCGCTCATGATGCTTGAGGTTATAATCTTTGTTATTGTATCTTTTTATAGACTTGTCCATTATCAGCATGCTCGCATCCAAAGGACCAATTCTTGAAGTAATTGAAAAGATAATAAATTTATGCGTTTTCATTAACTGCTGCAACAACGTAATTCCTTTTCACACTGAGAAATATTACATGAAAGGAGATAATTGTATCTCATAGGATATTACAGGTTCTCTTTGGTATCGCCACACCCGCCCTTCTTCATTCTTTTCCTCTTTCATTCTCGCTTGCCTTTCCTTCTTTACTCTGTTTTCCTCTGGTGTATATGCTAAAGCTCAGCCTTTAGGCGTTGATGTATGGTTCCTGCGCCTGCATTTTTAATTTCATCTGATCTGAGGCCTGGGGAGTTAGGAAACCAGTTCAATTCCACTGCTTTGTTCCTGTGCCTTTGGAGCTGACCCCCTCTGGTCTGCTGTGTGAACGCCTACTTAGATTCCCTCAAGGTCAACTGCATGGTGACCTCTCCATACAGCGTACTATAGAATAACTAACCACGTTGTCTTTTGATTAATCAAGTTTCAACACGTCTTCCTGTTGCTCTGCCACCCACTGCCTCTTTCTTATACATCTCCCTTTCATATTATTATTATAACCGATTATGAATGCGTGTTTCAAACTAAAATTAGTATGTCTTTGTTTCAGTAAATATGCGGTTTCATGTTCCTCTTGACCTCTCCATGACCCCGGCTGTTTCACACGGTGAAAACAGGTGTTTTCCAAACTCTTTTGGTGGCTAATGATTGCTTTTTTTCTTCCTCTGTCTATGCAGAGAAAGAAAAACAGTTTGCAGTCCTCTATGTTCTGCTCAGACACTTGTCCTGTCTGATTTAGTTTACACCCACAACAACATTTGTTTTTGTGCACACTAGGGCTGTCACTTTTATCCCAAATGTGGATATCAGATAGAACTTTTACCTTTAAAACCTGCTTGAGTTAAAGAAATATATACAGCCTAGAAGTGCAGCTTGGCCTTAGAGTAGAATACCAAAACCTCTGGTAAATGCTGTGTGGTAAAATATCTGATTCTACACCATAGATGGTAAAGTAAGGGTGAAATATTCAGACTCTGTGGTTAGCACTGCTGCAGGGTTTGATTCCCGGTCCAGGTTTACTTGTTCTGTATCAGTGTTAGACACAAAACAGGTTGGTCCGTTGTGTCACAGCGGCTCTGATCAACCCTCCATCTGCCATATAATGACAATAAAGATCTGTTTCCTTTCCTCAGAGACACCTGAGTAACAGCCAAAGAGGAGACATCACACTTCAACCTCACATAATTAATAGTGAGATTAATAATAAATAATTGTGTCACCTTTGGGATCCAAGTAGAATTAGGCTGTCATGTAATATTTGGAGGAAAAAAAACTGGCAGCCCGAATGCAGATACAGCTGAGGGAAGGAAAAGAATGACCAAATTGTTGATTAAACCGGTCACTTTTCCCCCCCAAAAAAACAAAAGGTAAAAAAACTAAACTAAAATAAAATAGTTGATGTTTGAACTGTGGATGTGTGATCCAGCTTGTGCAGGGGATAAGAAATGGAACATTTCCTTTGAGGAGGGAAAATGCCAAAAGCAAAGACAGGTTTTACTTATCACAGAAAATAGTATAAAAAAAAAAAAAGAGGGTTGAAAGAAGCTTCCAGGGGTTATTATTATCTCGCCTCTCGAAGGTTGCGGCTAAAAAAAAAAATATATAGAAAAGGGGGGCAAGACTGTCACTAATGCACAAAATGACAACTTCAAGCAGATAAGTGGTTGCTCTCAAAGGCCCTTTTTCCTGCTTGTTTACATACTGTAGCTTTGAATGATGCTGCCACGACACTTCCGACCGTTTCTCTCTCAATCTCGAAAACAAACACGGACATTGAGAAGTGACACAATTAGAAGGGTAATCTATTTTCAATTAACTGTACCCGCCTCTGTCGGAGAAAACGCTAGACAGATGTTTCATTAGCGTTGATGAAAGGAAAACTACAAACAGCCGCTGAGGGTCAACAGTCTGGGGAGAAGTATTTTATGATGATATAATGCTCCGTTACAATGCACATGTCTCGCTTGTGTGCAAAAAGGGGGCGTGTCTTTGTGTGTCTCTGGGGAATATTAGCGTCCACTTATAGATTATGTTTTTGTCACGCACTTGTTCGGAGTCCGGATCGTTACTGGTGGTCGCATTAATTAAAAAAAAAAATCTGATTTCATTACTCTGTGACAGTTGTAATTCATTACAGCATCCGGCTCTGACCTTTAAAAACTCAAATTAACTTTGTTGCCCCTCCTGAGGGGGAATTGTCTGCCAGGGCAACAAATTTACATAACACTAAGGTGTGTGTGTCCTTTCCTACGAAAAACATAACATGAGGGAAAAAAAAAAAAGTCCTCTCATTCATTCTCTTAGGCAGCAGCGCACTCCAAGAATTCAACCTATTATACCAGATCTGAAGGGGTAATTAGAGCTGGGGCATGTTTTTGTTCGGTTGCAAAATATCCGCGGGCAATCGAGGGGTCATGGAGCATGTGTGGCACTCGCAAAACAAAGAGGGTCCACGTCAGGCACAAATTACAAGTGCCTCATATCACACAGTAACCCCGAGTGTATGATTAGAACAAATACAGCGGAGAGAGAGAGACCTGCGGTGTGGCTTTAATTTAGAAAGAAAAACTGTCTATCTGCCCTGAAACCTGCAGAATTAATCTCTTAGCCTTTTCCATTTTAAATTAACACAGGGCTTCACTGTCTGACCATTAAAATAATACACCAGAAATAGCAGGATATGGATTCACTGCCACTGGTTGCCAACAGAGACGGTGTCTGTTTGCAGGTTGAAGCAAATCAGGAGGTGAAAATTAACTGAATAACCAGCAGGGGGCAATGCTGCTGGTCAGCTAATATTTTTTTTATTGGTAAAACAGTCTGTTTCCAAGAGGTAAAATTAATCACAACTTTATTGTATGCATTTCAAAAATGTATAAGACACACGTCACAATATGCTTTTTCTGGAGCTGTAAAGTACTAAACGTTTGAACAAAATATACATAAATCTTAAGTAAAACACTGGAAAATGATAAGCTTATTCATTTGGTGACTCAAATTAAATCCCCTGTGCTGAGATAGGCGGAGATAGTAGAAAGAAAAACAATAAACAATCAGACAACAGTGATATTTTTACATCATAATAGTATTGGTACTAATATCAGAAGCTTTGACAACAGCAAATGTTGTGATATCAATGATACTGACATTCATTTTAATAGTAATAGAAATAACAACAATCATGACAACAGTATCAGATCTGGATCCTGCAGCTATGGAGTCACACATAGTAAATTCTATATATGTGACTCCATATGATCCTAAGCTTTATTTAATTACCTCTGTATTTTGCACTCTCCTTTTTAAAAAATTAAAATAATATCAATCATTAAAAGGAGGAGAGGACGTGGGCGCGAGCACAACTAACTCGCGACTAAGTGAAAACTCCAAATTATAATTGCCAAAAATAAGACATTGATTATAGCGTGTTATAATTACCAAGGAGAGCAGTAATAATATGCTGCTGTGCCAGCAAACGGTCCAAACTGTAGATGCATGAACGCATGTGTACACACAACAATAGACACACACTCAAACACACTTGACAAACCCCTCGTTTTAGCCGACCCACACACTTTAATCAGTGCAGCACACAACACACACAGAGAAGGCAACTTTTTAAACAACCCCACTAAAGGAAGAGGTGTCATTGATTTATTATTATTATTTTTCTTTAACTATATAGCTACCTATGTTTACTGTTCAACTTTAAAAGTCTGAGCATTATAATGTAAAGGATGCTCGAGCAAGTTAAGGATCATAAATTCCCGTCAAAGAGGCGACACGTGAGTTGAAAGCTGGAGAACTTTGGCAGCAGACAGAAGAAACAAGACATAAAGAATCTTAATTGTTCATCGTTAAAGCATCTCCAATCCACGTCTTCGTTTATTTTCCCCCGCCGCTTAATTTACTTACGCGCATTTTGTCACTTTTATCGCGCTCGCGGGACTAAAATGTATTTGTGTTCCGCGTAACGCCGCGGCATGATGGGATCACTCTAAACTCAACTCTACTTTTCTCTCTCGCTCTCTCTCTCCACTTTTAATTTTATTTTATGAGCCTGTGAGCCAGTGTAGCAGAAAGAAAAACTCTTTTGGAGTGACATGTAATACAGTGGCATAAAGGGAGTAGTTTGTGAGAGGATAAAAAATGGATCAGAGGCACAGAGGAGTGAGGGGAAAAAAAAAATGACAACCACTTTTTTATTTGATTGATTTATCCACGTCGCTGGAAAATATGCTTTTCAAGCACCTAATTGTGTTTGTAGTCGCAGCTGAAATAACTGCAGAGTTGGTCTTTTTTACTCCTCTCTGACTCTGCGTGTTACCCTGATATTTAGAGATAAGTGGAAAGATTTAGCTGCTCCCCCACTTGCTGTTGTCCTATTGTATATTGATGTCGTCGAGCAGAGAGCTGCTTCCCAGTTTATCCTGGCATATGTGGAAACCACGCGCCGCCGAGCACATCATCCAACCTGTTCCAGGATTGAGATCCCGGAGGATTGGTAGGTTGTTATGCTACACATCGCCAAGCTGCTGAGTCTGGTCGACAGCCACCGTCTGCAGCCTGTTGATGAACTCTAAGCAACCTTTTCCTCGATGCCATCATTTGGTACGCCTCCCACGTCACCGTGTTCTCATATCCCGGGGAAAGAATTCCTGTCATGCCACCTCCGGTTGGTTCAAAACTCTACCTTCACACACACACGCTGTGTGGTAAGGGGAATTTTCTTTCCCAACACATTATTAGTGTCATGTATCTGAAGATTTGCTGTCAGAGGAAGTGCAAACATATTTCCACGGATAGGGAATTAATGATATATTGTCATTATCTTGTCGAGAAGCAAGCGCTGTAGACTTTACGTGGTTCGTGTCGCATGATAGTCGGTGAACGCGCGGTGGTCCCTTTTTTGGCCAAATTTAAACCACAAAAAATAGACAAAGTGTGAGGCTGTCTGCGTCACGGAACAAGTCGCGTACGTTATCAGATAAGAGCAGAAGCCGCACAGCCCACGAGCTGTGCCTGAGACACGCTGCTCTTCTTGGGCAAAGGTTTTTTTTTTTTTGACTGTTAAAGTTCACAGTCAAATAGATGGTGAAAGTGATGTCACTCGCAACGTTTACATGCACAGTTTAATCAAGCTAAGGCCGTAGTCTGACTAAGACGGGCAATCGGACAACTTAGGACTTAGCGAAGGGTCCGTAGTGTATTGGGAACAATGGATCATTAGGAAATTTGAACTCGGAACAATGTCCCATCAATGAGGGTCATATTGGAATTGGCATTAAAAAGCTCTTTTCCAATTTGTCCTTGTCACCATGGATTGCACTGCGTTTTGTCAACTTAATTATTTTTTTATGTCCCTTACATTATTTGTTTTTACATTTTCATACAATGTTTCTGAATGCATTTTTTTCTTTCTGTCTCGTAAACACGTTCCTATGATGTTTGGAATGAGAACAAACCGACGTACTTCAAACTCGGTTGTATAAAACTGATTTTCATCTAATTGAACATTTATTGCAATATTGCAAAATCGATTCATGTCAGAAAAAAAAAAAAAAAAAAAGAGTACAAGGTTATTTATTACATTTTCAGCACTTAATATGTTGAGAAAAATCAATCAAAAACTGCAAATAATAAGCAAATATTGACACGCTGGAAAAGGATTAATGTCTCGGTTGTGCAGCTCCACATACACACTGGTGTAGTGCGCTGGTGCAGTCGCAGCAGGATATTGCTTCAAGTCGTCTTGGAAACTGAAGCATAATAGGAATAACATGTGGCAGCGTTCCTGTGGGATTATACAGTAAATCAGAGTCAAATCATTCTCATAGAAAACATGTGCAGGAATCTCTGCGTTTGATCAATGTCGTGAAAATAGACACAGAACAACACGCTTCATGTGTCGGGTAGATGTGAGCACACAAATGCCTCTTACAGGTTTCTCTTTTTCTTTACAATTTACTCCATTGTCCTCCTTTCAGCTCTCCACTATCATCATCTCTATATCTCTCTATATTGCCGTCTAACATTGAGAGGCGGAGGGAAAACATTCCCTTCGTCTCTTTGTTCAGTCTGCAGTCACATTTTTTCCCCCAATTTCAGACTGCGAGTCACATGAAAGACGGTGACATTTTGGGGGGAAATACCACTCTGTCTTTGTTTCTGCTCTGCCTGTGGCTCCATGACCTGAAGTGTCACTCTCCTCTTTGTGTTCGTAACTACATTTTTTTTAAGGTTGCGTCATATTCCTTTAGCGATGCTCGTGAAAGTGTACTCGTGCTCTGAGGTCCAAGAAAGTAATATATTGCTCTGGCAGCATTTATATAAAAAAAGAATGATCTTTTCAGAGAGTCTGGCTGCTGATCAGACACTGAATCAGTTTCTTCTTCTTCTTCCTCCTCCTGATGATTGCCCGGCATAATCACTGGGTGAGGAGCTCAGGCCAAAGTGCAACTGGAAGCTTTGCACCCTAATGGCTGTCATTTGTCCCTGCCATATTGGGTGGCAATTGAATAACTTCATTGTGGGGTTGGGGATGAGAAAATGGCCTTTTTTTTTTTCTTTTTTTTTTGGTGCATTTAAAGCAATATCCTTTATGGCGCTGCTGGTCATAAATCAACACAGTTAAAAGTAGAAAAAAGAGATAAAAGCAAAAGGAAAATTCCAGCAAAAGTTGATTAAAAATGGGCGTTGGATTGTTGAATCCTTGTCTTTGCACATCCCTCATATTCATGCATATTTGTTATGATTCTAATGCTCACTAACATATTTTATACCTTCACCTGATCACATTGTATTATCTCGAGTTTATACTGTAACCGCCAACAATCTAGAGCGTTGATGCCACACCCACTTATAAATGATATAAATATACTGTTTTCTTATGTATTCTGAATACATTTGTACATTCTAAAATTATATAGTTCTAGAACTTTACTTTTTGACATCGTAGAACTACTATACTCTCACATAATGGTGGTGGATCAGCGGTAGAGAGGGTTGTCTTTCAACTAGAGGTTTGTGTGTTTGCTCTCTGGCTTGAAAAACTAGTTTTATTTAACCTTTATTTAACCCAGTTGGTCCCAAAAGATGTTTTTTGAAAGAGGGCAGCAGCATAATTACATAAAAACAACAAACAAAAGATAAATTATAGTTACGTGGTAGACTGAAATGATTTCATGAGAGCTTGAGGGCTTGAATATGTAGTTCAGTTTGTAATTTGTTTCTGAAAAACATTCTTGCCCAGTTCAGTTTGTACTTTGTGGACGAGAAATTGCAAAAAATAGATTCATAGATCTGAGATAGGAATAATAGGAAGGAATAATACCCAGAACGGAATGGAGTATGCGATCGCAAACAGCGAATGAGCAGAAATGGCAAAATTGTATTGTCATAAAGACTCGGAAAAAGCACTGTATAAAAGCAGGCAATTTATTTTATTTAATACTCCTATAATTTTTTATTTCTACAACTATAATCCTACAAACCAGAACCATACACTCTGAGAAATAAGGGTTCCAAGGGTTCTTGGTATCACTAATGGTTCCAGCAAGAACCATATTGATCCAGAGAACCCTTTAAAACCCCTTTCCTGAATAAAGGGTTTTAAAAGGGTTCTTGGTGGAACCCTCCAAAAGGGTTCTCCTATGAGGACAAGCCAAAGAACGTTATATGGTTCTTTGGCTTTGTCTTTCGCTTTGACTTATATGAACTTTTATTTCTAAGAGTGTAACTTCATAAAGTAGAGATGTTCTCTTATATTAAAGCACTTTACTCTTACGACCTTAAACTATTCTCTCACATTTTTCAAACTATAACCTTCATTCTGGGACCGTTTACCTACCTATATATATATATATATATATATATATATATATAAATATATATATATATATATATATATATATATAAATATATATATATATAAACATTCCTGAGCTGTACTCCTACAATCTAGAACTGGAGTTCAAAGTTATATTATATTATATATATACTCTGTACATGTGTCCTCTGCAGCAGATATAGAACAGCTGCTTTTGACTTCTTTAAATAAAGATGCACACATCGATTACATTTCCTTTGGCGTTAAAGGTCAGCGACTTATATGAAGGCTTGAGCATAAAGCACATTGCCACACACACTTCAGATCAATACTCACATGTACGGTGTGGTCAGCTCATGGTCAGGAAAGCAGCACCTGCTGGGAGGACGTGTGATAAATGCAGGTAGATAATGACGGGGGGGGCAGGGCTCCTTGACTTGGGTGGAAGTCCCACATTTTATGGTCAATGACAAACCAAGTGAAGCTGGTGTTGTAAATGCTGTCAATCAATATTCCAGTGGCAGCTCGTGTGTTACTGCTGCTGCTGCTGAGTAACAGTCAGCTGACCCCACCTATCTGCTTAACCTTCACCGGCTCTGACAACTACACACCAGGCTGCAGAGTGCAGACGGCTACACACACCTATAGTAACCCACAACACACACACACACACACGCACACACAAATGTGCAGTGTATATGAATGCCGAATCACTCTGTTGAGAATGATGGGTTGTCTGCTTCAGGGAGTAATGAATTTATATCCTCTGTCAGCATCACTGAAGGACAGCCGCAGTGGCTCTGCCATAACAGAATGGACACACACACACACACACACACACACACACACACACACACACACACATCCCATTACCACTGTTTATCCCCGCTCTGCGTGGCATATGTAAAGATATAATATTACTTTTATTAAAAACCAGCCTCCACCAGAGCCTGTTGTTGTCAGAAAAAGAGATAAACTGAGCTTAGAAAAAAAAAAAAATATGAGTAAGATAAATACACAAAGCAGAAGAAAAACAATGAATGCAGTCCTTTGCACACAAATTGTATTTCTTGCAGGGGGGAAATATGAAAGAGAAGGAAACGGTCCATTCAGTTGTGTTGTTGTTGTTGTTGTTGTTTTAACCACTTATTTAGTTACTACTTCTGCCTATCTTGAACTCTCACTCGTTGTACTGGCATAATACAAGATAGAGCGCTTGTCACTTGTTATCTGCAATAAGCTGCGAGCGCAGCATCAAACTACTTGTTGATTAAAATGTGGGGAGAAAAAAAAAGGAAAACTAATCAGTTTGTTATTTGACAGTGAAGGCACGTTGACCTTTAACCGACGTCATACGAGCTCCTAAATGGAAATACGATGGCGTATTATGTGTTGACATACATGAAATTGACATTTTGTTTTATTCTCGTGTAAAAATAGCGCGCACAATCATCGGCAAAGTGTGACAAAAATGTCAAATCACGCTAAGTAGCGTTCATTTTAACGACTTTTCGCGCGTCAAGACGCTCGGTTTAATTTCTCGCGACAGGTGCAAACTCGCTTCGCTTGCAGACGGTTGTTATAATTATGTTTCGTAATTAGAGTTCTGCAGAAGAAACTCATTTCTCGTTCACCTTTCCAACGAGGACACCTGTTATATGATCATTAGATGAGTCATTTTTTATTATTACACCTTAACACCATCGCCTCTGTGTCACCCTGTCTGCCTGGGCTCGTCTAATCACGTCTATTCTATCATCTTTTTCCCCTGGAACATTGTTTTTTTTTTAGTTGGGTGCTGTTGCAGATTTTGTGCGGCTCTCACCACCGGATTTAAGACACACTGAGGTGTTTGTCACAGAGCTCCACTGGGACTGCGGACCAAATTGCCTCCGTGCTGCAACAAATTGTTGTGGTTTAGACATCGGAAATAATGGGTTTCAGATCGCAGCGGCAGCGTCGCCGCCTTCGCATTTTGTGCCTGAAAGTCCTATTAGTCAAACTCGCAGTCATTCCTGTTTCCTCATGCGTGACCTTTTGCCCGTTCCCGACGTCTTGGCCTCTCAGTTTCTCTGCGGATCGCGTCGTTTTTTGCGACGCTGAATGACGTGTTCAATGAAGTGTGTGACTTCAGGCTAAACCATCGAGGGTTCTTTTTTCTTTTTAACAGCCTCCTCTGAGTGTTCCCTCCACCTTAAATCCTTACGCTGGTTTATTATCGTGACACGTTTTCTCGCGAGTGCTTACGTTACAACCTTAGAGAGTAAGAAGACTGCAAATGAGAAGTAAGTGTACGTGTTTTTGTTGGGGGGGGGGGGCTGTAAGTGTGCTCTTTTATAAAAGGATTAGTGAATTATCCATTCTCCTCACAGCACTCTTTATCTGCCATTGGTTTTAGATGAAGACAAATGGGTAATTTCGCACATATACCAATTAGTGATAGTGAATTTGACCTCTGCTTTTAACCCATCCTTATTAGTGAGCCCACACAGGAGCAGTGGGCAGCACTTATCTGCCTGCGCCTGGTTGCAATGGAGAGTCAGGCGCCTTGCTCAAGGGCACCACAGCCTTTCACCCTTCCTGGGATTTGAACTGGCGACCTTTCAGTTACAAGTCTACCTCCTGTCCTCTTGGCCACATCCGTACTTATGTCGTTGTAAACAGGAAGTGTCTTTGTTTCAAGCACAAGTACAGTTTTGAGTATGCTTCTACATTCTAATCCCACTCGACGCCGTCTCAGAGCTCTGACAGTAAATCTAGGAGGAACTTTTCCAGTATCATATCATAGTTTCATTCACTCAGGAGTCAGAACTCGACAAAGAGGCAGTCCTCTCTGCTCTCGAGGTCAGCCTCAACCATATCGAACGTGGGGAAAGTGAGAAGTGAGATGAATGCTTGCTGACAGTGGCACAAAGAACAAGAAATTGGCCAAAAGACAAAATGGCTGGCAGCTGCTTTTAGCAAATTTACTGTACTTGTGCAGTCAGTTTTGCCTTAGTTATTATAGACTATTATGTAAAAAGAGAGAGTCTGATAAGAGAGAGTCTTACAAGAAAGTAACAATTAATTGAGTAGCCACCAGAGGGCGATATAACTGGTTGCAAAAAGAAAAAAAATGCTTATTTCTTACTTAAAAATAGAGGATAAAGCACAGCTCATGGATGCCACTCACATGTGCAGTCTAATTGAGCTTAGTCCGACTGAGTCAGGCAATCAGAGTCCGATTTTAGTGGGACTAACGTGTTTACATGACATTAACAAAAACAAATGATTGTCTTAGTCCTACTAAAATTGGACTTTTAACATGTGTAACCCACTTGAGATTCACCGGTCCCAACAAGTTGTATATGAAAATACAATTAACATGTGCAATTAGTGCATTAGTGCAACAATTTCTTAACAGTGTAACCCTTGTGCAGAACCGGTTAAATGTTCCTTGGTAACAGTCTCAGGATCCTTATGGTCCTTCAAGTCAGTTTCTGCTGTCAAATCAAGGTTGAGCAAAAACACTTTGATTGACACATTATTTCCTACTATTAGAAGCCCTTACCAAAATAAAATAAAAGTAACATGGCTCAATCTATAATATCTTGACGTCTGTGAACATCCGGTTCCTAAAACTGTCACAGCACTCATCAAATTGCACATTTCAAGGCTTATATATATATATATATATATATATATATATATATACAAACTATACATATTTGCTGAAGTAGTCTTGCAACTTTTCATCGCAGTTGTGGGAATTGCCACGTCAACATAAATGCAGCTTAGCGACACCACACACACACCTCTGCAGGAGACGGGCTAGCACGCCAAGCCTTCGTCAGCGACCTTGAGTGCAGAATGACATGCTTAGTTACACAGCACACACATGAGCCCACCATGGGGTCTGCGGGCCGTGCTTGAATATGCATAAACTACGTGGGACGCTCGATTCCTGCTGCACTGTGCGAGATAGCGGCTCAGAACAAAATGGAATTTTGGTCACAGGCCTGTGGATTTGAAATTCCTCATAGATTCTTACAGAGAAAACACTGCGGGGTTTACAATGCTGTAATCCAGTTGTGTTAGTTACAAAAGACGCTTTGGTTTTTATACAATTACATAAACGGATGCATATACACACACAGTGTGTACATATTGTACAAAAGAAATACTAGACTGCCACTTAGGTGCATTATTAGGTGGTTAACTATTACTTTTACTCCCCTACATTTCCCAAAAACTATCTTTGTTACTCTTTATTACCAAATAAAATAATAAATAATATAATAAAGAAAGTCACTTCAGCTTCTACCAAAGTCATTTTCTGCTAATATACTTCTAAGTTTTCTCAAGTATCCCTTTAAGCTACTTTATAAAAGGCTGAAGAAATAGTGCACAATATGAGGTCAAATATTCATCACTAATGCAATAATTGTATTATTTCTGCACTGTTTTGTTGACAATTTGAGTGAACTGGCCCTTTAGCGCACAGTTCACGTGACGCCTGCGTGATCGCCTGTCTCAGCCAATCAGAATCCGGTGTGGCTGCGTTGATTGGTGCGTGCGCGTCACCTGCGGAGACGTTGAAGGATTAAACGGCCAATTTTGTTGGACAACGTTCTATATACGGGCTTTTTTTCACCTCAAGAATACAAATTGTTAGTTTTGATAGTTTTATTTTTGCGCTGGAATGAGTGGAGTGCGGTGGAGTGAGCGGCGAAACGGCGAAGAGGCGAAGAAAGGTAACGTAAGTTGATTTAGCCAGTGTTAGCCACCATGATGCTAGTGATAGCGTCTTATTTTATGACGCTTCAGATTTAAAGCGGAACTCGACCGGAAGTTCCTATTAACGCTGTTTTTTTGGTGTTTATCAGCGTCATATGTTTGTCATATGTCTTCACTTGTTTATGAAGCCCTGAAGGTTCGAAACAAACAGTTTAGCCATTGCTGAGAACGCTGTGTTTATTGTAATCTCGGGGTCAACGAGATCTCTGAAAATCCCGTAATAGTTACGTAAACAGCGGTCCTCCTGAACAGCAGATCGTCCTTCTCCGGGCACATCCGGGTATGTACATTGAACCGCAGAAGAAGAATAACGTCCTCATAAGAATGGTTTATATGATCTTTTAGCTGAGTTTCTGACCTTTCTGTGGGTATGCAGCATGTCTGTGTTTGTTAAAGTTAGATATGGTTTTATGACGCGTTTGTCGCTGCGTCTGACGCTGCACTGAACTGTCAAGTAATGTTCGTTTGTCTGCCTCGGGCTCCAGGATATAGCGCGACCAACTTTTTTTTTGAGCAACATTGATTATGCGTGACACAGTCTCAATTTGCGGGACGCATGAATTGGGCTTCAAGCACTGTGCGCGCACGCGCTACGCGGGACGGGTGGTCACCCTAGTTAAAACAACAAAAAAGTTAATATATGTAAGTAGACCTCCATAACTAACATTTATGTGCAACAGGACCACTCTGTGACCTTTAATGTGTGAAAACTAGCATTTATAAATGCTGTTTACTGTTCTCTCATGTCATGTTTAAATGCAGGAGCTGGTGAAAACGTGGACTTTTTGAAGCCGTGATTCGACACCTGCTGAGAGAATGTGCATTAACTCAAACTTTTCTGGTAAGTTTAACCTGCGTTTTTAAATATTATATTATATATTTAATGGTATTCTAATATTGACCTATTTTAATGTTGTTTTTCCACAAATACTAAATTATAGTTATAAGATGTA
This sequence comes from Microchirus variegatus, assembly GCF_963457635.1. Taxonomy (NCBI): domain Eukaryota; kingdom Metazoa; phylum Chordata; class Actinopteri; order Pleuronectiformes; family Soleidae; genus Microchirus; species Microchirus variegatus. The sequence goes on from NC_139821.1 coordinate 6,198,183, forward strand.
AGGAGGTGAAGTGAGACGTTTTGTATAGAGCTGAAACTCACCATTATTTTCATAATTTATTAATCGCGTGATCGTTTGGTCCATAAAATGTCGAACATAAAAGTATTGATCAGTGTTTGTCAAACCAAAATAATGGCGTCCTCAATCCAAAATGATTCAGTTTTAAATCAGAAATCGTGTTTTAATCCTGAAAAAAGCTTCAAACCGATTAATCGATTATCAAAATAGTTGACGATTGATTTAATAATCGATTAATCAAGCAACTGTTGCAGCTCTGTCTGATTTCTTTTGACAAATAAACAATTGACAAAAAAGTCATTTTGGTTTGTGGACAAAATAAGACATTCAAGAATATAAAATTATGACGATCATTGTTAGTTGCAGCCCTACTGTATTTAAAATAGAAATTTAAAAAATGAACATCAAATACAATTAATAGCATTTTAAAAATGTATCGGCATCAAAACTTCTATAATCTATAAGGTAGTAAAGTAGTTGTGGCATTAAATCTGTTCTGTTTACTTATTCAACACAATCAAGTGAATGAACCTAGTCTCTGATGTACTGTTTCAGGTGGTTGGTGTTGTACACTAAGTCTCTGAACTGAGTTGGTTAAACATGCATGAAGGCTCTGTTTTATACTGTGTGTTGTCTTTATTTGGTTAGTTAATCTGTTATAGCTTTTTGCTGGTGTTCTAGGCTGCAGTTGCCTATAGTATTCCCCTCGTTCTTATTTGGCTCTCCTTTTCCTCCAGTCTCCCCATTCCTCTCTCCTCTTTTTTTTAAGTATTGATGCAAGGGTCGACCCAACACTCACAGATTAGACGGACTCGGATAAGATGACTTATCTGAGAAAATATCACAGGTTCAGGCAAGTCGAGTCAAGTCAAAAAATGACAAAGCAGTGTGCAGACAGAGTTATAAATAACTTTCTGAAATATTGTATGCAATGTGCCTTTGTCAGGGTTGAGTGCAAGTGCATAAAACAAATTCAGCAAATAAAGCAGAATATTAGGTACTACTTTCAACCATTTCACATGTGCAGCCATGCTGATTGCAGTCTCAAGTCCTTGAGTATTACAGACAAACTCTTTGCCTTTGGGTTTTCTCTCTTTTTCCTTGAGAATCCCTCCTCTCCTCCTTCCCCTTAAATTGGATCATCTCGATCAAAGTCCTGCTTCATCCAGCCATCTCATCTATAATGTCAGCAGCTGCAGGTATAAGACCTTCAATGGCAAATTATCTGGGTACCGAATCCAATCCAGCTTTTCTCCTCTCTCTTCTTTCAATTCTTCCCTACTGTGTTTTTATTTTGGAGAAACTTTTTGCCAAACAATTTGCTGTAACTCAGCTGTGACTAATTATATTCATGTCTTCAGCTGTTTCCCATCTGTTAATCCCCTGAAACCCCTTTTTTGTTCTGCTATCTGATTCATTCACAGTATGGGAGAGTGGGTGATTTGTATAGATTTGATTATGGGAAAGAGAAATGGAGTAATGGAACGCTTTCGCCTTAATGCTGCAGTATGTAACTTTTAATGATTTATTGTTGTTGTTGATAGTATTAGGCTCTGTCAAGCAAAACTGTCGGACCTAATTGAATGTGGGTTTTTGGCGTGGGAGAGTTCCCTTCTAAAATGTTTCATAGGCGCTTCATTGTGTTTTCAGTTATTTTCCAACCTGTTTGCAGCTGTCTCGCTTTGCTTGCGCGTTGCTGCAGTTACCTCCATCGTTCTTGACGTAAAACAAATCACTTCCTGGGGCTCGAAGCACAGGAATAGTACTTGGTGCCCACTAACTCTTACTTAAACTCATTTGACGATGGTTTGACTGTAGCAGACATTTGTTAATATTTAAAAGTTACACACTCTGTTTACATAAAGCTGTTCTTACTGTGTGACTCTGCGTGTGTGTGGTCACTGGACCAAATTGCTTGTCAGGCAAAGCTAATCAACTGTAAATAATGACAAAACACAGACACACCAACACACACTGAGACACTTTTCCTTGTGGAGATGCTTTAGGCTGATGGTCAGCATGGCTGGGGGTTGTAATTACTCTCGATGCTCTCGGTGAAAAGTGTTTTTTCAGCAATTGGCTCAGGCCCCCTGCCCTTATCAAAGTGTGGCTGCTCCCTCAACCAAGGAACAACATTGTTCCTGGGAGAAAGACGATATGTGTGTTGTGTGGACACGTATGATGGGATTTGATTCTGCGATAACTCAAAAGACCTCTGATACAGAGAAAAATCCAGCAACAGTCATTTCTGAAGCCTGAAATGGAAGAAAACTGAAGTATGTCTGTGTGTGTGTGTGTGTGCGAGAGAGTGATACTGGGGGAACTGCAGAAGGATAGACTGTCCATTTACCAAAGGGATTGCACAGGTAATTTTGCCATCTCTCTCCGGCCCTTTCGCCAAGAGCTGCACACACTAAAGCACAATATCTGGCATTTGTGCAAACACATATTCTCTTTGTGCTTGCTCAACCAAAGCTGGCTTAGGATTCTTCTGGTGTGACTATAGACAGATTTCTTTATATTAACCTGCTGCCATGAGCATGAGCATACAGGTTTTTGAGAAAGTTATCAAGTGGACAAGCAATTATTACTGCGTGTAGTACAGAGTGTGGGATTGGAGTCGGTGGAGGCTTTGCCTGTGGAGTGTGTCACGGTCCGATGGCAACACCCAGGGTCTGAGGTTGAGACATGATTATAGCCCAGCTATAATGAGGTGCCATCTTTGTCAGGCACAGGGTGGACTAGACGTCGACCTGCACTCTACCGCGCACTTATTAAACACTACTTCCATTTATCTCAGTTTCTTGAGGATGGCAGGCAACTGGGACAAAGAAGTCGTCCTTCTGACAGAAGTGTGTGCAAATCTTGCATGTTCGAGTATCCTGCACTCAGTGTCTAATCAATAATAAAATCCTGCACTGTCACAAGTTGAAGTGAAGAGATGGCCCATTGAATCATTTAAGGGCTGGACTACTGAAGCAGTGACACGGCTAACTAAAGGACACTGGCTGTTCTCCATGTACAGTAGTTGTAAATGTAAGCTGAGATAGTGCTGCTGTTTTTGTAAAGGCAAGGCAAGTTTATTTGTATAGCACCATTCTTACACAAGGCAATTCATAGTGCTTTACAGGCAGGAAATACATTTGAAAATAAAACACAATCAATTAAAAAATCAAGTAAAGAAATTAAAACCATTTAAAACATCAAACGATTTAAAATCAAGCAGAAATGAGTGTAATATAAAATCATTTGAAATTTAAGCACAATAAATTCAAAAATCAATTATGAAATTAAAACAATTTAAAACATTGAACAATTTAAGATCAACAATTTAAAACATTTAACAACTTAAAATCATGCAAAAAAAATGCAATTTAAAATCATTATTTTAAAATTATTAAAATCATTAAAAAGGAAAGTTAAAGTGGTTAAAATTGGTAATATCAGAAAGCTGCAGCTGTAAAAGCTGATTCTTGATTGTCTGGTCCTCCTTATGTAAATATTTGAAATAGATCCTGCACATTACACCTTGCTCCAGTATCTACCTTACATATTTCACTCTCCCTTGCACCCTGTGTGTCAAACTACATTTTGTCCCTTGTGAAATCGTTCTGCTCGGCAGTTCCTCAAGTTTTAAACAGAGTTTATCTTTCCCACAGGTTTCCAACAGAGATGGCTTCAACCAAAACTTATTCCCTCGCCTTACTCTCCCAGGATCAAGCTTTTGATGAGTTGGCCCTGGTGAGGTGCAGTGCAATCAAATGCATCACTGGGTAAGCTATTGTAGAATGTCCTGGGAGAGAGGGAGGGTGGCTGCATGAGGCAGGAAGAAGGAGAGGGCGTGTGAGTGCGAGGATCGATCACACCCGGGTGCTTGGAGAGGACGGAGTGACCAGCCATGAAATGGTTGCATCCCGAGAGGAGGTGCCACTATTACCCACACTTCCTTTTCCCACGCACGGTTTACTATACAATACATAAGACTATCAATGTGTCTAATATGTGGGATTAATTTCATTAGCCCTAGAAAGCTCAAATGTGTGAAAACTTGTCCTGCCTCAGGACTGAGAGCCCTGCTGGTTTTAAGTGTGGCAGAATGAAATGTAATCAAATTAGGCTTTGTTAAACACCTGGGGTTCCAGGTGAATGCAATTAAGTGCAGTCACTGCATAGCTGTCACACTGATAATACTGCATAGCTGTCTTCTCGGTTGGAACTTCACATGTAATTGCCTCCAGAAGGGGGAAAAGGCCCTTACAACGTTAATTAGCAGTAAGTGCGAAAACTGCCATTTAAGATTTCTTGTGTTTCGTGTTCTGACATTCTGTCAGAGAATTATGTTTAAGTTACTTTATTATGGCACAATATTGATAAACTAAAACATAGCTGTATTCTACAATATCAGTAAAACAACATACACACACTGTAGTACCACCTCTAGTGTGAACTATTGGCTTTCAGGATTCAACACATAATCCAATAGTATGGTTTTTGGCTAATCTGCAGCATGTGATACAAACCGCATTCCTAGCCTTGGCTTTGCTCCGTGTTCAGCACTAATTAATGCGTCGTGAACATTGTTAGCATTGTGATTGAGAATATGTTAGCACGTTGGCATTTAGCTTATAGCATCAGTGTGTGTGTGTGTGTGTGTAATTACAGTTTTATCCTGACTGTAGACATTTTGTTAAAATGTGTCTCTTGTGAATTATTGTAATGTGGCTGTAAATTGCTGGAGTTCTCTCTAAACGCATCAGAGACCTTCTTTTTTTTTTATTCTCTTTTTCTTTGCTGACCTACAGTCTTTCTACAGCCAAACACACAGAACCAGTTTTTCTTTAATGTTTTACAAACCTTATTGCATACACTGAAAATCTTTTTTATCTGTGATAATTTGCCCTCTTGTTTAAGGGAGCAGACGCTTTGGGCTGCACATAAAATCTTATAACACAGGTTAACATTTCGTTAGGATGCCCTTGGAGAGGGGGAGGGCCCTGTGGGTAGATAATCTTCCCTTTGTATATGCACATGATGCCATGAATAAGTCATCTCTCGCTGGGACACAGCCCTCAAGTTCAAATGAGAGAGATTTCACTTGGCTGCTGAAGCACAGTGGCGACCACCTACCGGCAATTTTGTTGCATATTATAGCGGTGCGGTTTAATGGAATGAAGGAGAGGTGTTGCAGCAGAGGCAGCGTTGCTCGGAGTATATTTTATGCAGCCACCACATCCCCCACCCACAATCATGCACTTGCTATCAATAATCTTACCCCAGTGGTGGAGTGTTCGAAGATATTTACCCTGATGAGAACATTTGTGCTCCCTTTTGTCCGCTGCTCTTTTACTCTCTCATGGTTTTTCTTTCACTGTGTAAGGTCATTGTAATGAACATTTCATTGTTCTGTCATTTTTCTATGATTTATTGTTAGCGGCTGTCGGGGGAAAAGTATGGGCCACGTGAAGAGCGATTCCGCCCATTATTCCACTGTGTTTTGTTAATGTATTTATTCTGGGCGCTGTCAGTGTCTTTAGGACGATCAGCTCATAGTTATTCACATCATCATGCTGTGGAAATTACAAGCGCTGCCAAATGCCCGAGTGATTCACCGCCACACTTTTCATTAAAATATGCCCACGGAAGAGAACGAGGGCCACAAAAGAAATAGGAAATAGTCTTTCCATCAGCAGGAAAACTCATAAATATTGTAATTGTGTGGTTATAGAAAAGGATCGGTTGTGAGCCACTGTGCTGTGATTGACTTTGAGTGAATGCTGTCTCACCGCTTGAAAGAATTGAACATGAACGCTGGCGACAAAAGCAAAGGAAAATAATGGCCTTTGTGAATAACTGCATTTAAGTCATGTGATTCCTGCAGGCTGCATGAGAAGAGACACATAAATGACATTGTCTTTGTTTTTTTGTTTTGCATTTAATTCAAATTCCAGTGCTATTACTTGCTGACTCCTTGCATCCCCCCCCCCCCTCTAGATTTAACCATATGAACTTTGAGATTGCTTTTAATGTAATAGAATGTTGAAATGCAGCATACCTTAGGAAAAATGAATTAGGAGCCAACACAGTTGCCAAGAAGAAGCTGACAGTCCAGTTCCCTTTTCCCTTTGGCTGTCTTGTGACTCCTAATGTGGCTTCAATTTGTACAGAGAGCCCCTCCAGTGTCAGGGAAGCCTCAGGCATGAGCAATTGCCCAAATAAAGCACCAATCACCCTGTTTTCTCTTCTCTCCTGTAGGGTTCTGAATTCACACCACGCTGGCATGTTATTGGCCCGTTTCAAGACCTGAGCCCCGGTGAGTAATAGACACAGAGCGAGAGACAGAGGAAAAACCTCAACTTGTAACATTTCCCAGGAAAATAGACATTGGTCTTCCATGTCACACTGTCAGGGAGTTGTTTTGTACATTTCTTCACTGGTGCCCCCAAGAGCTTAAGAGGTTAATGGTGGTCTGGAAGGCAGGAGGAAAAGGGGGAAAAAAAACACACAGAGAAAATGTAAACACAGCAGCTTACTGCGGATAATGTTCCTCAGCAATGTGACATTCTGGCATATGTGATTGATATCGCGTTAAAACTATGCGGAACAGTGTCAGGGCTGATTAATGAAACTCTTTAACAACTCAGTTAAGAAGAAAATGCTCCTAAAACCTGTTTCTCACAAACATGGATATCCACTAACTAAAAATATCATTGAGGATCTTGTTCAAGAAGAACTTTTCTCTGGAAAAAAAAAATGATGCACATTTGGAGGCACACATCCCTGTAATGCAGTCTTTGATTGCATTAGCCTGTTCAGAATAGCTACTTAACATTTGATAATGGGATTTGAAGTGAAAGAGACTGCAAAACATTTAATATTTGATTAACTCGGCGCATGACAAGGCAACAGACCCATCAAAAACGATTTAAAAAAAAAAAAGATTATGGAGGTCAAATATGGAGTGGGCAAAGAAAATATAAATGAGGGACAACAAATCCCCCAAGATTGTGGTGAGTCTAAGAAGCCACAGCTGATACAGGCTGCAAATTGCTTAGGAAACTCCTCATGCAAAATTGATTACGTTTCTCTCTCACAAATGCTGGATGTGATTCCTTATTCCCTTTGATAAATATCCATCCCTATACGAGTCACTTTATTCCTAAATTATTCTCTGATGTCCTGACAGAAGCGGATATTAACTCAAACTGCAGAAGCTTTCAAAAACCTTTAGGATTTCAGTCGTGTAATTTAATCTAATAAATTGCAGAATGTTTTTACATTATTAGAGGCTTGTGGAATAAAAAATAAAAACAGTTTCTCTCCAGTGCATAAGGTAAGAGTTGGGCATTAACTGGTAATGTTGTTTTTAGGCTGGCCAAATGAATGGTAATCACTGCAGTGTCCTTGGAAGAATAGTGTTTGTTTGGCTCCTTCAGCTGACTTGAAACCTGATTTTTGACCACTTTGCAAATCTTTTAATCTTTCAATGTTAAGGTGGTGAGAAACACAGTTTCCTGTGGGGCAACAGAGTCAGAAGAGATGTTTTTTCATCACTTTACACACACTTTAAGTAAAGTGAGCACTTGTCCAACAAGAGCCAATATTTGCAGGATTTTTGCCAGTTTAGCATCAAATGATTTTGATTCTGCATGTGTTTGGTCGATCCGCACGTCCTGTGAACCACTAGAATATGTGTTTAGTTGCGGCAGAGGCTTATTAATTCAGATATCTGTGTCAGTTATGCAGAGCTCTGATTTTACAGCCAAACATTCATTCCTCTGGTTTACAATTTTGCATTCATAACCATGCAGGCGACACACAAATTCAACATCACACGCAGTCAGACACTCGAGAGAGAGAGAGAGAGAGTACATAGGTGTGTGTATGCAAAATAAAATAAACATACAATATAGACATGTAAATTTAGTGTGTCAGTGTACGCTTGAAGTCCTTTGATGTCCTCTGGATCTGTAAATATATTCAACTTAATCATTTTAATATTCATTGCTTGGCGAAAGCTTCATATCTGTGCTCATTGTCTGCACTGTGCGCACTGCATGACAATTAGTGCCTTACATAACCACTAGCCAGCCTCACACCCACCTACACGCCCACATTCACACACACACACACACACAAGCAAAATCATGCAAATGCATGGTCAAAAGTGGGCACACAAACAGATAAGGACATACAAACAATCTGCAAAAATCCACTTTCTGATCTCTAGTAACCTGCAGAGATTAGAGAATTGCTTCCTCTAATTGCTTTTTTGCACACGTCTCACATCATGGCATTATACATAGATACTGTATGTATGTTGATATATCCTTTTTTAAACACCTTTGCTTGCCCCTGGGTCTTGTCTTTTTGTCCTTTTGCGGCTGATGCGATGAGATGTTCCCATCACGTATCCCATCACTAACACCAATAAATACTGAGAGCTGTAAATGCTACGACTGGTGTCACCCTTGCCCCAGGCTATCCATTAGCATATTAGCACAAATACCCTTGTGAATATAGGTGTATGCATGTACGTGAAGAAATGTGTGTTTTCATATAACCCCTCAGTGCTCTGCTCACATTCTGTTTGTGATTGCTGTAAAGGCTCTGCTACCTTTTCTAAGACAATCTCAATCAGCTTACTTTGATGAGGAAGGAAGGAAGAGGAATCTGAGCTTGATGGCCTGAGACGAAAAGGAATAAGAAGGGCTACTGATGGGTAGAGAGAGGGAAAAGTGGAGGTAAGGACATGGGGAATTGGTGAGAGAGACCTGTGGAGAGACAGTTGGAGACACAAGGAGACAGACAGACGGCGAGGACGTGAGCGAAAATGAGAAATGGCAAGAAAAAAAATCTGTTCTGTTCCCTTGGTGATCTGAGTCATACTTATTGGCTGGATATGATGCCGTGTTTGTGATAATTAGTCTCGCTGTGAGTCTGAGAAGTATGTGTTTGGTTGATATAGCAGGGAAATCAATATTAGATATATAAAAACCTTCCAAACACAACCCTTAGGAGCTCATGCTCACCTTTTTTCGTCTGAAAACTTGTATGAGACATAGTTGTGTCTCTCTCACACTAAATTTTGTGGCTCTATGCAAAATATTTTTTGCTAAAAAAAGTTGATTTACATATTGATATACTGGAAATAAGTGAGTGGAGGGAAGAAAAACAAACACCGCCATAGCCCTCTGTGATAATATTATGGTGGTTACTGTTTTGGAATCAGTTGTTTGAATGGTCAGATCAATTATTAAATTGTATTGAGTGCTGTCCCAAATTCCCATATTTTGAAAAGTGAGGATAAAGTGGTAGAAGATGAGTGAGTGAGGATCGCTACAGACAATGTTGACTACTATTCAGCTATGCTAATGACAGGACGATGAATGCATGTCGTAGTGGTGCAATGGAAATGGTGCATTCTTGGTAAAAACAAAGTATAAGAAGCATAAATTGCTGTATTCCATTCCCACTGATGTCAATTGAAGCTGAATAAAAAACCTGCATGCATTGCAGAGTCATTTGACTGCAGTGAATGCTGCCTAAACACATTACTACTGGTGAAAACCCTGTTGGGAATGGGGTTTATATGTGTCTCTTCATAAAGTGCAATCCCTGTTTATAATACTTTATCAAGGAACAGCCTTAACTTTTAAGAAGAAGACCTGCAGTCAAAAAACTCCACTGCTATTTTGACTCACCAGTAAGTTTCTTGAAAATTGGATCCAGGGTTAAAGAATTGAATATGATGAGTGCCACAGCTGAAGCAATTCACTGGCCTTGAATGAACATATTTACGGGAAAGTGACAGATCAAATCCAATTGCCTCTTCTATAACTCGAAACAGCCCCTCTTTCACATGAGAGAAGGAGTTTAATGAGGTTTTGACGGCAGCACGAGTTTTTCTCCTGCAGATGAATGATTAACAGAATGTCGCGGTGAAAACCCAGGAGTGTGGTGGCAATGATTTCTGTGTCTGCAGCATGAAAGTGCTCGCATTGGAGTGGAAAACATGCGACGGTGATGTTTGTTTTTTGTTTACTGGTGTTGGTAGATTGGTTGATTCTCAAAAGTCATAGGTGCTTGGGCTGGGAGAACGCTAAGTGCTAAAGGAGGTGGAGCTCGCAGACTCACTCTAGGCCACACAAATGTTGTTCACAAAGAGTTTTTCTGTACAGCTTGTGCGTTGTGCCCACCTGTAGATTAGTCACCAGATGTGGTTAATCATCCTGACTGGCAGTAAAATCCGACAGCTCCAGTGTGTATAAAAGGAGGAGTCTGGGACAATGAGCCTCATGCCACCTGGATACGCGGGTGAAAATCTGAATGCAGTAGCTGGCGTTTGACCAGAGAGGCAGTAGATACTGTATTTTATCACATGTATAATTTCAATACTTCATACAAACTGTGAAGAGTTGCCCCTGAATCAGCAAAGAACATTACTAGATGACTGTATACAAAAAAAAAGTAGTTTAGGGGTTTAGTGACACTTGCAGATCGGTAGATTCTCCCATCACGTCTCATACATTATACATTTTAGCAGGAAGGTTGCACTTTAAAGCCAGAAACTCAGAGCAATAACAAACAATAAAACAAACACAAGAGAAAATAACTTGCCTTTTGACATCCACCCTCTTCTTCCTTTCTTAACTTTCAAGCTGAAAATAAAGCAGCTCTAATACAAAACATCTTCAGCCTTTTGATCTCCGCATGTATTTTTCCTTTGCGTTTTGCTGCACTGTTTCACCAAAAGCAGATGGCAGATGAAAACTTTGACTCCCAATAAAATATATCTAAATCCTATCTCTTAAAGATCGCATCTAGATTAGTGTTGATGCAGTAAATATAGTAACTGTTGTCATCTATACAGTAGGTCCTGCCAATTTCAAAGTTGTTGTTTTTTTCTTTATAATACATCACAGGGCTCGGGTGTTGTTTCGTTTCTGGCTCGGTAAAAGAAAACATTTGGAATGCAAATCAATATCCCAAATGAAGCAGACCCTTTCATATTTGGCACACGCATTATCTCAGCGCTATTTGATTTCACATGCAGAGGCATATCTAAGTGAAATCAAATAATCTTTTTAAACTCCCCCACTACCCCAAACATTAGGCATTGGATTCCAGGCAGGGGCTGAGTAGACTACTAATGTGCCGGCAATTGAGATCTTAAGTGTCCTTTCACACTCTAATCAAATTGATAAGGTGGTTCTATACTGCAAGGGCAATCTCGCTGTCCTGGCTTTGGAAAATCCTCAGGCTTTAGTTTTCTCTCGCTCTCTCGCCATGCAAGTCTTTCACTCTGTGCCTTCACAGTTCACTTTTACTTGGATGCAGCCCAATAATATTTTAATCGGATTGGATTGGTCGCTGTATTCTTGGACACACACACGGAAAAAAGGGATGGAGAACAACATAATGGTGAAATGTTGCAACAAATCCAAACTGTACAATCGGAGAAAGGGAGGAAATAATGGCACAGTGTGAGGAGGTAGATGTATTAGCCATTGATATTTCTTTTACCTACAACAAACGTCTACAACAAACTCCGAAATCTTAAATCTGGAACATTATCTGGTGATAATTTTATCGACTGGTTAAACTGTTGACAATCCATCATAATTACTTAAAATATATTATTATATAGCCAGTTTTTTGTGGGAATTATCTTTCCTTCATTTAGCTTTTGACGCCCTAATGTCTATGTTTCACAGATCATTTTTTTTTTCCCCTTAGTTAAGCCCATTCCAAAATTTAATTGTCTTTTTTGGGTCATGAATAATGAATTGCAGCAAGGCGCTCAGCTGCCCAAACATCTTTCCTCAGAAGTTTCGTGGAGAGCAAAAATAGGGCCGAGGCTCAATTTCAAATTCATATTCACCAAAGTGGTTGGCAACGTGTCAATAAAAGAGTTTGTTTGCTCTCATGAATTGCCTGAAGACTCCTTGTCAACAATGGAAACACGATATGAAACGAACTAAACCGTACAACAAGTCCTTGAGATTGTGACCCCACAGAAGATGTGTGATTAAGATTTTTTTCCTCCAGGTGTTCATGCACACTGCACTAAAAATAATATACTCGTCTAATGCAATACCCTTAGTGGAAAAGGTACATTTTCTTTCCTCCGTTTCATTTTTGGTTACTGTAACCAACTGAGCTCCTGCCACTATACTAGTCTCTGATAGTCTGTCTCAGTATTGTGCCTGGATAAAGCCACCTTTCACTGTTTTGAGATCAAAGAGCGAGTTTGCAGAATAGCAACAGAGAGAATTGCAGGAGTGGTAGAATAAAGCAGAAATGAAGGCGAACGTGGATTCAGTTGAATAATCTGAAACAGTGAAACACTGACACTTTTCCCTGAACCTAGTTTTAATACACTTTATATAACACTCCAGCCGTGACAGAGTAAATCTTACAGGCATGTTAAGATTTTGTACTTGTGTGCCATTATTGACAAATGCTATGTACTATATAGACTTTTACATGATTTGCAAACATTTTAGAATAATGGAACACTTGCAGCTGATATGAAACATGAAACTTGCATGATGTAGCTTCATGGTTAATTGCAAATTCAAATCATCTGTCTGCCTCTGCAGCTTTGTATAGTCAGTGAGAGATGTCTTGGGGAGATCAAAAATGACTCTCACAGCTATTTTTTAATACAATTTAATGATTTGGAGGGAAGTAGTTGAAGTGAAACTAGAAAATAGGGTTGAGTGGTGTAGGAAATCAAAGAGTAAATTAGGAAACAAACACGGGTTAACAGGTTTTATCCAGCATGTTGTCCATAACAGAATTTGTGTGGCAACGTATGAGGGCTTTGTTGCTGGAGGACTCATGGGCAGATTGAAATCACAGCGCATAATAAGCAGACCAGAACATTTTTGTTGACGCAAGCTCTCATAGCAGTAAGAGAATTCTTCTGAGATATTTTGCTTTTCTGATGTTGTTTTTCCGCATACTTTCTGACAGACGTCCTAAACGACATCCCAAAATTAAGTCTTAAGGTACAATGTGTAAGATATAGGTGGCTAAAATTTAATTAACTAGCCATAGATGTGATTGCCTAAATGCACAATATATTGACTTTAAAATAAACGCTGTTTGGTTTTCATTGCCTTAGAATAAGCTTTTCGTTTATATAAATACATACTTCTTGTCTTTTACTGTCACCATCTTGGCTGCATATTGGGAAAACAGGTCAACAGCATACATGTATTTTGGAATATGTACAGTATAAGTGGGGAAGGTCTGTAGTTTCAAGCTTGAGCAGTAGTTTTGCAGCACAATTTTGAGAATAATAGTGAATATTTACTGGATGGATGTCCTTGAAATACTCTGATCTTTGTTGGTGAGCTGACTCAGAATTAGTGAGGCAATTCTTTTGTCAGCAAAATATTGTCTTGTTCTACAACTTCTAAAGCAATTCATGTAATTGCTTTAGCCTTCCTTTCCATTTTACTTCTCCCTTTGTCCCAAGAGAGGAATTTTAAGTAATTTTCAAGACGATTATATTCATCTGGGTTGATTGATTATTGAAAGGTTGGTTAGATATGACCTGTGGCATAAATTATGTTCATACCTGTTCTGAGTATTCACATAAGAGCCCAGTTACCTTTTGTTCTGGCACAGCCACGCTTCTCCCTGATTTCTGAAAGAATTAAATGTATTTGTTCCTACAATTTTCAACATGATTAAGTGGTGGAATAGCAAGCAGGATGGATTCTTTTGTAATGGTTTCTCCTGAGGCATTCGTGTGGAGGAATTCAAAAGATAATCTGTGAAAGCTGTTTGGTAATAATGTAGGGCTAGATGAAAAATCATAAAACAAGTGCATAAAAACAATGAGTACCTGACATAAGATGCTTTGACCAATGAATGTACAGTGTGCGTGCACAGTGGAGATGTTGCATTCAACAGCCCATTTTTATTCCACGGCTGAAGATAATAAAGAAATTGAGACTTTAATATTTCCTGGCAAGCACAAACATAGCACAATAAAACTTTAAGGTGCTGAAAGCAGTCAAGTATTGCCACAAAACATAGTGGACATGAAAGGACAAAGCTCACAATGCCATGAACATTTCAAAAGTGGATTTCAATCTCAGCCAAGCTTTACGACATAAAGGTTGTTAAAAATGTACTTATTTAATTTAACATACCTGCAAAGACATTCTGTGGGTGAATCACTAGCCAATAAATGTTATGCCACATTATATACTTTACTGAAGTGAAACACCATAAGACATTTTCAATATGAGTGTTTAATATGTATTGGAAACCAGTTGTTGTACAATTATGATAATAATGCCATAAAAGGCCTATGTTACAAAGGCAGTTTGTGTTGAACATAACCTCTTCCATAATGAGTGATAAAACGGGCCTCCATAAATGTGAATGTAAAACAATTAAACAAGATACAAATTAGTACCTGCAGTAAAGTGTATGATAGAGTTGGTCTGCCAGCGGAGGTGCCGTGAACTGTATTTCCTAATCGTTAGATGTGCTCACTCCAGTGCGAACACGCTCAGACATTTTCGCTCCACCAGGGCAACAAGCACTGAGATGATTAAGGACGTAATGTGCCAAGGAACATTTCTGTCCTCGGTGAAGGCCTGCTGCTTCCACAGTATGAGGCCACAACGCCAAACATTTAAAGTCAAAATTTATAGTGCTACAAAAAGAAGACCAATGTGTCGGAGAAAGTCAAATATTATGCTTTTAAAATTCACCTAAATGTTGCACTTTACCCCTACTTTTATCTATAATATCTATCTATATTTTAATGACAGTCATTCAGAATAATATGGTGCATTCACACACTTGAATGATTTTTATGTACAGTCAATATGAGCCAAAATTGTTGGTAAAAAGCCACTCTGGATTTTCCTGCCAGTTGTTTAACATAATGACAATCGGTGGTCAGCTGAGCTAGAGTTGCTTATTTTTCCTTCATTGTCAACGAAGCAAGAGTGATATGTAAAGCAGTACCTCGGAGGACGTAGTTTTCCCCACAGCTGAGTGTCTTCCACATGGTGACACTCATAGTGGCACAGACAGCAGAGGTGAGGAGGACAGCACCTTTCCTTTGGGGTACCAGAGTAATGGTACGGTATGGACCAGTCAGACGCAGTCCCGGCTCTAATCACCGCAGTCGTCTGATTGGGTGACAGAAAAACGCCTCTTTCTTGTGACTGGTGGCAGTTTATTCTCATACGAAGATTGACGCCTTGTTGAGCCAAATGGCCACAAACCGAGCATTGCTCCTCACTTCCCTTCTTCTCCTATCCCTCCCTCCCTTATCTCCTTTTCTTCCTCTCATCTACTTTCCCCCTTTCTCTTCCCTGCTCTCTTGTGATCATCCTTTTTGTTTTTAGTGGCTATTCCCTCAACAGCAGTAGCTTAATGAGCTTCTCCCTCACTTTCTTCATTTGTCAGTGTAATTCCCACACACACAAACACTGATACACATCCACATCTCTACACAGGCTTTCCTTTAAAGGACTAATAACTAGCCCTACTACTATATTAACAGCTTGCCTGATAACATTAGACTTAACAAATCTCATCTCATCTGGCTTTGCAAGTGGGGACTTTGTTGTAATCGTACTGTGTTTATTTCTGTTTAGGCTACTGCATGTAAGCAGTCATGTGTGTTAGCATGTTCAATGTGCGTTAAAGCCCTCACGTGTTGGATCCATTGCTCCTGGTACATTCTGCTGGAGCAATTTGTGACTCCAGTGGGACGATATATTGCAGCAGGATAAGAAAAATGGGGGGAAAACAGGTGGAAGAACCGGGTGAAACCTGATATTGGATACAGGCCCCGGGTCTGCTATCGGCAAGGCAGGTGTGTAGGTGTTAGGTGTGTTGTGAAGCTTAGCGCTAGAGGTCACACATCACTGTAGTGGGTGTCTGTCAGTGTCATCATCCTGTGGAATGGTGTCTTTCTCAATGTGTGTGGGTGTTAGAAAGTTTTTTGAGAACATTGCGTAAAGCTAATTTTTCTTCCCAGACCTCATGAAATGTGTGTGTATAAGTACTGCATTGCCTGAGACTCATCTGACCTCTAATCAAGTAAATGAAGAAGCATTCTCTGTTTGTGTGTTTGCATCTTGAGTTGTATAAAATGTCAGATGGAACTTATGACAGCAAAAACAATATGGAGGCACTTGTGTACGAGGAGGATGTGTAAAACACCCATTATGGTTGGGTTGTCCATTTGGGATGGTGTAGAATCATGGTGGGGCAAGATGGCAGCCCCCATAAGACAAGGCCCTTAAATTAAAGACAAAACACTTTTATACACTAATAGAAACACACTTATGTGTAGTAAATTACATTTATGCCAATAGTCGCCCCTAGAATTTACACATTAGACCTTTACTTTTGACTTGTCAACTCTGAACACACATGAACACATTAACTTGCACCACTGTGTAACCTCTCAGAGCAAGGAGCTGCGCTAAATGGATTAAATGTACTACATCAGTGCTCCCTAATTACTCTGATCAATTGGCTTTTGTCTGAATAGTGATACATGTACAGTAGTCAGTGTTTCCACTTCACCACTCTATCAGGTGCCGAGAAGTGTATGAGGAATTAGTGCCAGATCTGATTACTGCACCTTTTAACCGTTCACCTTCTGGAAAGAATCCGCTCTCTTTTATATTTATTCAGCCCCTGCAACCTATGGACAAAATGATCTATTATTTACTTGACAGCAGTTTTAACGAGGAGGCCCATTTAGGTTTAACAGCCTCTTACAGGGGATCAGATGGATGAGGTGGAGTGTCATTGATGGTAATCGGAGCTCTCCAGCTGCTTCCTGTTGCCTGAAAAGGAGGTGTGAGATTTGATGACAGGGTTTAATCACCTCCCTCTCCGACTCTGAGAGGCTTTGGGTTTTAGCTTCTCATCGAACCCTGCAGTTAAATGATCTTGAATGTTCTCCCAGTCTCTCTTGTCCCTCCCTCTGCAATCATTTTTTTCCTCCACACCAATTTGGACTGAAAGTATCACAGCCTTTTAAACAAACGTCTGTGTGACGGAGCCAGCCAAAGGTCGTGGACATTATCCCCGCATTTTGGCATGCAAATGTATGAAAGTGATGATGCAAAGACTGTATGAAAATGGAAGTAGTCTTCTGTGGTCAAATGAACTCCCGTTGTAAAGCCTCGGGATATACGATTTGACCAGTGCTGTGACAGTTTTTGCAACCGTAAAATCACCTGTAACTATTAGAAGATAATAGATGTCAATAACAATGGTGTCCATTTTTTTTAAATTCTGCAGCATTTGTGTGCAATCAAAGGAAGACAGAGACAAACGCTGTTTTGTTTTTCGGGGGGATGGTGGCTTAAAGTGCCTGACAGGAAAAAAGGCTCCAGTTGTTTACAGAGTTCACACTGTTTATCTGACTCTCAGGAATCCTGTGGGAGAGGCTCGCTGCTGTGTATCGGAAACCAACTCTGAACACATGAGTTGGTGGTGTGTACGTGTGCTTCTGTTTGTGCATTTGGCTTTTGTCTTGGTGCTGGAGTGTGATTTTTGTGACAGTAATGATGTGAGACCTTCACAAATTGACAGACATGGACAGGAAAAATGAGAACAAGGATGGGAGGCAAGGGAGAGGGAAACAAGAGCTACACACTCTGAGAGATTGAGAGATGCGTTTTGTCACTCAGCGAAGCAGCAGTGGACAAGAGCACACTGATGATCTGTAGACTACTTGTTTTCGCTTTGTCTGTCTTCTTTTCCTCAGTTTCTTTTCTGTTCATCCCCCATGTTGCAGGCTGCTGTTGTTTAACACAGCCAATGAGGAAAAAGATTAAGTAACCTATCAACCTTCACCTGCAGACAAACCACCATCCAAATAGAAACCATTCATACAATTACAAATGAGATATTCTGGTCTATTTTCTTCCCCTAATGCAGCACAGGCTTAGAAAAAGACACGTTATCTTATGTTAGTCCATGTAATATGTTAGGAAAACATCCCATTTTCTTTCCACCCTGGTAGGCGTGAGAGGTTCTGCACTGATGCTTTGTATTGTAGTCAAGGTGGTTCGGTTTAATGAGGAATTTTGCACAATGGCACCATTGACTTGACTTAGATTAATAGAGGAACCAGCGAAGGCGATCGTGACTTTTACATAACAATGGCTGCTATCCATCAGCAACACAGCACAGTTGCATGTTTGTATGAAATAATCCATTATAGGCAACAAAGAGACGACCATGGGCCGTTCTCATCCCTGAGCATGTCCCCAAGGATCTAAATGGTTCCCCTTCTTTTCCTAAGAAAGAAAGATGTCAGAGCGAAGGCTGATTGTATACTCCCAACGTGTGTCATTACCTTGTCTCACACACTAGTTTACAGTCCTCTATTGGTTCTAATGTCAATAGGGGTAATGGATTGCCTTGTTGTAGTGATTTATCAGGCTCATCTATGCATATGAGATGTGCACACATGACCTGCTATGATCATACTTTAGCATCAGGAGGAAAATTCATTCTCCACCTTTGAGATAAATAACCAAGATATTTTTCTGCTGCATTTTTCAGCATCAACCAGATGCAGCGGCCAAGCTAAACTACTGTTTGGGATAAAATGAATAGGGGATTTAGAGGATTATGATGTAGGATCACTCATGGACCCATTTGGCCACTAATATGTTACAGAATTAGGAGAGTCTTATAATAACACAGCAACAGAAATGATTCCATAAATGATGGCACATTGTTTGTTCTTAAAAGGTCCAGTGTGCACGAATTACTGGCATCTAATGTTAAGACTGCAGATAAACGGAGAGAGCGTAGTGGGGAACTAGGATGGCCTTCTTATACCAGATAAGATGCACTCTGGCTGCTTTGTCAGATGAGGCTGTTAGAAACCTGGTGGTGCAGGAAAGCAGCCTTATTAAAGCAAGGCCCTTGCCCTAAAGTAAATATAAAGTAAGTCTAAACTGATAGAAACACTTATATCCAATTTCTGCCAATAAACCTTGGGTCTTGATGACCACTCAAAGCTGCTTTACACTGCCGTTTTTGCTATTCACACAAATTCACTCGCACATTTCTTATCAGGAGTAATGTGGAGTTAAATGTCTTGCCTCAGGACATATGTAGACTAGCTGAGCCTGGATAAATAGAACTTATTTGTACTTATTTTAATTGCATTTGTATGACTTTACTTACTTTACTTTAGATTCATGTTATTTTGGACGAGAGTGTGTGTGAATAATATTGCCAGTGCTTGAAATAGAAGCCAATTTTGTTTGCACTGGAGAAGTTCACAGGCAGAAGGCTTTGTGTGCGTGTTCACTGGGTTTAGGTGTTTGTCTCTTTTCAGAGTGGGTTTCCGTCTGTGAGGTTGCCTGGGCTCTGGGGAGCTCTTAATGAGAGCTGATCATGTTAGGCATGGCTTCAGGAAAGAGAGAGAGCTGCTTTTCACTGCCATCGTCTCACACACACTATGCTTTGACAGACGCACAAAAATACACATGCACAGATTTATACATGCGTTTAAGCACATTTCAAACATCAGCACCACATGATCACGTCTCTGGAAGCTGCCAATCCTTGCATCTTCCTAATAATCACTTCTTGCCTATTTTTTGTGTGTGTGTTCAAATCTAAAATGGGACTACTGAAGCCTCTATATCCCTACAAATCCCCTTCCAATCCTTTTTCCCTTGGTCCTTTCTCTCCATATCTCTCACCAACCTCGCTCTTCAAACAGCTTGTATCTTCTTTACTGTCGATCTCTATCTGTGTTCACTTTGCTTCATCTCCCTTTTCATCCCCTTTTTCTTGTACTGTTGCCTTTTCTCCTTCACCTCCTTCTCTTTCTCCCGGTCTCTATCCTCCATCTCTCATTACCAGCGTGCTTCTATAATCTCTGTATTTTTCAAATTGTTGCAGTAATTTCAAAAAAGCTTTTCAAAAGAAAAAAGAAAATCTCTGGGGATTTTCTCCCAGTTGTTGCTGAAGCACAAGAATGCATCTGTTACAAACGCTGGAGCCCAAAGTAATTAAAATGTTGCTGGAACAAGTGAAGTCCTTGAACCTCTGCCTCTCTCGATCCTCCTCTCCTCCGTTGCCATGGCGCTTGAGGCAACCAGTACAATATGTGGTAAGCCACCCGCCTCCATTACAGAATGAGAGCTGCCACTTTTGCACTCTCTGTCTCACTCCTTCTCTATTGCTCTTGAGACAGTGTGTCATGTTTTTCTCTCAGTGGCCATGCCTTAAAACCTCGTGCTTATTAAAGGCTTTGTTCTAAAGACCAACATTGTCTTAACCTTAACCGCTCTCAAAGGTTTCCTCTAAAATAATGCCTGGAATCACAATCCAGTTATCAAGTAAAAAAAAAATGCAGGTCAGTTTGTGTGGCTTTGGTTCCTGAGTTTTATTTTGCAATGATGTGCAAAACTGAATAAAGAAAAAGTAGGACTATTAAGTAGTTGTGATAGATTGTTTTTAGCCTCTTTCACAAAAAAATAAGTGGGTGAAGCGGGCTAAAAAAGGCCATTCTCACTCCTAGTGGTTGTTCTTCCCTGTGGTGTTTTCTTTTTCAACCGAGTGCTTGTGCGTGATGACTGATAATATTAAACGGTGATGCCATGATGTTATGGTGATTACTATTTTGCACAATTTGCGTGTCTCTGGAAACCGAGTGTCGATGCTCACTAATTTGCGTGTCTCTGGAAACCGAGTGTCGATGCTCACTTGGACTAACAGATAACAGATCTGTAGAATTTGATCAACATCTCTGTGACCTTACAAAGTAAATCTCCCATAAAAATATATTTTTTGTGTTCAACCATCAAAAATCCAGATCCTGCAGCCTCACGGAAAAAATGTTCTTGTCCTCATTAGATGTCATTGAAGTCAACAAGCACATATATGAGCCAGAAAAAATGTAGTGTAGACTAAAACAGCATTGGTCAGCTGAGACGTACAGTATACCACTGGGCAGCAGCTCTTTATAGGGGTTAAACTGATGTGAGTGAGTGACTTTGGAGGTCACGCCACGTTGCACATCAGCAAGTCCTTGTGTCTTGTAAAGAAATATTAGCATTTGATATCTTTCTGCTTTTGTTTATTGAGATTTTTTTTTGTCTTTGTGTCAAACCAGTCTGTGATGAAATTATATGACCTTGACATAAGTTGTAGATAAACTTTACCACTTCCCTCCCTTTATGATCATAGCCTTCTCTTTTGTTATGCTCCTTGTAAAACCAATGAGCACTGCTGCACCTACACGGACTGATGACTTTGCGAATGTAGTGCCACTAATGAGCTGACATCAGCAATCCATCAGCATGCACAGTAGCTAGCTACATGTGGGATCTAGTCTCACCCATAAGATAAAATACACAGCCATTTACCCCGTGTCCTACTTTGACCTCAGAACATCCCTCTTCAAACAGCCCACAAAGCAGCACATGACTCATCCTCCCTCTCTGAAGCGGCATCTGATTAACACCAATACTGCAACCGTGGCATGTGTATGGATGCTGGCAGATAATAAAGCCTGCGACTCTACTTTTTCCATTTCCTCGAGTTATATTTTGGAGCTCGTAGCCAAGCCTGCTTTTGTGGTATTTAATGGCAGAGCTTGGCCTCTTGATGACGGGGCTGGGTGCAGCTGAATAGCCTGCCAAGGCCTGTGTGCAACGCCCAGAGCTCGGTATTTGTTCATGAAGCTCCACTTGGCAGTATTTAATGGAAAGCAGTAAGCATATTCTCTATGAGCGCTCTCAGCTGTCCATGGGGGGTCCCTTGCTTGAGGGCCCTCTCTGTATTTTCTTTATAGACTGAATCTGAGCTGACATTGGAGGGGAAGAGTAAGTTAAACAACACAGGTTGTTTTTCTTGTCTGTCAGATTTGACTAAATTTAGTAATTGTCATTCCATCAGGATGCCAATGTCCCTGTCATTGTCTGCTGTTGGCCTGTGGAGAGTTTAGACTACCTCATGCCTCTCTCGCATGCTCTGTATAACTAGTCGCTGCAGCTTGGTTGCAGTCTCCATTCTACAAATTAATCTGTGGATCCGTCTGCTGCTGTTTGGAAGGTATTTTTTTGCCTGTATTTCACTTGGGTATCGATTTGGTAATGACATTTTAATTCTTCATTCAAGAGGTATTACATGTAGCAGTGTAGCGTCAATAAATCATTACTTAATTAATTTTGAGGAATTGGTGTAATTACTGTGAACATTACAAAGAGGACTGGCTGCTGTTGCTGGCTGTTGCACTGTATAAACATAAGAGATCTGCTTAATGGCTTAAAGGATCAGTTTGTAGGATTTAGTGGCATCTAGAAGTGAAGCTGTCGATTACAACTATTTTAATACCCTTTCCCTTACCCCTCCCTGTACATAAGTAAACCCCACAGTGGCCCTAAGATAATGTAAAACCCATGGACGAGTGTATGTAAATTGATGTCGTCTCAAGGTTTCCGAGCGTGAAGCCTGTATTCTGTTCAATGGCCATCAGGGGGCAGCCCCAAAAATGTGTGTTTGTATTTGAGTCGATGACAAAAGGATCCTACTTCTAATTAGAAAATTTCGGCAAACATCTTGAGTTTACAACCTCTAACTCTTGTTTCAGTTTTCTTAGAGGCCATTCGCATGTAGCGTGTAAAATGTTTGAATAATGTGGAAACGCGAGAGTTGTTTTCTAAGCAATGGGATACGCTCCTGCTGCATCTGGTATTACTAATCAACCAAAACCTGGGAGCTGGTGAGATGAGTCATGTAATTAATTCATGTAATAAGCATCAAAACAAATACTGTGGATAAGCACCTCGTTTCCCGCACAGGAGCTTTGCTGCTCGATGCGTGTGCGGAGGAAAGAGTTATCCTAGCGGAAGTTTAAAGCTTATTTCCTAATGGACAAAGACCAGTTTGATGTACGTCTTTGGCCCAAGTGTCAAAAATACATTTGAAAATTAACAACAACTGGCATGTCACAAAAGATGCACATAGCAATAACAATAGGGCAACCCCTTGCTTCTTTCACAGCCGTCTCTTCTCATTAATAAAAATAAAACCAAAACGGGCTCCTGCCAAACTGCAAAGCACAAGGCTTTATAATGGCAGTTCAATAAACCAGTGGTGGGTTACAACTTTGTAAAAAGTCAGAAGGTTATCTTTAGAGCCATTGTCGTTGATTTGCAATATGCTTTATGGCTGGTGGAAATTAGTTGCAGGTGATTATACACTAATTAAAACACGATTATTAATATTATATTCCATACTATATCCAGTTTCCGTTCATAAACCCTGCATACTGGTCTTTAAATGTCGTTCCTGATGTCTTATGGCAGTTTCCATCCTTATTGTTGATGCCTTCTAATGCCTCTGATTCTCTCTTTTCCATGCTGAGTACTTAATTCTTCCTCCTTTTGTTTTTGCCTCTTGCTTCTTTAACAGCATGAGGCAGGAACCATTTATGGTTTATTGCATGCAATAGCAGCTGCTGCAAGTATTTTTTGTCTTCTGTCTCTCGTCTTATTCATCAAAGCAGCTTTTCCTACACCAGCTCCACAGAGACAAAGGATGAGCAGCTCCACTTTAGAACAAACAGAGCTGAAAAGGAAATGTGGCGTTCATTTGGAGAAGTAAAGTGCTATGATTTTCCACCATTAGGTAGCAATGTAAATTGGGGTGTGTGTAAACAGAAAGTTGATGACACTTACGTGGTGCACTCAGGTGTGTGTGGTGTCAACCAATCTGACCACAAGGTCAAGGCTTGATATGGTGCAAAGCTCTTTTCTTTTTGGTTGCCATGCTCTTATCGTTGTCCTCATGTTTTATTCACCGTGCTGGTTTGGTTCACCTCGGTTCAGATGCCAATCATTCCAGCCACTTTTTCTGTTTTGCTACGTGTGCTCTGCTCTGCTGTTGTTGAAACGGTAACCAAGGCAGGAATACACACATCATCCCAAGTTGAATTAGCATAAGTTGGGTTTTCCATCAGCCTGTTTTTATGCACATTTTTGATTTGCCTATAAAAACAGCCAACTAGAAACACGGGTAATTTGAAAAAGTATTGTGAATTTTTTACACTTGAGGGAGTTAGAAACTTGGTGTTTTGATAAAAGGTAGATGGAAATGAGTGCAGTGCAAACACTTTCAGAGAATAAAAATGAATCGTTACAAATCATGTTCCCTCTGCTTCCGCATTTCACTTCATTGGAGTAAACTAAAACATTCCCTGACTGAGTGCAAGATGTAAATATTACTACAGTAATCAAGTGAAGCAGTAATAAACCCCGACCATATATTGGCAGCTATTGGCACTCTTGTTATCCTTGTGAACTAAATCCAAATGTGCTTGACACTAGTTGATGGAAACTGAATGTGCATTTTCTTTTACTTCATCTTTGAACATTTTGTGAAATATTAATGGAAACTTGGCTCTTGATAGTTTCATATCCTCTGGCTTTTTTCCTTAAGATGATACAACTGCACATTAGATCAGCCAGATGATCTACGTAGACTCTGTAAGTCATTGCAGTAACATGATAATTGAGAATATCACCGGTTATCAAAATCCAGGGTAGGATATCTATACGTGCAGCCCAGATATGAGTCTCAGCCATTCTGCTGCTCCCTCCCCTGGTCCTGCACTCAATCCCCCCTGGTCGTAAACCTCAGTCTCCCAATTTACTTTGCTTTTATGAGCCATTACCATCTCACGTTATCGGCAGAAAAAAGAGAAAAAAAAGTTTTCGTGGCTTCGCTCATTTTATCTTTTGTGTGCTCCCCCAATATCTGGCACAAATCAAATATCTGCTTTTCTGCATGCCTTCCCACTCACCCAGTCCTCTCTTATCTCCATTTTGTTTTACTCTTCTATTAGATGCTGTATGTAAAGAGAGGTATATGATAGGGAGGCACCTCTTGTGAAAACAGTCCGTGAATCTTGAGCTGTCAGAAAACATAGTGTTAGAATGAAAATATGTAGCAATAATAAGGTTTTCAGTTGGTTTTCAGTTGGCCTGTTGAACTCTCTTGGGGAGAGTGTTTGCTTAAGTGTAAGCATGTTTTTTTTCTTGTTTTCATTGGGTCTCCAGCTTCCTTCTCCATCATGTTTCCTCTCTTTTGTGAAATGTTTTCTGCTGTGTGCGCACTGAGACTGTGAATGACGAGGTTATACAACGTGAACTGCACTGTTCACAGTTCCTTTCCATGTGGGCCCTGCATGCGGCTGGAGCAGAGGTTATCTTGAAAGTAAAGAACAGAACAAAAGTCGTGTCTCCGCTTGATAAGCCTCAACTCTGCCCACGCACAGCCAGTGCCCAACTTTTTACTTTTTGTGTTGAGCTTAAGCATCTACGCCACATTTTTGTCCATAGCTTCTGCTTTTCTATAAGTGATAGTACTTGGTACTTTTTTCAGTACCTGCTCTAAGGAGATTCCAAGCGAGCAGAGCTAATACTGTGTGTGACGTAAGCAGACTGCCGGCCACTGATTGGCAGAGTGTCGACACTAGAAGTGTCATGAGTGCGACGTCCGTCACAAGTCAAACCTAACAATGCTGAACTGTAGATCAATTAAAATGACTTAAAAGTCCAACATTTACCAAGTAAAAGTCTAAAATGTCAACATTTAACAGAGCACTGCCATGATCATGAGTGACGAGCCGCATCACAACCCCTTCTGCCATATTTCAGTGAACAAATATTTTTAATGAACTGAGTCTAATGATTCAGTTACACTGAAAACCACTGCTTTACACCTCACTAGTTTGTGTCACGTGTAAAACAAAATCACTGCAGCTTCATGCAGCTGTGCTATGATGACTCTGGTAATGGAAAACCATACCAAACCGTGTAGAGTCGAGAGTCGTGCCAAGCTGAGGTCATGTACGTTGATTCCATTATAAGAAACGGGTACAGTAGCTTTCCTTTGACTTATTTTAATCAGCTTGATTAATGATGTTTGTATAACCAGGGTCTGAGTGGTTATCTCTGTTTTTTTTGTGTGTACATACGTGTTTAGTTTTTGATAGGGTTGTATTTCAAATATGGGTTCTCCCTTACTTGAGTGCACATGGCCAAATCCCCCCTTTACCAGTCACCAAACAATCTGTGTGCATCACTGATCCCTGAAAAACAAGCCATGAATCATCATTAGTTATTATGATAATTATGCACATTCTCTACTCTAATGCAGTTGTAGCTTTTCCCCAATGCTGCATAAATCCTCCTCGCTCAGTGTAACACGAGGCTTGATTTCAGAAACACTTTTTAGCACTCGCACCCTCTGGTACTAGAGTCCTGCCTGGCTGATGTTTTTAGGAGACAGCATGCAAATCAAAAGCTCTTCACTTTATTATCCATCTACTTATGTAAATGACACATAATTGCAGCGCAAATAAAATGATCAATTTCTCTGTAGCTTTCAGTGCCATCTGTAACCCTCGCTGTTCCCCGTATTCAATTTGGTCCCTTAATTACTTTAAAATAGCGTGATACTGGAACCGCCGATAGTTGGAAAGGATTAAAAACAACATAGCTTGCTTTGTTGTTGGCTACTATTATCACAAGCTTTCAAGTGAATATGATGTAACTCCTATTTTTAACATGCGTTATAAGACATTTTCCGCTGTGGTGGGATTGGGACTGGGCGGGTACAGCCAGGAACATGGCATAAGCGCTCATGTGAATCGGAGCTGAGTGACGGGTACTTGGAGAAGTCAGGCGTTGAGCCGAGGTTTGCCTGGCTGCTGAGAAGTGTGTGCTCATCGTAGGAACTTGCACAGCTGAAGTGGGAACGACCATTGTTCTGCCTGCCTGCTGAGGATGTTAAAACATTATGACTGTTTTGACGGTTCGCCAACCCCTGCACACAGCTTCTACTATGAAGCACGAAACATTGAGATAAAGTTATTATGACAAGTATATAAAAAAAAAATGGTGGTTGGAGAAATTAGACTTTGGCGGTCAACATGAGTCGAGGTTGTTACTCTGGGGAACTCCATGTGTGAATGTAATGTATGTGCAATGAAAAGCATGGGACAGAGTCATTCCTGTAAAGTAATGTTTAATTATAACACTCATGTTAACCAACCAGTCCACTTACTTTGTTCATTTTTAATGCATGAAGACATGTACATGCATTTTAAAGCAGTTTTAGCCTATTCGGTTATGTAGGTGCACACTCGTACTCCATGTAATAACTTCCTCTGTTCAGTGACTTCTTTTTACCTCTCCTGTTCCTGCTCTGCTCAGGTTTTGAGACTTTTGCCAAGTGTGAGTATCGATCGTGCGCCAGCACTTAAATCACACCAGTGGACTGTAATGCTTTTCACTCGGACCATTCAGACTTAAAGGAGGACAGTGCCATGGCACAGTTTAGTTTCACAGACAAAAGCGAAGTTGTCAGTTTCTGGATTTTCTTGTGTGTTTGTTGTTGTTTTTGATAAAGTTTTATTATATTTATGCATGCAACACAAACACAGATTGTCAGTGTCAAGCAGTGCTGAACCTATGGGTCCATTGGTTGACTTTGCCATGTGCTGTGTGCACTCGTAGTTAAGAAATCTTCAACTTTTCAAGTGGCGGTATGGATGTTAGCCCAGATTACGTCTTCCAAATATAGCTCTTAGACCAGGCTGCTCTTATTGTTGGCTGCTCTTATTGTTGGTTGCTCAAAGTAAACCTAACAATGGGAGATGATGCAGACGACAGCATTAGCTACTGTTGTTATGAAGTTGGTCCGCAAACTTCTACCCTACCCTCTAGTGTATAAGTGATTCTGACATGTAAGTGCACTTTAAGTGGCCTCCACCTTTCATTCATACTAACACACATGATAACATGCGACGTGTGACTGTCAACGTTAGTCGGATACTAAATGGGTACATTCATGCATTGTTGAACGCATGGGCCCATGCTTTCAGTCTGTGCTGGTTCTGTGTAGTGGCACTCAAATCATCCTCACAGGGAAGTTAATGGAGGAAGAAAGTCAAACGGAGGACAACACATTCAGATTCTTGCCCTCTCTTGTCCTACACACAGATAAGGAGATGCTGTATGCCAGGCTAATGTAAGCCCTCAAGACATACTCACCATTTCCCTCCTAATGTTCCACCTATTAGTTATTAATGGAGGAGCTACGCACATTGAAAGTGAGCTAGTGAGCTCTGGGATTGGCTGTTGTGTCCCAGCTCTGGCTGTTTTATCACTTTGTGAACCCGGGAGAACAGATGATATTCCTGATCCAACATTTTAAGGCCAAGTGTTCATGTTTGCCGTGCACTGAAATGATACATTATAAATACTTTATTCTTCATGGTACTGTTCATGTACAGCCTGTCCTGATCCTCCCAGTCCTTTTTTGCTTTCTCATCCAAGCATTCTGTCTGTCTACAATATTGTGAATAGCATTTAGTCTTGGGCCTTGATGGACATCCATATCTTTTTGCTGCCTTCTGCCCTTCCCCTTCACCCATCGTCTCCTCTCTTGGTCTACCTTTGCTTATCGGCAGCACTCACACCTGTGGAGGACCAGCCACTCATGCCATAGGCCCCAGACACGATGTTGCAGATAACCTTTAATTCCCAGACAAAAAAAGATGCTGGAGACAGAGTCAGAGGGAGAAAGCTCTCCATCTACTGCCAGGGATTGTGGGGCCCGCTGGCAAGCAGCCTTGTTGGGGATATGCCCAGGCTTAGCCTCATCCCAGAGAATTGGGCCATGGGCCAGCCATGTTGCTTGACCTAGCAGTATCAGAAGGGCCAGAAAACAAAGCGGCTAGACTCTGTTTTCTGGCGTTTGCAGACTAGTGTTAGCAATTGTAAGCTCATGCATCAGGCAAATTAAGTGTTTGTTGTGAAGATGGGACTGTGCGTTCATCTCTTAAGGCCTTTGTCTGAGGCTGGGTTTCCCATGGATCTGTGTGCAGCACTGAACCATCTGTTTCAAGTGACAGCAACAGCTTCATCCACACCTGGCCCGGTAGGAGGCGAAAAGAAAGAGGAGACAAAGAGCAAAGGGACAGGCGTAAAAGCAAGTTGAGGAACACAAAGGGCAGTTTGTGTTGCCCTTGGTTTAGAATTACTTAGTGTTGCAGTTGGAGGTAGAGACGGACCATAATGAATGTTAGGAGAAGGAGTTGTTGTGACGACAGCTGCAGGGTAAAATGTTCAATAGAAACACAACAGCCCGACGTGTTTACTTCCTCTGACTTTCAAATTCACATCATTATTCATCCTTCTCAGTGTGTGCATGCCAGCCTCACCACCTCCAAACTCCTGCACACAAAAAATGCAGATGCTCATAAAATTTTAACCAGTGATTTATCTTTCCCCCCAGAAACATGCTGCTGTTCAGCAACTTGAATGAGACAGAAAATTAAGAACGTGTGAAGGACGTAATCATGTGTTCATGTCGCTGTGCTTGTAATGTATTTTGTGATGGTTGTGTTTCATCAAATAGTAAAATGTCCCTTATTAGCAGCTGAACTGACCTTGTATACAGTAGACTGAAGAATCGTGCCACAGCCTTCAATAGAAAGTAATGCGAGTATTGGCTGCGTTCCAGCAGAATGCTACAAACTATTGATTAATTACAAATAAATGAAGTCAACAGCAGTCTCTCATTTCTTATGACATATTTTTTCCTTGATTATAATTAAAAAACAACATCCCAGATTAGCTCCTCAAATAACATTGCATGTGATTATGAGCTAGCACTCATATCAGTGTCATGTTAATCAAGTAGAAATACAGACTTTGTTTATACGTGATATGTGTATGGGCTAGGGTGCACACTGATTACACACGGTTTCTTCAGTCTTTCAGTCTTTCTCATTAAATGTTACAATGATATTATTTGATGTAACTTTCTTGAATTATTTGTTCCCTCACAAGTTAAATACTATTATCCAGAGCTCTCTGAGTGTTAAATAGACTCATTCTGGATCGGTGTTTTCTCTCGGTCCTCACACAGAGGTTGGCAGGTGCTTAAACTAAGCTATGACAGCTAATGTTTGCTCATTAGTATCAAAGTGTCAATACGTCGAGGCTTGAGTGTGTCCCAAAAACAGTGAAACAGTCATGTAGCATAAATGAACTCAGTGAAGCGAGGCCACCACGTGATTGTGAGCCGCTAATGAGGTCTACCATGAAATATTGTAGCAAACTTCCTGCCAGGGGCTCAGTGTGCTGCCGCTCCCTGCCGAGAGAGGGATGAAAGAATCTGCAAGGAGAGCAAAGATGGCAGCACCAGTCTTTGTGTACAGGTCCTAATGATAAGAAATATTCAGCAAAAGAATAAGAGCACCCATGACTGACTGCATATGCATGACAGAGTGCATGTGCTGACATGTAACAACCATTGAAGTGAAATACAACTACTGGATCATATATCAATTAAAGAACAGAAGCTATAAAATGTTCAGGGTTCTAGAGGCGCATACTGATAAATAACTGTGCAATGTAGCATAATAGCTTGTAGCATACCTTGCCTTAGGCATTTCCTTACAATAAATGTAATTATTTTTGTGGTTATATGTGAAGTAAAATGCGTTTCTGAGCTATACTGAAGCACTCACACATTTTCGTTTCACTTTAACATTGGATGGATCAGCAGATCAGTGTCTGTTGTGAATACATAGCAAGAGTTACTGATGTTGCTAAAGTGCATGAAAAGAACAGAAAACATGTGCAAGGGTGGGAAAAAAAACTTTGTCCAAGGACTCTGTTTTGGGCCATGTTAGTGTTTGAGTGTTTGCATAATGTGTTTTTATTGGCCGGTGCTCATGCTGACACTTCAAAAGTTTAACATTTCTTGACTTCTACCGCACACTGTGTGAGTAAACTGAAGCAATTGACAATGGCAATGTAGTTTGGCAATGCTCTATGCTTCACACAACAAAGACATTGAGTTTTTTTTCAACATTTTCTGATGTTTTATGGACCAAATTATTAATTGATTTGTTGCAGCCCTACACCGAATTGCCCCATATGCTATATACCATGTTGTTTTAGAAGTGCCGTATCACCTGAACTGTTAAAGGCTTTGAGTTAGTAAGAATAGAAAAAGCATTTATTTAGCAATTATTTTTTTCAAATTGGGCTTTTCTCCCTTGTTGCTGAATGAGCTTGACACAAAACACAAGTTGATTATATCAAGCATGGAATGATTTTTTTTTTTTTTTTTACATCTAACCGTCTCTTTGAGAGGCAAATGGTGGGAGGCAAACGTCTCCAGTGAACTCCCATTACAGCCTCAGCCATCCACCTCGCATAATGCAATGGGGGAAATGTCACTGAGCTGCATCTTCCCATATCCTTCAAGTTGGGTTTAAGTCAGCGTTGCCTCTTGAGGCCTCAATTAGTACTTCTTCTTAATCTAGTACAAGCTGTCTCTTGAGAGAGAGAGAGAGAGAGAGAGAGAGAGAGAGAGAGAGAGAGAGAGGAGAGAGAGAGATGAGAGAGAGAGAGAGAGAGAGAGAGAGAGAGAGAGAGAGAGAGAGAGATGAGAGAGAGAGAGAGAAGAGAGAGAGAGAGAGAGAGAAGAGAGGAGAGATGAGAGAGAGAGAGAGAGAGAGAGAGAGAGAGAGAGAGAGAGAGAGAGAGAGAGAGATGAGAGAGAGATGAGAGAGAGAGAGAGAGAGAGAGAGAGAGAGAGAGAGAGAGAGAGAGAGAAGGAAACAACTCCACCAAGCTCTGTACAAACAAGGATTCCAGCTGAGAGTCATTACCCTTTTAGGTCTGAATAGACACCTGAATCTCTCACTCTCTGAAGTGAACTAAGTGACAGCAACAATACTATCTTCAGACACAGCAGATAAAGGAAAATTCCATCAATGGACTGACAACAGCCTATAAGAGAGTGAGCGAGAAAGTCTTGAACACCGCAGGAGGCGCCTGTAGAGGCACAGATAGACAGCTGGTGTGGTTCATCATGGCGATTCACGAAATACCACAGGGACGTGAATGAGAATAGATCTACTCTGCCGATCTGATTCATGCTCTGGCTCAGACATCACTCATTTGACGGTGCTTTGCCACTGGACAAAGCAAAGACGTGGAGATGAGGTACGCTTGTCACTGCCCTGCAGGAATGTGTCGTCATGAGGTTTTGATTTTTATGGATACTTTGTACCAGTGTGCACATGTGACTCAAGAATTATTTTAAACATGTTTGGAGAACTAGGTTTATATTGGACAGGTTTAGATGTTTGGAAAAGGCATATTCATGCGTAGTTGGCTGGCCCCTCACCAAATAATTTAATTCATATTCCGCCTTGTTTATCCTTTGCTGTCGTCTCTCAGATTCTCTTGTTTTTCACACAACTACTCAATTTCCTGGCAGTACCAGCCCAGTGGGGAGGGAAATGAACGCGTGGCAAAACAATATGAATCCTCACAGGATTAATTTGCAGTTGATCGTGTCTCTGGCTTGGCGAATGGTCACATAATTACCCAACTTCCAAATAAACAGCAAACATAATTGACTTTGCCGACTTGGCAGGAGAGGAATATGTTGGATCACGCTTTGCATATACAGGCGACATCATTTGAAAGAGTACAGTGCGAGTAGTAAAACAGTCCGAATCAACCACAAATAAAACTCGATAAACAGATGGTAGTTGTCAAATTGTAGTGGCCGCTGTTAATAGACACTCTTGTGTACCGTCGAGGCTGTTGGTTAATATTAATGAAAGGCACATGCCATACAAAAGGCCATATTTATTCTCATATTTGCTCAGTGATCCAGCCAACTGCACACAAGCCTCCATCAATATCACTTTGCCGCACCCACAGGGATTCACTCGCTTCTTATTGGATGTTAACGATGTCTACACCTGTGCCTGCGGCGGCAGGCCCCCGGTTTGGACTGTGGCCATCACTCATGATGGTGCTGGCCCACGGGCCAGGACGCAACTGGCAGGCCAAACCAGCCGGCATCTGTTGGGGGTCAGCGGGGCCATCGCACTGAAGAGCCCGGACGCCTGCAGCGATTTATTACTGGACACAAGTCGTTTCTTTTCCTCCACACCTCACCCTCCGCCCAAGAACTCTATTCTACAGGCTGAGTGCAGGCTTAATCAGAGTTGACATGCTGAGTGTCCTTGGGTGGACTGACGTAGTTATTGCAGATGTGTAGTGTGTGTGTGTGTGTTGCTGTGGCAGAAAGAGAATGCTGTGGAAAAATGTCTTCGCAGTGTTACGAGTGGAGCAACCAAGTGTAGTAATGACAGGAGGATCGTGCAAACGAGACAGTTTTTGTGTCTCTGCTGTGCATTTACATACGGTGATGTTGTATGTTATAAAAACATGTATGCAAATGTCTTTACACATGCAAACCAGGTTGACATAAATCCTCTTTTTTTTCCTTCCCCCTTTCCTTTTTTCATATCTCATACTGTGGTTTTGCATGTCCAATCGTTTCCCACCCAACACCGTTGTATTTTAATATAATTTAATGTATTAATCTGTAATCTACCACCCTTGAGTTTTTTTGTGGAGGTACTGCAGTAGTAGAGGGTCCAGGTTCCCTGCTGTGAGCCCTTTGTATGTCATGCTGTACACTTTGAGCTGGACCTTTAACCTGGCATTAAGTCGAGCACGTTGAATGTGGGCACCGGTCTCCGACAAGGGTATCACCTCTCGTGTTTGCTAAATTTTTGCACAGGTGATCACCATACTGCTGAGGCCCTGGATACTGTCCAGTTGGATGACATTTAGGTGGCATCTTTGTTGTTAGCTGATGATGTTGTCGAGTTGTCACCTTCAATGCGCGCTGGAGTGGTTTACAGCTCGGGTGTGATGCACTCATGAACATAATCGGCCCATGTGTGGTTATGTCATGTGAAAAAAGCAGTTTATAGTTAACGGCTGCCCCAAGGGAAACATGTAAGTTTCTTTAAGATCAATATTGCTACTACTTGTGTTTTAAATATTCATTTCATGTTCTTTGCATTCGCCTGGAAACCAAATCCAGTTTGACTTCACAGCCTGCATTGCTGTGTTAATCTTTTCAAGCCATCAGAGATCATATTTCATACTCTTTAGATGCAAGGTTAACGTCTCTTTTTAGTGGCAGTGTGCCCTGACAGCTAGTTCACCACAGACAGACCTGTATGACCTGGCTTTTGAACACTACAATATTCACACTGTTGATCAAAGCAGCAGCGCCAGTGGCAGATATGTAATAAGCAAAGTGTCACTTGTGATATGTGCATCACATACTACCCTAGCAACAAGCCTTTTCATTCCAACTGGAATGAAAGTCCTACCTTTTACTGAAATACTGACTTGAAAGCCCGCTTTCTTCTTTCAACTTTGAACCCGGTCTTCTTTATTGCTGAGGTTTTGATTTAAATCAAATGGCAGACTTTTTAAATACATTGGTTTGACCTCTTTGACTCATCCAGTATTTCCAGAAAACCGCACTGTTTTTCCTGCCAGCTTGTACAGATGTTCTTGTTTCGTTCCCCAATTTGTTTTCTCCCCTCTATTAAAAGTCTGTCAGTGTTGCCTGTGCAACATATTTCCTCCTCCACACCCCTGTGCTCTTGCCACAGACTTGCAGTATTTTGCTGATGTTGCATGCGTTTCCTGACGATATGGGGCATAGCTATCAGCGCAGCATGATCACTCTCATCTGTTGTTTTCTTACCAAGATATCCGCACAAATCTACACTCAGTGCTGTGTTGGAGAATATAGATAAGGGCTTCCTTGCATTTTCTTTGAAATATTAACCCTCATACACGAGATAAGCATTTTCCTTCTAAAGCCTCACTTATACTCAATTGCTTATGCAAACATGGACACCTGTGGTCATGTTTGTATTATATTCTCCACTTGCGGTCTGCGAGGAAGGAATGTTTCATATGTATGAAGCAATAAATGTCTTCACACACATTAACCACAACATTTAAACTGGTAACTGTGGCAGATCCTTGTATTTTTTTTTACTTAGCCATAAAGAAATTGCGACATTTAGTGCAATTATGAGTAGCATTATTAACATTTAGTGGTGGCTAAACAGTTTGTAGCTCTTTTTAAAACTAGGTGCGAGCGGCTGAAGCTAATTAACTGCAATAACGCATTGTGTAACTACCTGTCTCCTGTTTTTATTATGTGTTGTATATCACTGCTCTCTAAAACTCAACGAATTTAGCTATTTTTGAACTACTGTGGCCAACAATCTACTGGATATGTACTTATTTTCTTTCATCAATCATAGCTTTCACCCTCTGTTAGCAATACACTGTCCATCCATCCATTTTCTACCGCTTTATCCTCTTCAAGGTGAATTTTAGAGAGGATATAGTAGACCTGCTCGTCTTAAATTCAGCCTAATTGTTGGATACATGGTAGTGTGTTTCTCTTCATTTCAGTGAATGTCAGCGTCTTACTCCGAAACAGTAGACCGCTTGGTTCATGAACACCCACATACATTTGTGTACCAATGCATACTTACAGATGCAGAAAGTACAGCAATCAGTGGCTTCCTCACTTATTTTGTGAAGGAAGTACTCCTTTCACTGGAAGGTTATTTCTTTGGGGCGTTGCACACTAACCGAAGGTAGTAACGTGGGAGGGAGAAATGGAAGGCAGATTGGGAAGAGAATCCTCACTGTAGTGGCAGAGAAAGGCGAGTGGGAGGTTGGCTCGCTCCAAGACTGGTTGTTAGTTTCATGTTCTTGCTGTAACGAGGCAGCCAGAACTTTCGGTGGCCATTCAAGGCCACAATTAACATGTATGAGCAGCGCTGGTCACAAGATGGGTTGTCAAACTGAACGACATTAATTGGTTCTCTGGCGTAATAGAACAGTATCCTGCAAGCAAATGGAGAAACGCTCACTTAGAGACGATGACAGTACAACCAGTGCATGACATGTCTTTTTTCCTAATATTTCAGTTCTGTCACTGATGAAAGAACAGTTTGAGTAATTGTAGTTGTTAATGTAGCTTTGTGCATAGCCACAGTGCAACAATACATTTCTTGGAGCACGTTTCTTATGTGTGTGGTTCAGGGAGTTTCTGTCACCCACCTCCACCTCATATTTATGGCACCAGGCAATCCTCCATTAATTAGAAAGAGTGTATCAGCACGATAAATGCCTCTGATAAAGAAGTTAAGCTGATGACTCACGGGGGAGGCAACATGGGTTTACATGGGACTTAAAGGAGACCCCTGAGATAAATGGGAATTACGAGGCCCAAGATCTAAAAGACGCTAGCAATAACAAATCAAGCGAGGTCTTACTTGACTTATTTAGGAGGCTTACTGGAGCTTTGAGGAAAGTGGAAACAGATTCAACGGTGATGAAAAGCTTTGGGGTGACACTAACCTAGTTACTTCAGGTTAATGTGACTTTCCTTTAAACTTGTGAAGACAGACCTTCTTGTGGATGTCTGCACTTAATTCTCTGCCACATATTCAACCATCAAAGACGAGCTGACGTTTTTTTTTATTCTGCAAAAAAAAAAATATTCCGGTTGGTGTGCTTCACAGGATCTTGGAAAGTTTTTCATTTGAGATTCGGAGCGGGGCAGTAGCGGCAGCAGCGCTGAGAAGTTGAAAAGTGTCTTGTGTAAAGAGACTCCACTTTCCAACTTTTGCATCATTGTTTATGCTTTTGTCAAACAGTTTTATTCTCAGCCGTGCCGTAAGGCCAGGCTTTCATAAAACTATCCTGGAGAGTTTAATGGACAAGGCAGCATTGTGGTAAATAACATAACCTGTGCACACGGTCGTGTTTATCACTTGTGCGTGTATGTGAATTCTTGTGCAGTAATTACAGAGTCTGTGTGCAGTATTATCTGCATATGAATGTGTGTGTTTGTCCGTAAATAAAAGAGACAGATGGTTGTGTAAACAGAATTTAGGAGATAAAAACTGGCCTATGAAGTATTTCAGTCATCCATTCCCTAAATGCTGCATGCTTTGCTGCATGCTTTGATGCCTTTTACCAAAAAAAGGGACAGGCCCTTTCCTCAAAAATCTACAATTACTTTTATGGAACACATTACACGCTGATTTGTTTTTGTGACTCAGAAAGGCAATAACTTGTGATTTCCTTTTGTCATCTCTTTTGACATATCGTTTTATATCCTATTTTACTCCTCACAAGCTTTCCTCTTCTCAACTACCCAACAAGTCTCCTCTTATCTGATACTTTCCCTCGTTCATGTCCATCTTATCTCTTTCCTCTTGTTCTCCCTGAAGCTGAGTGTCCTCTCTCCCACTGCAGTGTCTCTCTGTGGAGTTTTATACAGATAGCTAAGGAAAAGTTTACCATGCCTTTAAGGGGTAATTATCAAACAGTAAAACTCCCACACAGCACCCACTGGGTAATTACATTTCCCCATCTCTCCTGTTTTTTTGCATCAGTTTTTTATCTCAAATTCCACAGCATATATCCCCTTGGACTCCTAGTGGACAGTGTGTGACGGAAAAGCCTATTAAATGCATATTTTATGATTTTCACTTTTGGTCAACAAAAATTGATGACAAATTTAGTTGATGAATTTAATTGTTATTATGCATCTTTTTTTGCACTGTGCAACTGACTGACTAATTTTGTATTCCACCCAATGTTGTATTCCTCTAAGGCACAAATGTGACAACAGACACTGGAGCTTAGTCCAAAGGTTTGTTAGTTTGCCATCTATGATGTAGAACCAGAAATACTTCAACGCGTTGTTGCTCAGTTGATTATCACTTTTGTCTTCATCCGATAAGGAAAGGGGGAAGAATTGTGCTTTCAGCACCCTCTGCTGGACAGCTCTGTACCTACTTCAAACAGTCTGATGCACCTCTAGACTCTCTATGATTATTCTTTTTAGGTTATCCAATAATTAGGTGATTAGTTGGAACCCAAATATCGAGTCAATGTAGCCTGAGCGACAGTATTTGGATGAAACTATTGTGAAGTTTTATCTTTTTGGACCAAATTTTCAGTTTTTGACTGATACATCTAATCAGAATGTGCTGTGTTGACAATGTTGTTATTCAGATTATTAAAATGAATGCGCACAGTTGGCACTGTTTACAAATAAACCTTCAAACTATCAAATGTTCAGAGATTAAGTGGTAAAGCGTACACCTCTTCAGTATCTGCTGTAACCAGGTATTCTCTTTTTTCTTTTTATGAGCTCATCATAACTAAATTCAGACTCCATCTGTTTTTTTTCTGTGCTACAAATGATTTTGTCCACCTTTTTAAAATTATTTTCTTCATTGTGTCGCATTTTAATGGAAATTATATTGTGGCTGCTTCAAATTTCGCCTCAGAATTACTCTTTTCTGTGCTTTATGCTTATGCTGAAATATTTTTCCTCCACTTTTAAATGCTCTCTCTCTCTCTCTCATGCACACACCACACACACACACACACTATTTTTCGGTTGGTCTTACCTTCACACAAACAGCGGCCCACTTCATTTGCATTCTGGGCAATTACATTCAATTTGTAAACTGGCGCTGAACTTTAGTGGAATTAGATTTTTAGCTAACAGACCTAATGACATTTAATGCAAAATGATTTATTCATTTCTCTTTCATCAGGTCAAGATATGATATGCCATGGTCGGGAATGAAATAATTGCAGATATTTTTGTTTGCCTTCTTTTTTCCCTGCTGTTAGACTCTCAGTTTGTTGTAATTTCTAAAACTTCACCCCAAATAACCTTGAAATGGACAAGATTTAACAATTCAATAATTATGCAGCAATACGTATGATGTACAGTCAGTGTAATTTGTAGGCATCAATCTGTTTTGAAAGTAAGACCCAGAGGGAAAAAGCTTGCCAAAAGCCTGTCAGTCACACCCACAATAGTTATTAATTTCTGTTTTGTTTTTTAAACTGTCAGATTTATTGTAGTCTGTGATATCAGCTCCTTTTTAAAGCAGTTGTTCTTACAGTTATGCTCTGCCGTCTCTGCTAAGCTGATTTTAGGTGTCAATTTCAGCACATACTTTGTAGAGAAAAAGAAATATTTAAATACGAGATGTGGCTTAGTGTATCATCTACTGTGATCTATCATTTTTTCTTTCTGAAGATGCTTTTCTCTTTCACACATTGTCACGTTTTCCTCGTCCTCGTGGAATTGTTCCGTTTCTCTCTCAGAGATGACTGGTAGACTCTGATGGCTACTTGTATACACATCTAACAAACAAACCAAACAAAGTGCTGTTAATGAGAGAAAAAACAAAATCGCACTCAATTGACTGTATTAAACAGCATAATGATCAAGACAGGGATTTTGTACTTGATTCTGCACTAGGCCACACGGATGCTTTCAAATTTGTCTTTGAGATTGTGTTACACAAATCAAGTATATTAAAAATTCATTTTTCCATAATTCCCTTCACATTTCCTGCATCCTCCCTCCATTTTTCAAGGTGTTCCTATTTTGGGAAACAATAGCGCTTTGGTACACACAGGTGTTCTTTCCCCCACCGTCCCCTCTTCCTCTCTTATTCCTACAAAACAAATGAGTGCAGTCCTTTCTCACACATCATCCTAGTGCCTGTCATTGTCACCGGGATGATGAAGAGGTGTCAGGGTTGTGTCTGCTCTTGTGTATCTCAGTTGTGTTTTTTTCTGGCTGATGGTGTAACTGTGCTTTTCAGATCTCTTTGTTCTGTGTCTATATCACACCTCTTGACTGCGACACTTGGGTTCAATTCACCCCCTTGTCCTGTACAGTTTGTATGCCCACGTGTAGATATTCTGGTTCTTAATTGAGTTGAAGAAATTGAATCTTAATGGAGTCGGAATCTTGATTTCTTTTCTTCTTACTCTTTTCCCCTTGTAACTTCTCATGCAGCAGTTCTGAACATTCATCTACATCAATCAAGGAAGTCTATATGCACCACTGTTCGTCCTTCCCCTCTCATGCTGCTTAATGAACTTGCTGGAGCTTAATGCACCTGAACAGACCCCTATGCTCATACCGATGAGCCACTGCAGACCTATCCGCCATCGATTTTTGATGTACTTACCCCCAGGTAGGCCCAGGTAGAGTCTTTCAGGCTGAGGATTGAAGGGCTTAAGGGGGGCACGATTGGCAGACCAATTTAAAGCCACTCATTAAGTCCACATCAATGTGATTGGGACAGTTTAGTTTCTCTCCATTCTGTGGGATTCACTACTAGTCCATCCGTGGGGAGAATGCTTGATCAAGACTAAACCATTTTCGCCCCAACTCTTGTCCTGATTGTCTTGTCACAAATAGAGTTGTCATCATGGGAAGATTGTGTAATGCGTGTATGAGCAAAATGACTGTCCTGAATCTGTTTTCCAATCTCAAAGACAAAGTTGCGTCTCGTATACCTGGAGAGTACTCGTTAAAAGAGGGCTCAGTGGTGTGAAATGATGACCATACATAGAATGTACCATAATGGGTGGGACACAGAGGAAAAAAAAGAAAAACATCTTCAGTTTTTGATATTTTGTTAGATACAGTGGACCTAGAGCATGGTCCTCTCATACCCAGGGTTTATGGTAGACGGTATTTGAAGGTCTTCTAATGTCTCTAGCTTTATTGGGAAAATATCCCAGATCAACATTGGCAGAATTTTTTGACATTCAAGTTGGGTTATTAGGCTAAAGTTTTTTATTCTAATGTGATTATCTTACCTAGAAATGGTCTTTCAATTTAAAATACAACCATCTTGTGATATGGTGACTTAAATTCACATTTGCAAGAGAGAATAACCTTCAGAGAAAGACGTTTTTGTGCATGTTGTCCACTCCCAAAGAACAGCCATCTTTACCTGAATCCTCTGCCAATGACCGTCACCTACATCAGTTTTAGAGCCATATTAATGCCAACAGGAGCGGATGTATCTAATTGAAGAAGGTCGTTTGCAAGGTGAATGAGACCAATTGCACCTCATTGCCAAGCCAGTGGCATAATTACAACACATTTATTTCTCCAAAGGTGATTGCAGTGTCCATCTTGTTATTTTGTCCATGTGCATTCTGTCCTAAGCATTGTTTTTTAACATAAATACATTGTGTGTGCTTGGACAGAAACACACAAACAGTAAGACACAAATATCACTTTGTCACTCTGGATGTGCTAACTGCACCTAATGATGGGTTCTTCTCTCTCACATCGCCTTTCCATTTATATCTCCCCTCATGATCACCTCACCTATCCGTCACTGACCTCCCTCCTCTCTGTCTTCTGCTCACTTCCTTTTTTTTTTTTTTCACTCGGAGATCAGCATGTCAACAATGTGGTGCCTTTGTGATATGGGAAAAACACTTAATACTTTTGGCAAATCAAATACTGTGTGTGTGTGTGTATGTGAGTGCAAAATCATCTGGTTTAGTGGTGTGAGTTTGTTTTATTTTTCTGTTAATGCCTGATTACAATACTATCTGGTTCTGAGTGTACAGATGAACTGTGTATTTAATTTTAAAATGGAACTAATGCCCTGGCTAAGTCCTCAAATTACTCTGCAGGATTAACAACACTGCTGCCAAAGCAGGCATATTTAAACCACTAACCTCTGCCCTGTTTCCTCATGCAGGATTCTTTGACAACACTTGCCGAGTAGAACACAGTCTTCTGACTATTTTGTAGCTCAGTTGGTATAAAATGTATTTTTATCCTTTGAAGGTGGGGGAGCTGGTGCCAATCCCAGCTGGAATTTTGGGCAAATGCAAACTGGACAGATAGCAATCACTGGGCCAATCGTTCATAGACAAACAACCATTCATGCTCGAATTCACAGTAAATGTAGTCTCTAAATCTCACCCCAGTCTGTATCGAGTACCCAGAGAAAACCCACCCACACATGGGGAGATGGTAGATGCTCCACACAGGAAGGAGAATCCCG
The DNA here is from genome assembly GCF_963457635.1 of Microchirus variegatus. Classification (NCBI taxonomy): domain Eukaryota; kingdom Metazoa; phylum Chordata; class Actinopteri; order Pleuronectiformes; family Soleidae; genus Microchirus; species Microchirus variegatus. The sequence continues at coordinate 6,240,049 of NC_139821.1, forward strand.
ATAAAACGGGATGTGTTTGAACCTTCTCTCTGTGAGGCACCACTGCTTACCACTGTGCCTGAAATGTAACATGCAGTTAATAATTTTATAATATTCACAGGGTGTTCCATTGCTTTGCAGTCATCGGCCACATATTTTAAACTCTCTATTTCCCTGCTGCGTCTGTTCTTTTCTGTGGTAAGGACCCAATTTTCCTACAGGGATCATTAGAGTTTAATCTGCTCTCATCAAATACATTCACATGGAACCAAGACAGTTAGTCCTAAAACATTTTAGGCTCGTCACATGTTTTTCAAATGTAGCAGTGTGGAACAAGTACTGAGTAACGCCCAAAGAGCTTGTGATTTTGCCACCTATGCCGCTGCCTTTTGTTCCTTTACATGCTTCACAGGAGGCAGTGGGAGGGTCCAGAATGTGGGAGGTAGAGTGGGAGAAATAACAGAAGACAGTGAGTTAAAGTGCACGGCTGCAGCTCAGAGTGTTGGATTGACGGATAACTGTGTCGTGAAGACGGCTCGAAACGGAAAAAAGGGAAAGTGATGGAAAAAGTTTAGAGCAAAGACGAGCACGGCTAAGAATAAAGGAGGAGACGGAGGTGAGATAGTGAGAAAGACAGGCAGGTGTGGGCAGAGGCTGATACCAATCTTTAGCTGCTGGAGATTGTATTAAGAACCGGTTTTAGTACGATACTGAAACCTCTGCACACGTTACCTCCAGCCATGATGGTGGACTTGCACTCAAAAACTTAGATACACTTTAATACATTTAGTGTAAAAAAAAAAAACAACCCTACGAAAAACATATTAATATAACACTTGATAAACTTAAGGCAGGCCATTGTTTTTCACTGCTTTAGGAAATCTGACATCCAGCAGAACTAAAGATTCTGCTGCTAACAGAGCAGAAGCCGTCTGGCTGCCAGGCTGATAGAAGGCTGAACGTTACACCCATTATGATTATGGAGCTGCTTAAGATGCTGTTGGCAACTTAATGTGCCAAAAAAAAAAGAAGCCCAGTGACAATGTCAAAACTTTCTGTTTAACTTTAACTGATAAAATGGAAGTCTACAGCAACTTTCCCCGTCCTCTGATAGTGAGGTTCCTCACAGCTCTCCCCTTCACCTCTGCGTTAGACAAGAATACCAACACATATCTCCAAGTATCGGTATTGATAAGTAGTATTGAAATTTGAATTAATATCAATAAAATCATAATGACATTCAAGACTAGCAAAGGCAAAGAAACGGCTGGTTGGATCCGAGGCTTCTGAAACGGGAGGGATGGTGCGGTGGCTGTGAGGAGTTAGCAGGTGATTTATAGGGTGGTGGCTGCGTGCTCACAGTCAAGAAGCCTTATTCATTTCTCCCCTAATCTAGCTCGCCCAAGCTAGACATGCTTAAGGTAATGGGCACAGCGAGCTGTCTGCAAGGCCACCAGCAGCAACGCAGTCAGGCGAAACCACTTCATACAGAGCGGGCAATGAGACCCAAATGAAAAAAAAAGAGACAATAAGATGACATGTGTGATGGTTTTCTTTCCAGACCTTGAAAGGTTTGCTGATGTACTGTATGTGCAGGAGCGAGGCAACAGCTGGGGAGACATTAAGAGAGGTGAACAACAAGGAGAATGGCTCAAGAGAGACGAAGCCAGGTTTGAAGAATGGAGCTTTAGCTGGAGGGAGAGGAAGTGAAGGCAGGTGGGAGTGAGGGGGAGAAATGGATAATCAGAGGCGGAGGAGGGGTCATGATGGCAGAAGAAGGTCAATGCGAGATAAATGCGGCGTGAGAGAGATTCACAGTTTGAGATGTATGCAGAGTGCAGAGCGGATGTCAGGGGCCTCACTCTGCAGCTGAGATCTCATAAGCTATGATTCTTTGGCTTTTTTCCCTTTCACGCTTGTTTTGCTTTATTCGTCATGCATGTGTTCACCTGATGGAAGAGGATGACAAAGAAGTCACACTGTTTTTGTTTTGTTCTCTTCACTCTTTTTTTCCTGTTTGCTCTCCAGTTGTCCCCTTGTTTGTTTGATTTGCTTCCTGCCAGAAGGACAGACAATATTCTGGATGGGTCCAGTGCTGATAAGTGGATGCCAGCGGGCGCCCTGTAGCGTCGGCTCTTGTTCAGAATGGCAGATCATTTTGTGCGTCGTTTGCGAGGGTATGTGAGACGAAGAGAGAGAGCGGGAGAGATTGGGAGATGTTGGCTGCCTTCGAGTCCTTCCTCGTGGCATCTGTGATTGCAACAGCAAGTCATTTGCATTGATTCACTTCAGAGAAAGTCTGGCATCTGGGTGCTTTCATTGTCCAAGTACTGCTGGAGAGATCAGCCGCACACATATGGACGACGCAAACACACAAACAGGCCGATGTGAGCGCGTTTTGTCGTCCTTTTTATGACAAGGAACCTTTGCGAAAACAGTTTTCTTTTAATATATATATATAAATATGTTCCTGTGAAGCAAGCACTTCTTTGTTTTTAACAGGCTGTGGGTGACAATAATGAATCTGTAATTTGGGGCTCGCAGTCAGAGATGACGCTTGGTATTTCGATTATTTTGATTTCAAAAGGCCAGAACAATACGACTGTCTGAATGTTATTTATTACACAGCGGTGCTCATTATACAGATTCTCAAGTGAAAAATAACAGTCTTTTCACAACAATGGAGCTGGTGCTAAATTTGCCTCTCCACTGTCTTTACTTATGGACAATTAATAAACTGGAGATTGCATTAACACGTCACGAATGTGGAGCCATAGAAAATCATTTGCATATAGGACAAATTGTTGTGCTTCATCATTTGTGGCATTGTCGGATTCTTATTTAATAACAATGTGTCACCTTACAGATTCTAGTCGATCTACTATTGTAATTTGTGGATATTTCATAAATTGCGTTATGAACAGTAAAAGAGTCTGTTTGGTGAAGTCCACAATCTGTGCTGTAGAAATTCCAAATAACCGATTATTGCTCTTACTCATATTGTCAACTAAGTTTTTAGAGTGTGGCTTTGAAGACTTTAAAAAAAGATTTCCATTGTGTGCCTGTTGCCCAAAAAAGCCAGCAGTAATTTCGAAGGGCTTCCTGCCTCTGTGTCATGCATTATTAAACGCACATCTCATTGAGTATTATCCCACAGAGTCCACTTGTAAAGCTTTATGTCTTTAAGTGTTACCAGAGTAGCAATTAGGAATTTGTCAAAAATAATAATAATTATCATGAAAAGGTTTGATATTTGGGGATGAGATTTTTCAAGCTGTAAAACATGATTCGCTTGATCAAAAAAAAAAATGTTGAAAAGGTCCCTTAATAAAGACTTAAGGGCTGCAACTTACAATTATTTGCAATAATCAATTAATCTGCTCATTTATTTCTTGATAAATCGAAAAATTAGACGGCGTGGTTTTTTTTTCCAAACCGATTATCAAACCAGACAATTAATATACTAATCAATTAATTATCGATTAGTCGTATTGTAAAATGTTCATGTAATAGGTTTACAAAGTCATTGCAAAGACACGATTTGAACTGTGATGAAATCTTGTTCATTAAACTTTCCTGAAAACTTTACCTGACATGATGTTGCCAAGCAGTGAAAACTGGTGCTCTCCTTTTCCCCCCAGAATAGAATAGGTTAGTATTTTGAGTAAGGTTTTTTTTTCACTCAGACACCACAGTTGTCCTACCACAAGCTGACAATGAAAGTGAAAGTTTTTTTTCCTGAAACTGAACGTTGTTCCCCTGAGATTAGAGGAAGATTCTGAACATTATCTGGCTAGACTGACGAAACACTCATTTTTCTGGGACAAAGGCACTTCATAAGACCCAGTTCAGACAGGACTACATAAAAAACAATACTTTCAGTACAACATTCAAAGCTGTTCAGATAGTAACAGACTCTTGACGATGTAAATGTTTAAGGTATGGTTTCACAATTCGAAATATTTGTCTAAATTTGTTGCGGAATGGCAGAAGGGAAGCAGAAACAAGGAAGGGACAAGTAACGCAACCCAACAGAAAGATTTGTTAAATATCTGCTGGACTTAGTCTTACACATATACAGCTTTATACTGAAGAGTCCTGGCACAGAGGAGTATTTAGAGAAGCGCATTTTTGTAATTTCATAAAGGCAATACCCTTTTGTACTACATGGCAGAAGCTCCACAAACACAGACGCGAGCTGCAGAAGATGCTGCAGATTAGAGCCACAGCCGTCACGCACTTCACACACGCATCTATTGTGAATCCAGCCTTAAGTATACGGATTTTAACGTCTATCCTCCATCCAAACAGGTCTTATATGGATTCAACACCTTTATGTTGTCCAGGTAATGCACTACCGTTGAACCTCACCATCATTTACAACCCCCTACTTGTTGTTGACCTACTTATCAAGCTCTCTCTGCAGATTTTGTCATCACAAGACTTCCCTATACTTCATCTACTATAGCTCAGACCTAATATTGACCTTGATTTTATTTCACAGATCGAACTGTTGCACAGTCGCAAAACCCAGTGCACCCGATCACCTAAGGCAGTGTTCATTAAGTCAATCACTTCAGAGTGATTAAAAAAAAAGGAGTTATGGGAACTCGAGCACCATTCTGTGTCGAAGTGCTCGGGGTGGGAGCTGAAGTTATTGTTTTTGTCTGTCTGTAGCAGTGCCTTTGACAGTTTCAAATCCCAAATGCAGACGGTCATGAGTCTTGAGCGCCTGGAGAGGGATCATATCACATATATATATAACCGATTAAGTCTTAATACGTAGTAGAGTGGGGGGAAACACGTATCTAAGAAGATATAAGTTTTTACAGGTCACAGTTTGCAAGACATTTTCTACTCTTCCTTAAAAGTTCTACTGAGTCCTGGTTGTGACATCAAAGTTGTGTTCATATGAGCGTTATTTCACAAATCCGGTGAATTCAGGTGTAAATTGGTGTGAAGCCACCTTGAGAAAGGTTTGGTTGTTACAGCCTCCATCCCTCTCTTCAGAAATGTGACCTTTTTAACACCAATTGCCTTCTCCCTTTCCTTTCAACCAGCGTTCCCTAATTATTATTTAACCTGTGTACTCTAACCTGCTTCAGGGTGAACACGTTTGCCTAAGACATTACAATGGGTTTGCAGCATACCTCTGTCAAATCCAACAATCTGTAGAAAATGAAACGAATAACAAAACAAAGTGAAATAATAATAATTAGTCACCTTATCTTTTGCGCCATCTTAATCTAATTTCACTATACCAGTGTGTGAAGTATATGTTCCGAAGAGGAGGATGATGAATAAATCTGCCTCCTGTGAAAAGTCAGTAGCTCACTTTGCTCGGCCTGTTTTCACCACTTTAATTTAATGTTGCCGATAATGGTGGTACTTTCTCAGGTGGTACTTGGTTTAAAACGTCTGAGAACCACTACTCTTTGACATTAAAACGAATATCTTTGGGTTTTATCAAAGGTCTTGGCAAACATTCATCGACATTTTCCAACATTATCTGACATTTTATTGACCAAACAACTTTTAAAACTTTTAAAACAACACCAGCACTAGTATCAGTCTTGGTCTCTAATAGATGGAGTCATAGTCATAGACAGCCAAATTACTGCCAACATTTGACAGTGTTTTTTGTCTGTAATATTAGTTTTTTATTGTTTTCCGGTGTTATTTGCTGTTAACAGTTGCATGCATGATGTCATTAACTGACCCCATCTTGTCTAGTGATTTTAATCTCAATGTTGCTTCCCTTTTTAAGTGCTGCTGTCAGTATTCGTTGCCATGTCAGTATTTCACTTGCTGGACCACCCAGCAACATGTTGACTGGCAGCCATTTGATGGCTTTAATGGGAAAGCTACATACTCTGCTTATGTACACACACCGGCATAATGAAGGAAGGAACACCGAAACCCTTTTATGTAGCCTATATGTAATGCATAAATGATACTTTGTGTCTGTGCTCATCAAACAAACCTCTTCTAGAGAATCATCACATTAATCTATGAATAAATCCTCTTCATTGTAATCCATTAACCACTATAATTATCATCAATACTCCATAAACCATTATCTAGAGTGAAATTAAGATTTGTCACAAAACAACGTTGCATTTGTTCTTTCCAAAAGCCATTGTTCCCCTCAAAATTGCCAAACAATGACTCTGTCATCCAAGTCTCCGACTACGTCTTTTACTTTTTCTTCACACACTCCTCCCTAGATTTACTGTCTGATGATTATGTGAAGAAAACAGACATGTTATGGAAGCTTTGCGACGAAAGTAATGAATCTGAGATGTGTTGTCGTTAATAAGAGTTTTTTAAAAGATCTGATGATTAGCGAGTATCCCGCTGAGCAAAAGCTGACAAACGAGAAACGGAGACACTTAAGGGTTTTCTCCAGACAAGTCGGCTGAGACGCTTTTGCACCTATTTTCTCATTTTTAGTCTTCATTATGAAAGGTTTTTTTTTGCTGTGTTTGTGTGTGTGAGAGAGGCTTGATGATGGAAATGGGGATTGAAATATTCTTTTCATTTTGGTTTCATTGACATCCTTATCCTTAAGACTAGAGAAGCCAAGGGGGGATAAGAAAACAGCAAATAATCAGTAAGATTCACCACAGAGGTTATTGTCATGTCGATACACACAATAAAAATAGAACTGAAATAAAATGACACATCAGACAAACACATAAACTGGTTTTCATGCATAACTTGACTCACCAAAGTTCTGCAGGCAGATGTTTTTATTTACAAAACACTGAAAAGTGTGTTTCGTCTGTATTTACAGGTCAGTGTTTCCAGTTTTACCCAGTAAATATGCAATCTGAAGGTCTGTGTTTATGTAATCATATAATTTGCATCCTGTTTTGCAGACACAGGCTTATTTTTAGCCTAAGTGTCCCTCCTCACCTGCTCCTCCGCAAAAAGATGAGCAGGTAAAATGCTTTTATGGTGTAAACATCTTCTTTTTTCTGGGTCACAGATTAAAAAAAAGAAAGAAAAGAAAAGAGATGTTTGGCCAATTAAGCAAGATACTTATTTTTGGATTACTGCTTCATCAACATAAAACCGTTTGAACATAACCTTAAAAATGTTTTATTATTATTTATTAAAATATTACAGCTCTGAGCGCGACATATATGATTTATTTAATGTGATTAATCTCATTAATTTTTATATCGTGGCTCTCAACTAGCACACATTTTCAGGAATCACTATGTCGGGGAGCTTTATGAATCATGCAGGGAGTTTTATATTTTTACAAAACTGACATGCATTATTATTTTTCAACACACAACACACTTAATCACATTTATTTGCATTGTGCCTGGATTGGTTGATGCTTGGTGGAAACAAAGAAACAAAGCTTGAATGCTTGGTCGTCTGCCATTGCTAACGTAGCACACTAAAAAATCGGGTTTTTGTAGTTATCTGGTTATTCAAGTGCTCATGTAAACGGGATAAACCGATATTCTTTTTCAGTTTATTGCTGTTATCGGTTTCTGAAAAACCTGTTTAACACACCGAGGTTTCTGTCAATAATTAGATTTCTTTGGGACATGTATACACCTTAAACGGTTTATTCCAGTTACCCGATCATTGCTAGTAATCGGTTTTTTTTAGTGTGCATGTAAACACACTCACTGAGGATGTGCTATTGTGGTATTCCAGTTGTAGTTTGCCGTGGTTACACACTTTGGACATTTTCTACCCACTACAGTTTTGTCATTCACCCCCATTTTAACAAACATGTAGTTTCTGTCTTGGAGCAGCCTATTTTCCTGTCAACTGTCTGAATAACTGCAAAGAAACTGGTTCACTATTTCATGGTGCAGAGTTGCATCATGTCCCATTTTCCAAGGCACAGTGAGTCGTATTGTTATCACCGCAGCCATATCATCCTTGGCAACACAAGGGGGCTCCCGTTTTGTCAGAGGTACACAGCGCACATTACATTACCTCCCCCGACGCTAGCATAAAACACTATATCCGTGTTTCCCCACAGAGCGGGCTGGCGTGGCGCGTTTACCCGCCTGAGTGTAACCTAGTCAGCCCGCTATCGCTCGTCTCATCCGTTACACTCTGCTCCCATTCAATCAGAGCCCCACGCCTCAGAGGAGTCGCAGATAAAATTCTCATTATCTTAGTGCACAGAATTAAAGGGACCGAGAGCGAGGAGGCACACACACACACACACACACACACACACACACACACTCTGTCTTTCTCTCAAGAACCCAAACCTCATACAAAGAGATACAGTAGATTTCTATCACACACACACACATGCTCCAAACAGGGACTTCTAACCCACACTGAGTCTTTAATTCTAATTTGTGCACCAAGGGAGGGCTTTATTACACAAACAGTTTGATTCTATATCTCTCTTAAGAAAAGTCTCCTTCATATGGATTGTTAAAAAAAAAGATCTCTGCAGTGATGTACTTTCAAGCTGTGTGTGTTTATTTGTGTCTATGACCATTATCCAAATTTGTGCTCACAGCAGTTTTCATCGTGACGTAGCATTCTGCTGTGAGCAAATCATTTTGTGTTCCCTGTCACCGCCCATAAAATAAAACCGTGTGTGTGAATGAAATCCAGCCCCCATATCTGTCGGCATATAACTGCATGGGAAAGTTGATATAATGTGTGTGGATATCTCCCGTCTCGTCAGTATTTTTCACGAGCCCAAATATCTGTATCAGTGTCTCGGTCCCACGGAGCGAGCGTGAGCTCCACGTGTGCGGGAGCATTCGCCTATAGAGTGTGTGAGTGAACGTCGCCAGGGGAAATTTTCTGCAGCACATGGAAACCCCATTGTTTATTCATGCTCTCTAAATTGAAGTGTGCATCCCTGTATTCTCCAGGCTGTTCTCTCCTGTGTATAACATACAGTGAAGGAGGGAGGGGAGAGAGAGAGTGAGAAAGCCCTCTTGAATCAGATTTCCTTACTTAAAGGACCACTCCAATAACTGCTATTCAATTGTGAAGTAGATAATGAGGGTAATTTGTCCATATTAAATTCAGGGAACTTCTCTTTGTCCAAATCAGAATCCAATCGAGGCTCCACTGCGACGTCCAGCTGCCGCACCTCAGTTTTACATATGCCCTCTATAGCTGCAGGTATTGAATGGACACTTACCTCCATCGCAGTCTGAGTTAGATTGTGCTTCTTCTCATGACCCCTTATTCCAGAGCGCTGTGCACTATTGATTGTTACCATTTACAATCGCACCGACGCTGTGGCTTCCCACTGTTTCTGTCCATTGTCATCTGAATTGTCAATAGTCTCTCCGGGTCGTGCCAACTCTGAGCTTTCCTTTCTTGAACTTTAATCAATCGGTGATGGCTGTGCTCATCAGTGGTTTGCCATTCAGACGGTGTCAGGTGATGAAAATGTCCACCGGAATACCCCCTAAATTGATTAGGGTTATAAACATTATTTGGCGTGACAGAGATGCAAACTTGGCTCGCTCGCCGTGCAAGAATGCCCGTCGAGTGCTTATGATGGATGCCTTTTTTCAGCCTGACTGGCGTGATTGGAATAAATCAGCATCAGTGTAAATTTAACCGGCATCACTTTCACCTGAGGCCCTAAAATATTTGTACCACGCTGTAGACGCTGAAGGCGTCTACACCTCCACACCCACATTATCCCATCCCTCTATTCATTAGAAACAGAAGTAGGTCACTGACAAAATGGCCGTCGCATGACTTGGCCTCCCTCTCTGTGCCCGTTCCTGTCAGCATATGTTTCTCTCAGGCGTCGGCCAACAAGAGGCTCCTGAGTAATGCGCTCCAACAAAGCACCCCCAAATACAGACAGGCAGAAGATTTATTGCCCATATTTGAGGCTCTTTTCAATATGCGGTCCTCAGCCAATTTTCCTTTGCACTGCCTTTAATTACCTGTCTTAATAGGATCTGTGTAAGAGTAGCGGGATGTCTTCACAAATGCCTACTTTGGAGCAGACAGATAATTACAAAGCTCCGAAACTTGCAGAGATGTCTTTCAAAAAAGCAAGAGCAGCGGAGTGGAGGGTTGTAGGATGCCCTTCCAATTTTCATTGTCCACTCTGCTGAGTGTAGCTTTTTAATTAGGCAAGCACTGTTGCCATTGTTCTAATCAGTGGTGTGAGTGCCTGAGGTTTTATGGATTTCTGTGTGAATTTCCAAGTCTATCATTGAGTGCATGACTATGGCCGCTGATTTGACCATGTATGAGTGTGTGCTGTCAGAGATCTGTTGTAGTTTCACTTCCTGCTTGAAGAAAAAGTTAAATTGTTTTAAAATCATATTTTTATTGTAGTGCTGGGAAGAGACGAGTGTGACCTCATTTACATGACTCCCGATTGTTAAAATTAGTCTCTAAAGTAACGCTAAACTTTAAAAACAGAGGCAGGTACTGGTTATTTGTTGGGCTGCTCTTTTCGTTTAATAGACAGACGGCTCCAGTTCAACTGTAGGTGTGCTAACGGCGCTAAAGGAGCTAATGGAGCTAACTGCTAAAAGGTGCCCGGACTCCGGTGCCGTGGCACGTAAACATGACGTCATGTATCAACGTTAACGCCATTAACCGCCGCCGTTAACGTGCCTAATACTATTGATATTGATAATATTATTGATATTAACCTTTTCCATCATGGGATTGTGTGCTCAATATGAGCTTTTACTTCACAGATCTCTGATACTGAACTGTCTGCCTTATTCTCATTTCACCTCCTGCCACAACCACTTAGTTCTTACTCTCTGTTTTGCGAGTTCATGTCTGGATGTACGGTGTCCTGATGATTCTGCTTGAGGTGCAGGGGTAAGGGGCATGACTCTCTTTTCAAATGGAGATTTTTCACACCTCAAAAAGACAGTTATGAGAGATTTACCAGAGTAACCGAATCCAAGGAAATGTTTCAAACTGTCATAAAGCTAACATTGTTTTTTAGTGTGGTAGAAACTGAAACCTGATGTTTTCATATTTGTATACGATACCTGTAACAAAACTAGGTTCCAGTCCTTTTTTAACATATGGTTAACTGGTCCACTTGTATTCTTAAGACATTTTCTGAAACCACAATAGGTTCCTTTCTTTTGACAGCATGTTGAGTCTCCAGGCAAAAAAATGTCACTTCTGCTCACATGATGACTTAGCACACTTTCACAGCTCTAGATTTTCCTCACTTTGATGTTACACGAGTGAAAAGTGTGGCTCATGGTCCATCACCTCCTCGGGGACGTTTTCAGGCACAGCAGCAGGGTTCTGGCAGCTCACAGGAGGGCAGGAGCAGCCCGGTGCCCTCAACCTGCCACATTTTTGCTTCAGCCATGGCAGTGACGATCAGTTTGACAGAGGCCTGACATTTGTCTGACTGCTCTTCCCACTGGCATGCTGACTGACTGACTGACTGACTGCCCACCTACCTCCTCTCTGAATCTTACTCTACTGTTGTTAAAGGGCTGTAAGTCAAAGGTTTGATTCATTAGTCACAGACCCCTCAGTTGACAGAGATTTTTTAAAGTCGAGCACTCAGTCAGTGTACGGTCTACTTCATTCATTCTCCGCCTCTCTCCTGTTTCCAGTGGGAAAAGCCATCCTTTCTGCGTGGTGAAGACTTTGGTCCTGAACCTGTGTGAGACAAAGGCAGCTGCCTGAAGGAAGGAAGGAAGGAAGGAAGGCCTTGCTCTCAGGTAACATTATCATCTGCTGAGAAGTGGTGACGCTCACCGCAGCTCAGTCAGTACCTCATGATGTTAAGAAAATATACTTATTATCATAACATGATTGATATTATGAAAATGTAGCTAACTGGCGGTTGTGTGCCATGATGTGAATCATAATACTAATACAAAAACTTTACACTACAATACCGCCATTGTAAATTCCTCTAAATCCTGTTCAACAAAACAAAAAAAGCACTTGTTTGTCTTAAAAAATTAAGAACAAATGATAAATGTTCTATATTTAACAGCCAGGACTCAGCCAGGTATTCTTTGTTCTAGAGCTGCAACTGAGCAAAGAAAATATTCACATTTAAGAAGCAAAAACAATCCAAAATCTTGTTTTAATAAGGAAAAAAGCTTCAAATCAATTATCAAAATAGTTGACGATTAATTTAGTAATCCATTAATTGTTTACAAGAAGCATGTAGAAAGACTTGGCATGTACCCGACACTGCATACAAATATGTGTTTTTTCAAAACTAAATTAACTGCAAAAAACAATGCATAAAGTCGGCAAACAAAACTTGTTTTTCCCACCAGATTGAAATATTCACTCCCACCGTGATATAAAAATTCAGACTTTAGAATGTTGAGCAGTTTCATAACAGCTCGTTTCTTCAGTCTAACTGTTCGTTCGTTCGACTCTCCTGCCTGTGCATAATCATACTGCCCTCCCTGCATATGCTCCACATTAACGCAGAGATTTAACGTAATCAGCCGGCCCGCAGACAGGTGCCACATTCCTCCTGCGACCATGAATATGTATGAGACCCTGTTTCAGCACTCAAATAATTTGCATAAAAGATGACGGTCACATAATGTAGGCATGATTTGCAATGCATAGGGAGCATATGAAGGTTGCTGCGTGCTTCGTCCCTTCCCTGCACACTCTTCTCCCTGTCGCCTTCCCGCTCCTTAATTGTGACAAAAGAGATGGATGGGAGATGCTGTCTTGAGTTGTGGTGTTTTTGTTATGCGTGTAATGTGTTGCACTTTGCAGCATGGAGTTTGTGCAGTGTTTTTTTTTGTACCCCACACACCAAATGTGGAAGGAAATAGTTTATAAATAAAGAGAGGTAGCGAGAGAGAATCACTTTCAGTGTTCACTTGGGCCGCTGGCGGGACAGCTGGTAATTTACAATAAATTGGAGGCACACGAAAGCCAGCTGCACTGCAGGAGCTGGGGAAATGTGTGTGTATGAAGAGGAGTGAATAGGAAAGTGCATGTACGCACATGTGAGCGTGTGTCTGTGGAGCAGAGTAAAAGTCTGCATTAGGCCTCTGGGGGAATCTCCTAATCTGACTCTGCTGTATCAGAAGTGGATGCACTCTCAGGTGGAAGTGTGTGTGAGCGTCTCAGTTTGCCGGGGTTTGATTTCTACTTTAGATGTATCGATTCTGTCAGCGCTCCAGAGGACGCTGAGCCTTGCTCGGATCACACCTCTGCTTTACAAAATAATTGCCTGTGTCTGTAGCCATTCCTCCGTGGTGTCAGCACACGAATACACACACGCACACAAATACAGATGACCATAACACGTCACCAATTTAAATGACCAGCAAGCTCTTCTCTATCTCAGGTTCCCACAAAACAGCTTAAACGACCTTATTGTTTATGCTTAAAATGGGGCCTGAAAAAAAAAGTTAGCATCTGTAAAAACTAATTTGATGGGAGAAAGTGTAAAACAGTGAGCCATAAGCACTTAAGTGCAGTCTCATCATCACATCGCCCACTGCTGGAGTGCAGAGGGGAGGGCTGGACAGTGTGCCTCTGACACTCTGTGAAGTGCACTGCAGCTGTTGGAACGCTCGGTTGATGCCAGGCTGTGGCAGGTGGCAGGATTCCCCTGTTTCCCCTCAAAAAGTAGTTAAAAGAAAAGAGAAAACATCGTAGCATTAAAGAATCCTGAATAGTTTCTATTCTTATTCTTATTATTCTTATTACCCTGTGCACATATCGGCCAGTATTTTATCCTCCAGGCTTGACCATGCACTTTACTTTGGTACCAGCAAATGTCACGGATAACCAGCAAGCTTAATTATTTAGTTTTAAAGGTTTTACTGTGGGGTTTTTTTATTCGTAAATTTTCACAGAAATCTTTATTATAACTTGATTTACAATAAAGTTTTGTATTTTTTAAAGCAGCCCTCATAGATTTAAACCTCATAGACTAAATCAATATAACCCTTTTTCTACATTTGCATAGAAGATGGAACAACCAAAAATAGAATCATTAAATTGCAGACTTGGCTGATTGTGTTGTTCCGATTTCAAAACCATTAATAGCTCACACTCAGGCCCAACTGACTGTTCCAAAATCCAAGTCTTGCTGACCCTCAGCTGTGGAACTCCTCTCTGCCTGGGGATACTTGGAAGGCATTAATCATTATGGTGTATTTTCAGTTTTCTGTGTTTATTAATTTTCTGTTTTGCGAAATTGTATATTACTGTATATTTATTGCAGTAACTCTGTTTTGAAAGGACACAGTAGTCATACACCTCACCTGTAATCAGCTGACCACTTTAATCGTCCACCTTTCTACATCAGAGTTTTACAGGCTCAGAAGATTCAAATGTTATTCAGTGCTTGGCTTGGGCTCGCTGCTGTATGGGGGTTTCCTGTATAAATGGTCGAGATATGAGAATGTTTACTTAAATGATCATTACTTTGTGTTTTATCACCAGACTGGCCATGCTTATGTTTATTTTAGGTGCTCAGCATGTCATATAGTTAGCTATGTAACACAAATGCTTCGCTAATGCTAAGGTGTACACGGATAATAAATAAATCCAGGTCAACCCTGTACATTAAAAAATTAGATGATTTAATTCACCTTTTATTTGTAATTTTCCTTCCCTATTAAGTCTTCTTTATTGAATTATATTTCACAATTACCAAAGTACCTCATTTAGAGTCATAAAGAGATCAGATGTCCCAGAGCTGTCACCGCAATTGCATAGTATGGCTGCAATTATACAACAATTAGTTCTAAGAACACGTAGCTGTAGGTTGTGAGACATCCCATTACTGCTCGTGCTCGCAGTGTAGCACTGATACTGATGACTCGAGTGCTATCACACCCCTTAGTTTACATTGAAGTAATCAAACTACTCAGTCTTGCTACAGCCCAGAGGCTCCTTTAGCGTAAACGGGTATTTACGTGATTTACATCCTGCGCTTCCTTCTAGTTTGTGATAATTGTCACTTCCTTCCTGCACTGATAATTGTCCGACACGTACATAAATGACAAACTGAATGATGGATAAATGCAACGGAAGAAAATGAGCCTGTGGCAAAGGGAAAATGTGTTTAGTCCCTTTAGTCAGGGACGTGAGTTTTTCATTCTCCAAGTATGACTATTAATACATAACAAAACAGAGACTCTATAACGCTTAAATTATTGCAATAAGTTGCACAAAGTGCTTAAGTGTCAGGTTATGTGTCAGAGGGAAAATACTTCCTTTCAGTACTGATGGTGACTTCAATGGACTGTAACAGAGTTCAGAGTCGGACTTTACCTCGTGTTGACTGACAACCTGGAGTCGATGCGTGTCATTCATGGCAACAATTTGGATTAACCCTAATGAAACAATTTGGACACGTTTCCAATGCGTTACCAGTTGACAGATACATAGAGAAGGCAGGTATTATGTCTGAGTTTGTCTACAGAGGACAGTAACACTGTAATTTACAGTATAAATTAACCATTGGCAGCACTGGGGTTTGTCAAATGTCTGACAGGTGGGTCAACGTATTTGTAAAAGAAAGACAGATAGTGAGTGAAGTATAGACTGCTGTGCACGACTCTACAGTGAACCAACAGTGTTGTATAGTAACATGAGGAGTTTACAAGAATAGTCAGATCTTTCTGAAACTGTGGCACGACATATTAGAGTCCAAGTCAAGAGTGCGGCCACCTGTGGTGAAACGTAATGTTAAAGATCAAAGCGAGAGCGAAACGGCCTGACAGTTACTGAGTCCACATGTCTTTTCCTGTTTTAAAATGTGTGTAATTCAGCTCTCATCATGAGTTTATTACCCGGCGGAAGAAGTAGTTCACTCTCAAAAGAGCTCCAGCAGTAAAACGCTGCTTAAGCATTAATGTATCGCTAAAAATTTTAAGATATTTCATGAAATATTGAAAGGGATCATTTTTCTGCACAGTAAGTGCTCTTACTTTTGATATTTGTAATGACATCTTGCTGCTGATACTTCTGTAATTTCACTCGCAGTGATTTAAATGCAGGATGTCGACCTGCAGGTGACGTCAGTGCATTTCAACTAAAAGCAAAGGGATTTTTACACTATCACTAAAAGTTTATTTTTAGATACTTCATCATCATTTTCAGCCATATATAGGATCTTGGTACCACTGAAAGTCATTGTGATAGTGGATCTTAAAGAATAGCCTGTCCTCCTTGTTGTTATCATTCAAAGACCCTGCGTCACTGAATACTAATCATATAAAACAGTTGATGCAGTAGCAAACAATATTTTTAGCCATGTTCCTCCTTCATCAGGCAGGGGTTCCTCCCATCAAATCCTCCCTCAGTGAGAGAATAAGTCAAATCAGCGTCTTCATTTCGGTTGTGGCCAGAAGGTTTTTCTCTGGAGCAGCAGATGAACTCCCTGTAGGAAACTAATTTGATGCTCTCGCTGTATGTAGACGGTTTCCCACCAGGCTGTCTGTATGATTGGGTGTAACAGTATTTTCTGTCTCACTTCACTTCTTCTTCTCTCCACATGCTTCAGCACTCTCCATTCTTCTGCTGCTTTTTCACCTTCTTTCGCTGTGGGACGACGCGTTTCCTTTTCATCTCGAGTAGAATAAATGTTCAGTGCCATCAAACTGCAGTATTTATGTCTTACTTTATGCCTCTTTATTTATTTTTTTCCAACCTGCAGTAGCACGACCTACCATCGCTCACCCTGTTCCTCTCACTTATTCAGTAAGCAGCTTGGGTTTTTAAACTCTAGGCTATGGCAATAGCACACTGCCCATCTGTTATGACAGAGCGTTGCCATGAAATGGCCAAGTCCTCAGCAGCGCCATGTGATCCTCTTATATGCTGTGAGCATGGCACTCACCCATCTCCCTATGGGAGGAATGGAAAAAAAATAATATTCCCCCTCCTCACCCTGCAAGGCAAAAAGAGAGACTGTCAGATTTAGACTGAGCAGTGAGGAGATGGGCTTTCTCATCCTCTCAGGCTCATACGAGAGGGCACAGCTTAAGAAAAGCAGGAAGCCCACGCTTATAGAATTCTCAAAGAGACACCCAGCACATCAGGTTTAGTCTTTGGTAGGGGATTATTGGTAAACAGGAAGTGTCTCTTTGCCAGAGAAGCCAGTGCACAGTTTTCATTTCCTGGCTGGCACACAATGTGAACGAAGTCAAGCTTCAGAGGTGTGAGGCTTCTAAAACGTTGTCTTTGTCTCATATAAATGTGTAAAGGCCCAGACCCAGATTTGTGTTTTCATTTCAATTATCCAGTTTACCTAAAACAGTAATTATTACCATATTACACCATTTTAATAACTCAACATTGCTTTCTCTCAAAACACCATATTGCCCTTTTTAATTGTTTAGTTATTCTCTGCAAATATCATCATTTCGGAGGTAAACTTCTACCGTGAGCTGGTTGTGGGTGTTTTGTGGCTTTGTTGTTGTTTATGTTTGTGTGAATGTGTCACGTATTGTACGTTTCCCTCGAAAAAATGAGACAGTTAATCTCAAAGAGCTATTCATTTATAAAAATTATTATAATGATCAAAATAATGAATCACCACTTTGGCTATTACCGAAAAGCCGAATGATTTGTTTACTTTAATCTCCACAAACGCATCATTAGAATATGAATAACAAATTAAGGCATTACATTGTTTTATTGGCTATATTTTAATAAATTGTTTGTTTCAATTAATTTGAGGTCGCAATACCTCCAAGGCCCACCATTGGGCTGCAGCTCACACTTTGGGAAACACTATTAAGAACCTCATCAATGCATATTGTACCCCAGATACATAATCACACGCAAAGACTCAATCACATAATCTGAGATGTAGCAGATAAAGCACTGATTTCATCCTCGTGCGAGTAAGTGTCAACACATCCCAACCTCAACTGATGATTAACGCTTTACGACTTTACAGTTTACTGCAACTCTCGCGCTCGTGTTGCCAACAAAACATGTTTATCCACTCGTATGTGGCCCAGCTGGAATACGGTGAAGTGGTTTCCTGTGCGTCAGGAGTCAAATTTATGCCCTCGTTTTTCTCTCTAGGAAACGAGATTCCCTGCTGGAATTCTGCACCATTTTTGATGAGATGATTATCTGTCTTCTCCCTGTCGAACTTGCTGTTGTTCCCGTTGAGTTGGCACCTGGGAAAAAAATAGTGTGAGCAGGTTTTTGTGTGAAAAGGAGAAGGAAAGAAAAATGACAGTAAGGGTGTGTTCCAATAAATCAGAGTGATTGGATAGGGTCAGCCAGTAAATATGACAGAATACAGTATAATTATGTGTTTGAGGCATGTGGGGGGGGGGGGGTGTCACAGGGAGCAGGGAGCGAGTTGGCACATTTGCAGGAGGCTGCAACTGTAAATTGTTTGTCCAGAGAAAATGGGTATTAGCACACTAATAAATTTGTGAATTATGTCCAAACGTTGTTAAATACAAAGGTTGAATACTTAAAACACTGCTTTACTTTAGTACATGCAGTACAAATATCCACATTTTGAATAATTCCATTCCAGCTGATATTTACGCAAGCTCAATCGTATCACAGCTCCACACTTTAAATGCAGTTGACCTTTACTGCGGTTTAAAGCGTACAATGGATTCCGTAATTTGGTACATCGCAAATGTGCCCCGGAGACGCAGTCTTCATCTGTTGGCTCCTCCATAATTTATAACACTTGTCTTGCTGTGAACTGTGGCTGCGTCTGATGTGTAATCTAGGGACGATCGATGCCTGACAGCTCAAGTTGGGACAGAATACCTGTCCCGTCTAACCTCAAACGTCCAGTGGGAAATACGGAGGAGACATTTTGAAAGTGCAAATAAAATTTGTTGGCACCTTAATCAAAATGTCAGCTCATCCCTCTCCTGTCTGTCTCTCCATCCTTCTGTCCCAGCCCCTGATTCTCTCCAATAAAATGCTCTGCAGTAAAATTGGGCATACTTCCACATACACCTGAGAGTTACGAGCATACGGCGTAAAAGCTGCCTGTTTGTTTGCATAGTAGACACGAGACGCAAACGCACACCAAGGCCACAGCATAGTGGAAATGGGAGAATTTAGCACAAGAACCATACGCTACCATTTAAAAGTTTGGGGTCACCTAGAAAAAGGCACTTCTTTTCAACATTAAATGAATCAGAAATATTGTTGATCTGGTAAAATCATTATTTCTAACCTTGTCAATGTCTTGACAATATTTTCTATTCATTTGGCAACTCTTTTGATTAATAAAACTGTGAGTTTTAATGGAAAACACAAAACGATTGTATAGGTGAAACTTTTGAACGGTAGTGTATTAGTTACAGTCTGCAGTCCAAACAATAAATGGCACTAATTCATATACACTAGCTTTGCAGTCTAGATCTGATAGTGTTCCGTCAGGCTTTCAGTAAAACCAATGAGAAAAGGCTTTGCCCAGAGGACGCACGTCTCTGTGTTTATTCTTAGTAAAAGTGAAAGGGATATACTGTATAACAGGCTGTGGGTTTTCTCACCGAATCCCTTTTGTGCCACGTCCCATGTGACATAATCTGCTTTCGATTAAATACATGACAAGTGTGCCTCGGCTCTCTTGTTTTCATTGTTCAAAGCAATGTTTTAACAGGTGGACTGGTAAGTTTGGGGAATTGGAGCGCACCACTTCTGCTGCCTCCAAACTCACAAAGAAAGCACCTTGAAGCTCGAGCTCATACACTCAGCCCCCCTGCCTTTGCACATGCACTGATATGTTAATCACTGTTTGCCTTTGTTTTTTTTTTGTTTTTTTGTTTTTTCCCCCACCTGTGCAAATGTGTGCTGATGCCCCATTTGACTACTTTCCAGGGGAGGATTCTGGAAAACATCCAGAGAAGTTCTCACTGTTTCTTTTGTATCAGTGAAAGTTGGAGCTATGTGTAGAGATTTCCTGCAGGGTGATACAGTTCCTGTACTCAAATGCTTGCAGGCTATTCGGCAGTTGGAGACCAGTGCTACACAGTTTTTCCATTGGAGAAATAACTTGTTTTTTAGGAACTAAAAAATTGCTTATATAATGCTTATATAAAAGTGAAAACCTAATATGAAACTACAATTAATTCCTTGTACAAGGCGAGACGAACCAGAATTGTGTTGCTTTTGCGGTTTGCCTGGCAGCTTTGTCATGTTTTATCAGCTGTAAAAACAAAACAATGCCTGTCCAACAGAATCCAAAACCACACTTAGCCATAAATGGTGTCTCTCACCCTCTGTTTTTCTCTATCTCAAAAACTCTTAACCTTTCCTGTCATCTCTTAGTCTCAGCTCCAGTTGGCAAAGAGGCTCACACTCAGTTCCAGGACGCACCAGAGTACAGCCGTAAACTCTATGGTGGCCTGTTCAGGCCAAAAACACACCAGCTTTAACATGTTGGTTACTCAAATCATCTGTCCTGGTCTCAGGATTGGAATAAAAGAGGCAAAGCCAGCACAGTGCTCAATGTCTCCTGATATTACCTGGATAATTGCAGATATTAGAGTTCATATTTTCTGCCTTAGGTTACCATGGCAATATAAATTCTAGTCATTGTATTGGATTTGTCCTTTAGTATATATACAAGTTTCCATATAAGTTTTTATTACTTTTAATATATTTCTAGATGTGTTGCTTTCAGCTACACCTTCATAACTGTATCTGGCCAAACCATAATTCCATTCACATATCTATTGTTCTCTTTTTCACCCAAGTCTGATTTTTTTATCCGCCTTAATGTATGTAACAGATTGAGATAAATACAACAACATCATGCACCGGTAACAACTCATTTTATTATTAGATCAAGAGAGTTATATTGAGTTATAATTAGTTCTGGCCACATTAACGGCGTCAGCGTTAACATGTGACGTGTTTCCATGACAACTGAGTAGAAAAAGACGCGCGTGACGCCATGTTTACGTGTCGTGGCACGTGTTTTAATGCACAGTCCATAGAAGAACAGGGAGAGAAATGAGGAAATCCAACAAAGATTGCTGGGCATATTTAGAGCATTAATGTTGCGATCAATTAAATAAACGGACTATATATGAGAATTTTATGATAATAAGTCATAAAGTGACTATGATACTGTATGTTCAATTGGAAAATCTTTGGCTTCAGTATATTCACAATTCAGAATTGTATTTTTGTAGGCCACAAACTACTACTACATCTTACTTACCGTCTTTTACCATCTACCCTCTAGTGCTACTGTAGCACAGAGGGGTAACTGAGCGTGACTTGTCTTACATGTGGGCCCTCTCACACTACAGTACCTCCTCTCCCTCTTGTCTCTACTGGTTTTACACTCCTTTTTTTCTTCTTCTCCCTCCAAGCTAAACTTCCATAGTTCCTTTCTCTCTCTCTCTCCCCTCAGTCAGCCATGCTTGTCTCCCCATGGGGTGGTCCATCAGTCTGTGTTGCTGAGCCTTGACTGGGCATCAGTGCCTCGATTCCTCACTGGAGAGGTCAGGTATCATCTGTTAGCACATCAGAGCCAGAGCCAACCCCAACCCCCGCCGCCACCTCTCTGACCCACTGCCACAGGCCTCGTGAATCAGTAAGGAGATTGTCGGCTCCACAGCCAAGTAGTTTTTCCCGTCTAACTTTCACAAAAATATTATTTTACATACACTACTGTTCAAGGGTTTGAGGTCACTTAGAAATGTCCTTATTTTTTAAGGAAAACCACTTTTGTTTCAGTGAATATAACTATATATTAAATGAATCAGAAATACACTCTATACTTTGTTAATGAGGTAAACGAAGGTTCTTTGACGAAAGCAAAATTATTTTGCAACTTTTAATGGAAAGCAGAACATTTTTTCATAGGTGACCCCAAACTTTTGAACGGAAAGATTTTACTTTATGGGCCTTTAAGTTAAGTTTTATTTGGCTAAAGTAGTTTCCATGGAAACATTTGGTTTTAGTTTTATTTTATTCAACAAATTGGGCTTTCAGAATACTGTAATGAATTGTGCCTTTTTGAATTTTTCATTTCCACACTCTAACTCGAGCAAATTTATAACATGATGCAAGTATGCTGAAAGGGAAGATAAACTCATGAGGCATCCTAAACTTCAGCAGTGTTTATAATTTGTTTTATGTCTGTGACATGATTCCCATTTCTTTCCTTCAGCGATGACCCACTTTCCCAATAAATCATTCGTAGCTTTGCACACACACACACTCACATAACCTGTCATACAGGTGAAATATATACCCCACAAATCTGCTGCCCAACACATCCAGATAAGCCCTAATTAGCTCAATTTTTAATAGAAACTACCGACAGAGTGTGTTGCAATTCATCTGCACCTGCTCTTGACCTGCAGCTAAAATCCAACAGGTTTGCCAATACTTGTAACCTTGCCGTATTAAAGCAGTGGAGTGCAGGTGGAATTTCCAAATAAGCAGTGTAGTAGAAAGGTCTTAATCAAACGCTGCCCTTCCTTAGACCTTGTCTGGTATCCTGCACTCTTCCCACAGTGCTCATACCATCCTGCTGTGCCCAGCTCCCCTTGACCCACTAAATCCACAGGGGCAGCACCAGCACAGATCTGAAGGGCTCTTGAATGTCTTTCATGCTATTTGGCTGTGTGAAGCTGACCTGAATTGCATCTGATTTGTTAAGGTGACAATAACTTGTCATGAATATTTAAAAAAAGCCATAATGTGTCTCCTGGCATCTCCGTCTTAAATCCATGGACAGTTTATAAAGGTGTAGGAATTGTGGGTGAAGCAAAGTTAGCTCTGATTCTGAATAAAAGTAAAACTCTTTATGGAAACACTTTTTATTTGGGCCCATGTTTACAGATTAGGTCGATCACACTGACTCAGACTGACAAACACAAACTTGCAGTTGCTGGAGCTTAAAACTCATTACTGCAGTCCTCCAGGGTTAGTTTGTTAGAGCCTACAGTTAATAGCGTTAGTTCTGAGTATGTACGCTACATACACCTCAATCTATACTACTGTAGAAATATTACATTTGTTTAGGAATGCTGATTTTTTTGCTTCGAGCTACTTACCTACAGAAAAACAGATTCATTCTGGTTTTTGAATGGCTTTTCCTCTCCTCAAAACTTGCGTTTCTCAAAGTTATTAACATGCTGGCCAAATATTGTTGCCCAGAAACATCTTGACTCAGAGCAAAACGAAGAGAAAATAATAAATTTGGCTCATTGCGGATGACTGACAGGGATTATTTTTGGATATACCTTTTTTTCCTTAAGGGAATGCTGCATACTCTACTTTTAAATTAACTACTTTATTTGCTTTATTTACCGTATTATCCCAGAGTTCACCTCCACATTGTAATTTAGTGTCCGCCTGATTGATTCACAAAACATTCAACATGGACCATCAAATTCATTCATATTTACATGATTCCTGCTACCATATCTGACATTTTGATTAAACCACCACATGCCATTACTCTCTGCCCATTAAAAAAACAAATCGCTTTTGGGAGAGAAAAAACACACAAAAACATTGGAAGTGATCCAAAGAAATGCATTCTTTGTCATTTTCTCTTCTCCCGCTGCCCTGAAAAATTATATTTCATGCATGATAAGCTACAGCAAATGGTATTATGTTTGTATATCATCTGTTTCTGGCGTGCGCTCAGATCATAATGACGGATAGCTCCTTAGAAATGCCAAGGCGCACTCTCTGCTCGCCTATATTCTCCGGGCTAAGGGATTTTTGTAACAGCTTCATCTGCGGATGTCAGCCTCTTGGTGTTGATCGGGCCTAACGGGCTTTATGTTGTGATAGAGGTTTGTTTGGTAAAATTGCAAATCAGGGCTGACAATTTAAGTTGCAGCTTGAGGACAAGTTGTTGTTGTTTTTTGCCGAGGAAATGAAAAACAAGAAGTCGCACAGGGTGTAATTCTTCTCAACATCATTTACATTGTTTTGACTTTGCAAAACACGCATAATATGTGTCTAGATGTGCCAGCAATTCTGCCCTAAAATGACACTTGAGACCCTTCAGGAGTGCGGTAATAATATGCTAAGCAATCCCTGCATTGAAAAATGCTACATCTTTTTAAAATTACCAGCGCACATCATCTCACCTGAGTCGATGTGCAGACCTCAGCTCAATTAAGGGTGCATCCCATTTACCACATTAACCACATAGTATACCTCCCTGCTTATGAGAGGTCATTAAAACATTCACCTTCATAGGTCAATAAAGGTTTGAAAACCTTGCAAGACTGCCAAAGGCTTATCCCTGCAGACACTTACTTACCTTGAGTTACACACACACACACACACACACACACACACACTCAGACCTAAGGCATTGAGACAGTTATACTGGTCTTGCTGGGATCAAAATCACTCTGGTTCCCATTGGGAGGCTATCCATTAGGTGTACAGGTTGATCTCATTAATACTGCTGAGGGTCAATGAAGCGTGCTATTGGTGGCTTTAATGACTTGACTTCTCATCTGCAGTGCAGTAAATGATGGCAGATCTGATTTAAAGGCACAGGCTGCAGAAGATTTGGATTGACGCCCCCATGCACTGATGCTGTGTGAAATGCCACAGCGTCTCCTCCATAATTCACTCAAAACTGAAAGTGTCATCCTGTTCCTCTTGTGTTTTATTCTTTCACTGCTTCTTTTGATTAGCTCTGATTATTGGATGTATTACACATGTGCTTGATGACTTACACTGCCAAATTATAACCATCACAGGATAATGAGCAGCTTTACAAGTCTTATGACTACTGTGATATTATAGTTCTGCAGGTGTGTGGGGGCACAGGAAGCAGTCATTTTTCTTGTGAAGACTCCATCGCTCTCATAACACTATAATTTCGGAACAGGTGAACACATGTAGGCTGAAAACCAACCTCTTGTCTTCGTCCTCGCTTTCTTTACTTCCTGTGCTAATGTACACAACCTGTAGATTTGCTAAGGTGGACTGTGTGTGAGTGTAAATGTGTTCAGTCCAGCCAGGTTGTGACATCAGGGAATTCATCGCTCTTCTTTGTTTGTTTTGTGTGCCTGGTTTCCGTCTAATCAATCACCCGTACTTTTGACATCTAACCTAGGTGGACTTCCCCAGGGAACTCTTTATTGATCATCAAGGACATCAAAAACAGATTGTGACAGTGACTGAGGGAAAAAAGTCAAAGGTTGTGAAGTTTGATCAGATCTTGCAGGTTGAAGAGTTGAGGGAAGAAAATGGTCTTTTTGATCAGACAGTTCATCACAACTTAGCAACATAGCAATGGTAACTAGTGTTTAATAATTCAAAAACAATGTGCCACAGATGAAAAATCCAGCCCACTGGTGAAAAAGAACACTGGTATTGGATCAATATGGTCATGAATTTGATTAAGTGCAAAAGTTTGAGGCTTTACAAAAGTTTGAGGCTGTGAAGCATGAATGCTATCACAAATATAACATGTAATTGTTTTTATCAATTTACAAATTGCAAAGTGGGCTAGTAGATGAAACATCTTAATCAAATTCCATATTAGGCTGGTTCTGGAATGTTGGTCAAACCAGCATCACTTATACGTACACTTGCACCAAGTCAGGGATTTTGTAGTATTATAGTGAGGGGGATGATTAACCAATTATACATAACGGTTTTTTTTTTTTTTGTTGAGGATCATATACATAGTGGTAAACCAAGGAAACTAAGACCATTTGAAAGCAGAAGACCAGCAGGGTCATCAGCTCAGAACTTGGAGAAACCCATGGGACCTAGGTACACCCATCTACTCTCTGTAGAAGGGCTGGAGTACAATAATGATAGGCAGTTTTTATGTCCTCAGTTTTTAAGGCCTTTTGTACAGTTACATATATACAGTATATTTGGTTGTGTGTGCTTTTGCAGTATCTGCATATGCACAGCTATGCTGTTGTTGTATTCTTAGTTAAGATCATGGTTCTAGCAACTAAAACTGAGTCATGATTCCATCAGTGCAGTCTTAAGAGTCATTCCAAGGCTTTGTTATTTTATGGTCGAACTAATTCAAACAATTTGTACTCTGAACTCCGTTTCACGGAAGTTAGTATTTTTGCAATTCATTGTGCGTATTACCCAGAGACCATGACATCTCGCATATTTTCAAAATGGAAATGAAAAGAAAAAAATCTTTGAAATGAAACCATTTGTTTTGTCATGGCTCCTCCTATTCTTCTAAGAGCACTCTTTCACAGTTTCGATTCGTGTCCAAATGGGCCTGACAAGCCCTGAAAAGACACTGTGCTAATCTCTCCTCGAGTGTCAGCTCCCTCCTCTGTTCTCCTTCTGAAAAGACGCTGTTTATCTGACCAAAGCCCTTCGCCGTGCCATTTGCGCTGTGGGGTGCTTATCGACCATGAGATAATTCAAAAAGCCCCTCAGCCAGCTTCTTGTTCATTAAAAGTTTCCTCGGACTCATCTTCAAAAGTGCATCCATCTGTCTGGTAGGACAAACGATGGCGGGGGATGTGAGCAGAGCTGTGTATATGTATGTGTGTTTGTGTGGTATGTGGACATTATCTCCGTATCTGAGTCCTTGCGTTGTTCCCTTTGATTTAATTTCCTTTGACTCTGCTCCTCTCGTCATGCTCGGATCCCTGATGGATTAGGCCTAGGCCCTTGATTTAAGATTTGTCTCCCTCCTGCTTGAGTTGGCTCATTATTTGATCAGCTTTGTTGACTCGATGGTGGATGTTAAAAGGGTGTCAGTGACCTACATAGTCGGATTCACCATTAATTTGCTGTACCTGACTAGTTTCACAAAAAAACGAGCTCTCGCTTCTGCATCAATTCCAATTAGATCAGTTTCTAGTAAGCTGCGGTGTAGTTAATATTGGCCGTTACTTTAAAGCTTCAATACGTAACCGTTGGTGATTCTGCCTCTGTTTGGTCTTCATGAATAAAGACAATATAATGTTATTTGTATATTGAACGTTTACTGCTTGAGGACAACCCAGATGACATAAAGCAAATCACTTCCTGTATGTGGTTTGGCGATGGTGCTGGATGATCTAAACACCACTATACTGAGCAACAGAGAGAGAGATGTGTAGAGCTTACAGGCTTAATCAGCCTTGTGTGAGTTCACTTGACAGTGGTTTGAATGTAACCGACATTTGTTTTTATTTAAAGGTTATGCACTACAGGTTTAACAAGAAGTTTCATCTCATTGCTTGGCGAACTTTGAAAGGCTTGTGTTGTTTACGACTTGGAGTTCCCCCAAATACTACTCCTAAAACGGTATTTGTAAAACAAGCCTTTTGCAGCTTCTAAACAGACAGTACTTCAAACCACCACTTCAGATTAGCTGTGAGGAATACTCGAGGCTAAAAACAGCACCAAGAGGAGCTGAGAGATTTATAGTTTTCATGCAGCCATGTGTTTAATTTATCAATAAAGCTGTCAGGCCTCCACTAACCTGGGCGGGTGTGCCCTGGCATTAATCAACACACCAGCATCAATCTGTGGTCAGTTCAGAGCTGCCGGCCGCCACTCCATTACATTGATCGTAGCAAGGTTGTCCCCAAGTTTGATGACTGATGCCTATCTTGCCCAACAGGATACGATAAGGAAAAACATTGTCAGGCTTCCTACAACTGTATCCACATCTTAAACGGGAGCGGGGGTGGTGTAGTGGACAGTGGAATTAGAAGAGGGGCTTCCTTCCTTTTGCTCGCTGTGTTCTCTTTGCTGTTAACAAGCAGGTAATTATGGATAGTGGTTTGGGCCATCCGTCAGGGCCGGGCAGATTGATACCAGCAGAGCCCCAGCCTGTTTTCATCCCCCTCGCTTTTAAGATTCTCAGGTTGTGATTTGGGAAATGGCAAGGTCCAGCCCACTCATCCATCAATTTCCACTAGTTTCCCCCTGGTGGGGAGCACCAACATACTGTAGCACTCCCTGGTACACCTGTGTGCCATGACACAAGGACAAAGGAAAACAATACTACTGGTTGTTCTGATGATGATGATGAAGAGTGGATGGGGGATGAACACTGACTTAATTAGAAGATAATAACCAGTTGCAGTTTGCTTTACTTAATCACTAGCAGTACAGTAGCATAATAATCACTCTCTCTCTATTTCCTAAGTGGATTTGGCTCAAGTTCAGCATCGTCCAGTTAGTTGTGATTAAAATGATGTCTAAGGATGTGATGTGGTGGTAGACAATAGCGTGTGAAGCAATGGCCAGTGTCATGTTAATGTTTGAATGACATGATAAGCTCGTTACACCTCAAATCGTACAGGTGGGAAGCAATTATGTCTCAGCGAGTCAGGAAACAAACAGCTTTGGTGCGGTTTTCAATTAACGGAAAAGAAATGAATCATTATCTTTCTTCTGATTAGTGCCTTGACTCTAGAGTTTTGTAGCCTCTGTCGCCAAGGCAACAGGTTGTCGTAGTGCTTCACCATGAAGGCTGGAGAGACACAGGGGAGAGTGGTTTGATGAAAGCACTGCTCTTAAAAGCCCATCATGTTGGTGGATTATCAACAACCATTTGCAGGTTTTGATTAATTTTCTACAATCTCAATGTGATGAGGCGTTTGTTTATTCAGTGTCCTTTGTTCTTGAGTGTTAATGTACTCGTCAAATAATGTTGATAGCAGGGGAGTGCAGTTTCCTGGCATGGCTTGTTACCCCACAGTGAGGCCTGGCATTCTCTCACATTTCACGCTTTTCTTGAATGTCCTTTTGTCCTTGTCAGTGTTGCTCAGTTGATGACCAAGACAATTATAAGCTAGTCAATCATCAGCTCGCACATGAAACCCATCTGAGAAGCTCCTGAGATCTATCTCATGAATATTGTATGTGCATTTCAGTCACGATGTTAAGCTTCTTTACACAAATATTATCGTGGGTGAATTGTTTTGACACGGACCCGTCATTAAATCCCCATGCTTTTTTTTCCCGTTGACGTCTCTTTCATTCTGGATTCTTCAGCGGGAAATCTCCAGGAGGATGAGTGAATGACAGACAGAAAGGAAAATGGACTCTGCTTTTCCACCTCATGAATCACCAGTGGGGAAAGGAGACGAAGAACTGATGGCATGACGGAAATTTAATTAATCGCAATATCTGGAGCTCCATAAACGAGTATTGGATACTCAATTTAGGGCACTAGTCCGTGGTTGATGGACAGAAATGCGCTGCAGCTTAAGCTGAGGCCGTTCCTCTGCAAATACTAGCAGGTATTGAACAGAAGTCATTTACATATGCCCTTAACATCGCCAGCAGTCAAACAAGTCAACCTTCCGGCAGTGACATTGGAGAGAGTAAAGACGCCAAAAATCTGTGGATGTCACGACGGCCCCCGCACGCCTCATTACCATTACACTAATTTTCACAGTTTTCTCTGTCTGTTAGGGACCCTCTTCTGCCAAGTCCATGTGATGCACGAGCTACATAAACTTCACTAAGCCCAGACAGACAGTGTTGGCCTCCACCCAGGGGAGTCATGTCCAATTTTGCACTTCATAGCCAATAAGCTTCACAGATAAGGCTGTTTTCAGAATATCTGATCATCTTTCAAGAGATGACTTTGTACTTTAGAAAAGTAACAAGCTCTGTAATAACAAGGCCATGAGAAACCACAAGAAAACATGTTGTAATCCAGAGAAATAGGCCACTAGCTTATAATATACAGGATACAAACCTTTTCAGCATTATTTAAGAATCCCAGTAATCAAACAAAGTGAGCGTACACATTTTCTCCTTCTCACCTCCCAAGTGTGGAACCAAGGCTTGATTTTAAGTTTGCACAGCAGTGCCCAGCTCGCTCACCTGTCAGGGAGCTAAGTAGAACTGAAGGCCTGTTGTGTTTTTATTTGATTATAGTTGAGGTTGTTTCCCACTGGCTGGTCTCCTTTCACCCGTCAAATGCTTCATGAAATCTGCATTTAGAAAGACTCCCAGAAGTATCTACTCTGACGTCAACATACCAACAACACAGCACGGCTGCTAATGGCCACCAAATAATTCACTCACCTTGGGGATATAGGAAGTATGTGTGCAGTGATCATGAGGAATGACAGGAGAGTTTATGTCTATGGACAATGCACAGGAACTAAGGCTTGTTATGATATTACCCATGTGCACTTGTTTAATCCTTAGAGCGGCATTCTGAACCTTTTGGTAATTCTGTAGTTATTTTTATTATTATAACTCTCATTGGTCATTGCCAACAGAAACAAAGCAACCTTGCAACGTCTTCCCTACGCTCTTGAGAGCTGCTGAACAACTTGGCTATGCTTATATTTGTGTTCACTATGGCTCTCATAACCCAGATTAAAAGTAATGCACTATAATAGACCGAGTATGTGCCACATCAACTCCACTCACCTCATTAATAACGAGCACATGCTGATATGGAGGGGGGATGCATGGCAGCCATTTTGTCGTGCAGCGCTGAGTGCGTGACAATGCAAATTCATCATAATCTGAATAATCACATTACAAGTTAATATTATTTAAGCGCTCGTAATCAATGGAGGGACACTGTTTTCATTTACTGCGCTGCCAAACTCATTCATGCAAAACCAACTCTGAGCACCAGTGCATTTTTAGGACGCCTGTGAACTTCCCGCTGCAAAATGGCTGCCATTCATTTTCATTAACGGCTTTAAATGAGGCTGGCATATGCGGGATTAAAAATGTAATTATCAGAATACATAAATATGTAATTGCTGCCACCTGCATAATTGATGGGCACTAATGCACAGTGTTGAAGGTATAAACCTTCACTTAGCAGGCGCATGCCACCTGAACAATAGGTGGGCTCCTGAGTGATAATTGAACCCATAGACAATTCACAGGCTTGGGAAAATGTTAATCACGGAAGATGGATCATTCATTAGATGGCTCATCCATAAAAGCACTATTCATATCTGAGAAGTAGAGAGAAATGGAGGTGGAGAGAGAGAGGGAAAGGGAACGAGAGATACGGTATGTAAGAAGAGGCTGAGGGATAGACCTAACGAGCTCACATTGCTGCCAGGGGGATTGGTGCAGTGTGTTGACCTCAAATTCACACTGGGCACACCAAATCAGGCATGCACAAGGGTTGGAATGGGGATCTAATCATATTTGAGTCATCTTTATGGTGATTAATATGTTGGCTAATGCATGATACATGACGTCGCAACCAAAGCACAGTCGTCCCTTACTGAAGAGATATGTCTCTAGATCTAAATGCAACTAGAACAGATCAACACAGTCTCTTCCACTTCTTCATTAATCATCAGACTTACATGAAACTAATATCACTCCATGTGCTTGGTGGTTAACAGTAAAAAAAAAAGCATGCACAGGAAAGGAGGTGCATATAGGGTGTTTGTCCGTGGCGTCCTGGTCTGTTGTGACACCTTATCGTCTAAGGATTGAAATTGTCCTTTCATGAAGCCCCTTTGGTGTTACTTCCATAATCACTTCAAACTTGTAGAAGACTCCCACAAGCTTTCCTACACTCACAAGAGTTACATATTTAAATGTTAAACTCTGTGTCTCTCTCCGTGGGTCATATGACCTCACATCTTGGCTGAAGCACTTAAAGACATTACAAAAAGAGAAAAGGAATATCTCTGAAATTCCTTTTTTCTTTTGATTTTGTCAGTCTTCACTTTCAGGTTGTGTGAGTGGGCATAATGACTGTTGCCCACAAGGGTGTTTTTCATGGAGATAACACCTGGAGTTGTGTGCATAATTCCCGAAAGTGCTGAGAGCACAGCATCTAACTCGCTAACAGTTTTTTCTCCTGAATACCTTGGATTAATCTGCGAGATAAAAATGTGCCTTTTCGTCTGTGTGGAAACAGACGGCGAGAGACCGTCCCAATTTTAGCACAAGAACTAAACCGTGCTATCGCCTGCTGTTGATAAATGCTGTGTAGACCTGTTTCAGCTGCTTCGCCCTCTGTCTGAGGACAAACCTACATTAGATGTGATCTCACAGGTTGCCTCCAGAAACGCGGCAGCCAATCAGGAGCCCGCCGCTGTGACCCTCCCCTCCCTCCTGTGAGCTCATCGGGCCCAATCAGAGTGGCTAGTCAGTGGGGCCACTGAGCTGTGGCATGTCGGACCGAATTACCCAAAATTCCCTGTGTATCCCCGAGGCTGTGCTGCGTTGGGAGAGTGTTGTGTTGTCAGAGGCCTGTCTGTGAGGAAGCCTAATATTTCATGTGGTGTCTCCCGCTGCACCCTTCACCCTTCCCTCTCTCTCAGCACATCTCTCTTCTGCTATATTTGACATATATCCTCTTTGTGGATGCCTTTGTGTATGCGAGCACCAGAGGCCTGCTGCGTTTCGCCCTACAGTACCTTCCTCATTTATATCTGACGCTGTTGTGTTGCTCTGAGGATTCAACATCTCTTTGAAATAAACATAGCCACACATATACTGACGGCCCTCTCACACACACACATTTGCCAATTATGGCTGTGACTTAATTAGGCCCTCATACTGTGCAGAGACCCTCCCTGATGACTGTGGGTAAGTCTACGACAGTGTGTACGTTTGCAGCGTCTCTGGTCTAATTCAGTGGCAGTTGTTCTCACTTACCGTGGGATTTGTGTCAGGCTGACTAATTACCACCTGATTTATAAGTACATGCGCACGTGTGCGTGCATGTTCACCTCTATATTTGTGCACATGCTGTGCGGTAATGCAATTCAAGGCACCTACTTTGTATTAGTGAGGTCTGCTCTCACTGTAGCCCGTGACATCAATATCGATCACTGTCCTGTCAACGTGCCCGTGTCAGCCCCGCTACAGTCAATGATTTCTTATTTTTGAGGTATTGATGCGTGGCAGAAAGTGTGTGAGAAAATGTGTACACCTTTGTTACATGCAGGTTTAGCTGCTAGCGCCGGTGTGTGTGTGTAGCTCTGTGGTTATACAGGACTCCTCCAGGCAGCTGATTGACAGCAAGTCGCCTCGGTGCCAGAAAATCCATGGCCTTCTTCCCTCACCTTTACTCTGACTGCTGTCTCTCTTCTGCTGATTTATTGTGATGCTAATTTGATTTCTGCTCACTGGCCTCCCACTCTATCACCTTCAAGACACCTGGATGAAACTCCTTAGACTAGTCCAGGTATCATACAGTCTCCACAGCCTGAGTTAGTTGCGAGTTACATGTGTTAGTTTGTTTGTTTGCTTTTCTGTGAAGTGAATTGGCATTTAATTTTTTTTTTATAAAATAGACTTTGAAAAGTGTTCAAATTCTGCTGAGGATGAGTCATTCTCATGAAATCAAATTTCAATTATGATAATTTTAAGTGCGAATAATATAGTTGTTTTCCTTTGAAACATAAAATTATGATTCACCAAAAACAAGTACTTCTTGAACTCATTACAGGGAAATATCCAGACCACAAGCCTTCGAAAGACAAATTACAATTTGTGTTGAAGAAATTTAATTACAGGAGTGTATAGAGTTGAGTGAACAAGGAAAAAAAAAATAGTTGTTTCCTCTAAACTAGCTAATGGGAATTGCTGTGTTGCCCTGTACAAAAAATGAATAGAAATATGAACATAAATCAAACCTTTTTGCCATTGATTGTAATAAACTGACTGAATAGGATTATTGTGGAAAAGCTGTCCTAATCGTTACCTAACAAAAGAATAAAATCAAATCAATATTTGGTGTGACCACCTTCCATTTTAAAAGCACATCATGTTGAGATTAACTTGCAGTTATTGTCCCTGGCCCCAGATACCAGGGACACTCGTGTTCTGCACTCTTAACTCCGAAGCCTCCACTGCTCTCACGCTCATTGTGTTTAATATTCTGTTGCAGGTCCTGAGCAGTCATTGACTGACTGAAGTTACTGACCCCCAGATTTCACAGAGTAATTGATACCTTGATTGATAATACTCTGTCCGACTTGCACTATCACTGGAGCACTTTCTATTCAGGCTGGGCAGCAATTCAATAACAGTCTATACTGTATATGTTTTGACGTAGGTTTATTGAATATCTATATTGCAAAGAATCTATATATATATGTAGATATACATTACAGTGTAGTAACAATATGGTAATAGAATGGAGTTAGTAATTGTGTAATTGGGAAATTATATTATGGTAATATAATTGTTTTATGTCGGTACGACAAACGCGCTCGGACGACTTCGCTCATTTAGGTTGGGTGCAAGTCGCCAAGATGGAAGCCAACATTCTAAATAAAAACTTCCTGTTGAGTTCAGGCCATGGTTACAGTCAACTTTTTTGTTCGTCTTGGTCTATATGACATCTTCCCACTAAGTTTCGGAAATTTGGTTTCAATGCAATTGTGCCTCTGTTTTCACCTTAGGGGGCGCTATAGAGTCTTTGAGCAACGCACGGGTCCGGGAACTATGGCAATATCACAATTTCGCCTGACCTGACCTCCATGCCAAGTTTCAAGAGTTTTTATGCATGTTAACCCCCTCAAAAATGACCAGAAAACAACGGGTCTACCCCAGCCATTCATGGCTCGTGCGCTAATAACGTGGTATTACTGTCATATTATCTCACTGTTACCATGTCGTAATGTAATGTGGTATAGCTATGTTTGCACTGTGCAAACACACTTTGAGAGACAGCGCTGTTAAAGCTCCAGTGTGTAGCTTCTATTGCCAAAACACTGCTAGTGTCGCTACCACTTAATCCACTCCTCAGTTGAGCCTGGTTTTCTCAACACTGGGCGACTGTGTTTACAATATCCGGTGACTGGAACGCCTTTACCGCTGTAAGTCAGCAGTTAACCTTGCAATATTGAGTTTGATATTGCATCACACAATGAAGAAAATGAAAAATCCCACTGGGTGATAGACATGCATGATCTATGTCCGTCCACATTTGTATTCTGTGCCATCTGAGCCATGCTAAGCTTGCAAATGACGCATTCCAGATAAAGGCATCATTGATGGGGGACCAATATGAAGCGTCTTAAGAGTTCCTCCTCTTCCTCTCCATCATACCAATATCGCTCTCGATATTTCTTCCACTCACTTTGTCAGTCTTCCAGTTTTTTTGATGGATGCAGCTGACAGATGACAATCTCATTTCCATTCAGGCGTGGTTCCCCCTGCTGTCTGGGGGCTAAGCCATGCAATAGCTATAAGTGTCACATTAAATCCCAGCCAGGGAGATGGGAATGGCAGAGTGACAGAGAAGCCATTCACAACCGCCATTATCTGTGTCTCTGTGGGTGACACCCACAGATAGAAATGTGCAGCTGCACTGTGCCTGTGTGGAAGCTAAAGCATGTTTAGGTAGCCATGATCTTAACAATGTCCCAGAGCAATCTCCAGACCTGACACTAACTGTGATTCACTTCACAACTTTAAAGTGACGCGGGCTCTACGTTTGACAGCAGCCATGACGGTGATTACAATAGTAATCAATGGTGATGACAGTGATTGCAGTCACAATTATCATCTTTGACGAGTGCGATGACGACTGTGATGATGTCAATAACGGTAATAATGGTGGTTTATATCGCTGACGTTGGTACATCATTTTTCAAGGAAATATGAAAAACAGGAGGAGAGGTGGTGAGAATGAATTTGAACATATGCATTTGAAGTTCATTACATGAACAGTGGGGTGTAATTACCTTTGCTCAAATGCACAGACAGAGGAGTGAACATGCTGCGGTGGCTCCTTGTTTGACGGTGATTAAATACACCGTCTGAGTGAAGAAGCTGAATAGCTCCTGTAATTATTCCAACCACTACACATTGAAATCCAAGGCCTATTGCTCTCCCACTGACTTCAAGCATTAGGGTTTCAGACCTCTAATGGGCTCCATTATAGCCACTGCAAAATACAGCCTGACACCCTCATTGCCCGGCACCCATACACTCAATGACCTGAAGCCACTGCTGGTCCCCCAAATTAACGCCCCAAAGAACAATAGCAGCACCTGGAACAAGGGCAGCTAAAATACCTCACATTACCATCGAAGACAATTACCCTTAGAAGAATGCTCTCCTCTGCATCTCGCTGATGAGATTTTGGTGAGGTGCATGGAGAAGTGAAGGGGAAGGGAGGAAAAAAAAAAATCACAGTCCAATTACTGTGACCCTGAAGAGATTTGAAAGCTCCGTGGATAGCATGTGAGGGATCGTTTGAATGGAACGGTGGCAAAATAGGGGAAAATGAATTATTGATTCTAATTACACAGGCCTGTGATTCTCCGCTCCCTGTGTGACAGGCCTCCTTTGGTTCTGTCATTGTTGACCCTGTTTATGGAAAAAGGCGACGGCGTCAACATCGCGCACTAGCCGAGATGGTTATGTGGCAGAAGTTGTTAACACTGATTATCTAGTTAGCGTTTAAATTGCACGACATTCTCAGCGTTTTGGGGTTAACTAGCAAGAGGCAGCCCCTAAACTGTCAGTAGAGTAGTTGAATGGAATAACAATGCTCCCTGTGAATACTGTGGTCAGATTAAAAAGAAACGTCATTCTGATCAATGAGAGTGGTTTATCGATGTTTATGTAAACAGTTGTTCCAATCATGTTCCTATCACGGCTTCCTGGTTTGGCTTATGACTTTGTGCGCCCTACATAAGCGTGACATATTTCCAATTTTGATATTGCTGTAAAATTAAAGAAACATGGCGGGAGCTGTCAAACTTTTCTTCGTCGAGACTTTCGATGAACTCCGGATCGTAGGGCAGCATCAGATGTACCTGGACTCAACGCTTTTATTGAATCCAGGAGCACAAACAAAAGTAAAGTTTGAAGAAGACGATGCAGGTGAACTTTTGGGAAACTAGCAAACAAAAAATATAATAAACATGAAATGAAAGTCACAGATGTGTGGAGCAAAATCAGATCTTTGGCGAGGAGAAGAAATATCCGAGGGCGAGCAGTGACAATGGCATTACTTAACAATACAGGAAGGAAAAAAGCTTCTTCTATGTTGTCTGTATACTGACAACTCAAACTTATGATTATTCATTCATTCTTTGTCGCTTCATCCTTCACATGAGGGTCACGGGGGAGCTGGAGCCAAATCCAGCTGACCTAGGGTGAAAGGCACGGTACATTATGAACAGGTGGCCAGTCCATCACAGGGCAAACATAGAGAGATGAGCAACTATTCACTCTCACACCTTAATTTGTCCAATTAGCTTTTGCATGATTTTGGACTGGGCCACACGGTTGATGTAGTGGTTCACACTCTTGCCTTTGTAGCAAGAAGACCAACAAGGGCCTTTCTCCATGGAATTTGCATGTTCTTCCTGTGTGAATGTGGATTTTCTCCGGATTCTCTGGCTTCCACCCACAGTCCAATAACATGCAATTAGGTAAATTGGACACTCGACTGTACGTGTGAGAGTGAATGGTTGTCTCTCTATGTGGCGCTGCGATGGACCGTCAATCTGGTCAGGGTGTGACCCTGCCTATGGCCCTCCACACAGACTGGCCCCTGGTCGATCTAGGATTAAAACAAGTGATCTTCTTGCTGTGAGGCAACAGTGCCAGCCTCTACACCGCTGCCCTAATTTGAATCAGATTAAAGGAAAATGCACAAAACTGGTTGAAGCGATGATTGCTAGCTTGTTCAGTTTCACAGCTCAGTGCAGCTGTGTCTGCTTTGCATAGGTTATTAGCATATGTATTAAATATATTTGCATGCAGTGCCTTT
Organism: Microchirus variegatus; assembly: GCF_963457635.1. Taxonomy (NCBI): domain Eukaryota; kingdom Metazoa; phylum Chordata; class Actinopteri; order Pleuronectiformes; family Soleidae; genus Microchirus; species Microchirus variegatus. Next base: position 6,277,610 of record NC_139821.1, read on the forward strand.
CAAAAAGTTCCCCCCATAGACTGCTGGGAACTCTACCTGGGATTTGTTACATAATCCTCGGGCTGAATTTGAAAGCGTGAGATATAAATATGATCATCTCCTGGTTCCACGTTTTCAAAATGGTGAAAAATCTCGCCTCACAAACTTTGATTGCAGAAAATAATCACAAAGCGTCAACTTTCCTTATCGTCTTTATTTGTACCAGCAGATAGATATTACTGCTATGGCTTGTTTCTCCACGGTTTCGGGTTTTTTCTGCTTGTCTAAAAAGGTGACATCTCACACACACACACACACACACACCATGTTTTTGTGCATGGACACATACGTGCTTTGCATCATGGAGATGGGTGGGCATGAGGCATCGTGGAAACAGGACACACTCCCTCAGAATACTGATGAGATGCAGTGCGGATTCCTCTGATGCAAACATCACACACACATATATCCACACACACACCACACAGGAACACGACTATATACACATTATACACAACCTCCACCCCTGTGATCTCTGTCAGGACGTGCGCGCTCTTGCATTTATCACTAACATACTCTGACATGAAGTTTATTGTGTCACTTGAATGCCAAATAAAGTCCGTATGCTAGGAAGAGCAGTGTACTACACTGAGATAGCAGAGGAGAAGACATTTTCACTCCCTCTATAACACTATAACAGAGCTTTCACCACTGAAGCCTTGCTCAATGGGATGGTCATACAGTTATTCAAACTAGATTCTGAATAGATTTTCCAACACAAGAGCAGTGAATAATGTGATGCTGTTAATAACATCTAATAGGTGATGACGCATCTGTGTTCATAGAAACTCAACAATACGTATTTTCCTTCTATAAAAATGGGAAAGATTATTACCATGTTTCGTGTGAGTGAAACTGTGTCGGCAGTCATTACTCAAAGAAATATATTGAGTGAGATAAATGAAGTCAGTGGTGTTTATTTTACACCACTCCTCACTTTCAGAGTTTGGGATATTGATGGCTCTGATGTAGCCTGAATGGATAAACTCTTAATTCAGCCAAGTCTGCCAGCGGTTTGATTTCGCTGTGCAGACACGTCTAGCGAGGCCAACTTCAGAATCTCCTCAGGAAAAAGTTAGCCAATCTCAAACCCCTAGCACTCTACAGGCAGATTATGACAGAGAAGCGACGTGTAGGAGCTTTTGTATACTTCCAACATGACGATCAGCGAAGATTCGACTCTCTTTCGATTTGGCTGTTGCTTCCATTTTACGCGACTTGCAAAATCTGTTAGACATCATTACTAGATAGTTATCGCTCCGAGAAACCTAGTACAAGTCATTTGTCATTGCTCTTTGTGCGGCATCTGGATCATTGGTCTGATTGGTTGTCGGTCTATCCAATTGAGGCATTTTGATCGTCGATGACACCCTTTCCAGACTCAAATAAGAGATCTCCATCTAAATTAGAGCTGCAGCTAACAATTATTTTTATAATCGATTAATCTGTCAGAAAACATTCAAAAACGTTGAACGGCGTTTGTCAATCCTGGAAATTCTGTTGTTCTCGAATGACTTGTTTTGTCCACAAACCAAAATTAATCACTTTTAATGATTTCTTTGTTTTATGGAGCAAAGAAAACAGAAAAAAACAATTAATCGCTTCTCAAAATAGTTGACAATTTATTTAATAATCAATTATGCTACACTCTTTGGCCTTATTTAAATTACTTGCAATTCAAAATGTGTTTCACATTCATAATATTCTCATTATTTAACTAATATTTAGTTTAAAATGCAGGCCACCGAGTTGGAATTTCAGACCTCATATTTTTTTTTTGCCTCCTGCAGTAAACCTTTGCAACTGAGACAAATGGAAGAAAGAAAGAATAGGGATTATTCTTTTCTTTTATTCCCCCCCCCCCCTCTTGTATGATAAATAAAAAAAATCCATGATGCAAAAGCAGTGCAATAACTCAAAATGGATTCACTTTACATTTCGTCTCGGGTGGATGAATTAAAATGTTTGCACTTTCTGTTGCACAGTAAAAGTGGAATTAAAACAAAGCGCTCACTTTTCACTGACGTTGTTCTGATTTAAAAATATGGTTTCACAAGTGCCTCAGAAAATGACGCAAACTGCATTATTGGACAAAGTGTTATGTGTTTTCAATCCCTTACGCGTTTGCTTATATCCTTTTTAGTGTAATGGTTCTTTTAGGTTGTCCCTTCACATGAGAAAGACGTTGCATTACATTATTTGGCCCATCCTACCTAATCCTCACGGTTCCTTACATGCGCTAGAAATAAAAGGAGCTTGTGATTTCCTCTGTAAGTGGATTTGTCTCTCCTTTTTCAGGCTCAACGGTAGATCTTTTACTTTGTGTGTGCATACGATCAGATGTGCTGTTACGAGTCTGTGTTTCATGTGGTCGTGTAACTTTTGTCAGTGCTCATGGAGGAGCGGGAACATCACATGCAGGGCTGTGTGCAGTTATGTGCAGCAAAGACAAGGAGCCATAATAGAAGAAGCCATGTTCCATGATATTGAGGGAGCAAAAGTGTGTGTGTGTGTGTGTGTGTGTGTGTGTGAGAGAGAGGGCTCCTGTGCGAGTGTGTGTATGATGGGATAGGGTTGATAAGATCTCATTTATATTTCTTGGCAGAGCATTGGTAGAGTTTGAGAGGAGCGAGCCGTGTGTGGGGATGTTGCAGGGTGTTTGCTGGGTCGCCAAGCACACTCCCAATCCCATACTCTGTTCTGTAACCACTGATTCATTACAGCACTGTATGGTCCAAGAATGTGAAAGAGGAGAGGAGCGCGGAGGGAGGAGAGCACGGTGGGGGGGGGGGTGGAGATAACACTGACGAGAAGCAGCTTCTCAGTGTCTTTGTGACAGCCCTTTGAAATGGGGGGGAAAAAGGAAAATAATACTTTTAGAAGAATTAAAGAAATATTGAACATCAGCAGAGTGGGCTTGTTACTGTCAGAATATTTCCTCATTATTTCATTTTCCCTCTTTCTGTGTCTGTCTTTCTGCCCTCACATCACTTGTGTGCAGAAGTGGGGCAAATGAAAAGAAATCAAACATCCCCTGTGCCAGTACGCCTGCATGCACAGATTTACTGGTTTTGTGACCCCACCGCACCCCCACCACCACCCTTCACCACCTACTGCTTGCTCTCTCCGTCACTCTCAATCTTTCCATCTATCTCTCTACCCCTTCCCCCTCTCTCCCCCAAAATTCAATCTTGTATTTGCTGGTGATGGAGAGGGGCTTTGCAGTTTTATGCCAGGCGCAGTAGAATATATTAAACTGCAAGAAGAGGGGAGAAAAATGAAATAAATAAAGCGAGCGATCCATCTGTCCTAGTTTCTCTTCATTGAATAAGCATGATTTGGTCATGTGAGCCGTTTTATTTACCTTTTTTATTATTATTACCAAATGCAATGCAGCACAGTTTGTGGCCGAATATTGATAGTGACTGCCGGAGGCTTGGTTGTTGGGTGACAAAAGGAAGGAGGAGGGTTTTGCTATGCTGTCGAGGAAAAGTGGATTTTGAGTCATACTATCGTCCCGGAAGGAAGATAATACAAATATGGACTTATTTCATTCATAATGATAAGACTGGGCGACGCGGTTGGTGTAGTGGTTAGCACTCTTGCCTTTGCAGCAAGAAGACCTGGGTTAGAACCTCGGTCAGAATAAGGGTCTTTCTGCATGGAGTTTGCATGTTCTCCCTTTGTGTGTGTGTTGGTTTTCTCCAGGTTCTACGGCTTCCTCCCACTGTCCAAAAACATGCTATATGGGAATTAGGCAAATTGGACACTAAATTGACTATAGGTGTTTGTTAGGGTTAGGTTGAATGGTTCTTTGTCTCATTTTGTCCCTGAGATGGACTGTTGAACCGTCCAGGGTGTAACCCCGCGATGGTAGAAAATGGATGGATGATAACATTTTAGATTTCTCAGTCCTCTGTAATTCTGGAAATTAAGATTGCACAAAACAGCAAAGAAAAAAAAAAGATAGTAAGGTTTCATCTAGCTGCGAGTTCAGTTTGAAGTGCAATAAAGATGTTGTTGTTCACAAGAACACAGAGTTCAAGTTAAATAGTAAAATAAACTTTTTCTCTTGAAGGTTCGCTTGAAAGGCAAATCGGTATGAGGACTGATTTATTATCATCCAGCAACATCTGCACAAATATGACCTTCAGGGAAGAGCCGTTAGACAAAATATTTCCCTGTGTCCTCACCACTAAATGCAGCGTTGAACCTTTTAGCAAAGGAGTATCTAACCTAGCCTAATGCATTTTGGGTATTGATGAAGTTAAAATAAAACATTTTTCTTTACAACAAGGGTTCAGAAATTGAAGGAAGAGCACTTGTCTCTTTTGTTTTGGGGCTTATGTCACAGCAAGAATGGATTCAATTTAATATCGGCAAATTCTGGAAGTAAAATATCACACCTACAATTTTACTCTGGACTACCTTAAGGGGCATGAGTTGAAAGATTTGATGTTGCGCTCGCAGGCCAACAACCTTAATATCACTGGAAATATGTGGATAAACCTATAAGGAACAGGGCATGAAAGACCGCCCGAGAATCTCTGTGAAGTATGTCAGAGCCTTTTTGCAAAGAACAGTAAACTAAAACCAGCAAACAAAGCCCATAATAACATACCACATTGCAAAGACACCAACAAACAGCATAATTTGTGGTTTAGTTTGCTCCAGTTTATCCCCAACTGCTGCAGCGCTCGTCTGTTGGAGGCGATTATGCAGCCCTTTGTTCACGTGTTCTAGTAAAGGTTAATGAAAAAGGTTTGTAAAGACATTTTGTAAAGACTCCTGCTGGGGACAATTATGACAGATTCACTAACAAAGTCAGGAGGTAATTAGAGACAAATTGACACATTGCTGCTCATCAAGGATTTTTCCCTCCTTTGTTTTGTAAATAAGAGATGCATACAGTATATTACTGCTGACCTTGTCCTTGATTTTTGATTTTTACTTTTTAGCCAATTTAATTAAATTGAGTTTGTTTTTCCCTCTCCACTGTTGGGGCTGATTCATCGTGATAATTGTCAAATTGATTCTGATTATATGAATAAGATTTTTATTGAATTAAAACATGATTTTTTTTCTTTTTGCACCAGACTATTTGAGATGACCCTGTGATATTCAAAGCTCTAAAAGCAAACTAATATGTGTGTGTGCATTGCTTCTTACCTTGCCACAGTACACACAGTATTTCTTGTATCAGCACTCCTCCAAACAACACTCGTGGCATGGCCAAAGCTGTGATGAATGGGCTTTTATCCCTGATTCCTACAGTCAAGTTCAAAAAGGAACACCTTGACTGAAAAGTCAAGCAGGAAGCTTGTGCCCACTTTGTGCATGTGGGCATTTAGGTATAGAATTTAGTTGGCACAATGTGATGCTCTCCTCTCCACTTTATTTGAATAGCAGGAAATAAGGCATGAATAAACAGGTCATTTTCGTGTGCGTGTGTGGCTGTCTCTCTGGCAACAAACACTAAGCTCTATAGAATCTTTCTGCGGCAGAGAGGACCTGCTGATGTAGTGACGGAAAGATGAAAAGTGGAGGTGGGCGAGCGGAAGAGGAAGAGAGTGAATGAGGATGTGAAAAGCCTGGCTGCGAGAGGAGATGAAAAGAAACTTCTGAAGCCACTGACAATCAGGGAAGGGTGTCTGAAATGTGCTGCCGAAGACGGAGAGATCGCAAAGAGAAGAGGGGGAGAGGGAGGAAAAAAAGACTACACAAGATGCAACACAAGGCCAAAATAAACAAAGGGGTGAGGACTACAATGACAGCTGACAAAGATGATTGATTTAGGCGAACTGGAGGGAGGCGGGTAGTGGTTATTGGATGAGAATGTAGCCAATAACCCCCCATGGGTCTATTGTGTCAAGCCCATGTACACAGCCAGCAAGGCAGCAATACTGTAATAGGGATTCCCTATTGACCAGTCGATGTTAGACTGGTGGGAGGCTGTGGATCTATATTCCTCGCTCTAGGAGGAGAAAACTAGCTCACACCAGCTGAATTTATCAGATTTTCCAATTTCTTCCTTCCTTCCTTCCTTCTTATCTTCCTGTTCAAATTTTTGCCTGCCCTTTTTACTCCTGACATTCAGTCCTGCTCCTCCTTCATTGCTCTGTCTATTTTCAACACAGAAATACAGTTATGTGTCGCAAAGCTGTGATTAAGCGGCGACCTTGAGTGTCTTGAAAGGCGCCTTAAATATAATGCATTATTATTATTATTATTATTATTATTAATAGCATGTGTCTTTTGCGGTTTGACAGTAACCAAGAAGACGGAAAAAGTCTTGCGTTGTTTTGATTCATGTGAAGAGATGAGCGTGTTGTGGACATAATGGTGTCACAGCTGAGCTACTTCAGAGTCCGTTACTGGAGTCCAAACCTGTTCTTGCACTGACTGTGTCCATGTGAGTGTTGGGCCATTCCCTCAAGACCGCTGTCAGTCAAATGTCAACACATGCCCACTCATTTCTTCGCCCTCACATTTACTCCATGTTCTTCTCTGCCTGACAACAAGAAGAAAAAAAAACACACCAAACACCTCTCTGCGCCCGTGAACGTACGCACACAGGTTCAAGTAATCTGTCTTCGGTATTTGTCAGATGCTCAAAATCGTCCCCGAAACTTCCAACACTCTCAGCACTCTCCACTGTTGATGTGGCACCCAGACGCGGCCCTAGAAATCGGTGATTGACGCACCGGCAGTATCATGGCTGACATGACAAGTGACAGTTGACACCCAAGTCTCACGCTGTACTAGTGAAGGAGCCTCATAGATGACAACTCGCTGCCAGACTTTCTCTACGCGACATGACACATGGACTATTTCACAGAATATATATAATGTATAGATCAACTCGCACATTCGCACATCCATTCCTCCCCCTCCCATCATCTCTTATGCTCATTTGGACCAGTTAGTTTGCTCATGCACTCACATGCACATATGCACGCACAAACACCATCCCATCTTCTAAATCTGTCTTTTCCATGGCTCATTTCCTCCCCTCCTCTGCTCTAAAAAAAATGACAGTGGCAGATACTTCCACTCACTCGGAAGGAAAAAGAGCAGATATATCTGGTTGAGTCACAAAATTGGGTTCAGATTATATTGCTCTGTCAAGGCAGTCCTGACTCCTTCCTACCAGACCTGACATTTGGAGTGTCTGCAAGATACCAATTTTTTTTTAAATTCAACACTGGGCTGACTGGGCTGACTTTGTTATGCAGTTTGGATGCACTCATGCACCCATTAGATATTATTTTAATAGCAAAATGTTGCCTGTAAGTAGGCACTAGTTAGGTTCACACTTGGAGGTAGTGGATGTCATTGGCTGTGGATAACTGCAGTTTGAGGAGTTAGTCATCTGCTGACCTTTGCATATATTATTTTATAGCAGAATCTGAGCACATTTCAATACTAACACTTGTTTTAGGAGGCGTCAATTTCTGGTGAAGTGTGTGGAAATGCAGGTTAGAGATAGCTGAAAATATTAAAAGATGCACAGGGAATAAGCTACCCACAGCCTTTGGGACATTATTTGTAATAAGATGAAATCATTTCTAAGATAAAAAAACCTTGAAGATTATGCATCATGTGCATGTATAAAGTAAGCTGTATTTTTAGGTGTTTCTGTACTTAAGACTATAGCAAAGATGAGTGTCATTGGCACTAACTTGTATTATGACTCTCCAAATGTTCCACTTCTGTCTCTCTCTGAGATAATGATTGTACTTTATTGCTTACGGCAGTTATCCCCACAGACTTTTCACCAATTTTATTTGCTAAGTCACTGTAAAAACCTGCTTCACCGTGTCACTAACGTCTCATCAACTCCCGTCTTGGCCAATCCACTGGTAAATGTTATTTTCTTAAGCTTAAGATTAGCGTCTGTGACACTCCTGAGCCTGGCTTACGACACCTAAAGGAAGGAGACGAAGAGAGACATGCTAATTGACAAACAGCAGATCCCCTCCTCAGGATAGAGGCTAATACATGGTCTGTGCCTGCAATTGGTTTGGAGAAGGATCACATGAGGAGAACTCTCTGCGTTTTGTAATACCACGAGGCAGAGCCTCACCTCATTTAACATTCAGATAATCATATTTTAGTTTCATCAGAATGCAATCAAAAGAGACGCAAGAAAGCAGAGAGAAAAAAGTTTTGCACATGTCGACAGATCAAATTTGATTCCTGCATTTCTGGTTAAAAAAGTCCAAATGCACACATACAGTGCAGTACATGCACCCACAAAGAAGCTCATTCTTTCCAAGGACAGAACAGAAAACAAGCTGCTGAAGTGGTGAAAACCACCTAATATAAAATCCCCAGGCATTGACCTGCTATTGAGAGAATGCAGTAATGTAGTGTACAGCACTAAGGCTGGAGGATAAACCGTAGAAGCTTCTCTTTTGATTTTGGATGTGCTCCTATTAGAGCAAATGTAAAGTGAGAGAAGAAAAGGGTTTTAACTATTTGTGTCACTATTATCTTTAGATACAATACAGACAGAAAGAATGATACAACACTTTACTGTCTGGAAAGAGTGTAGTGACCAACAAACATGACCACAACACGTGTTGTAGTTTTCTGGAAGAGATTGCATCTCACAACTTTGTGGAGCAAGCCATGTTGGATGCTTTTGGATGATGCTTCTCTGTCATCATCCCGCTAAGGCCTCCTCTTTCACGCCAGTGGATGGAGATCGGTTCCCCTTTTTTTTAGGAGATTTCTGAAGTTGGCCGAAAAGTTGTCCTCGCCTCAGTCGATGTTTCCATTCATCATTAAAGTCTTTTAAAGTGTTCTGTGGTATAGGACTGCCTGTTATGACCTCTTAAGATTCCTGCAGACTGAAGCATTGAACCCATGATGTAAAAATTTAAGCAATCTATTCAGCTTCGAAATGCTGCTGCATTTTTTTGCGTCCCACTGAGACGACAATGTCACACACTGTTGTGCCTTTGAACTCTCTCGCTCAGGCTTACTCTGGCTAGGGGAAAAAAACTGCTGAGTTGTCCTGACCAGCAAATACTGCATGTGTGTGTGGTTTGTAAGGAATGCGTGTGTTTGACAGCAAAAGAGGCTGTTGGACAGCAAGGACGTGGCATAATGACAGCTAGTGGCTCTCCTGGGGATGGAAAGGGGCTTCTGATCAATCTGGCTCCTGCTTGGCCCCTGGCCTCGCTGTATCTGTGGCCCACAAACCCACGATTGTGCCCATGAGCTGTACTGGCAAGTATTATTTATACAAGGGCAAACATATACAAATACACACACATACACAGAGAGTACATATGTATTATGCGTAAATGAACACACACTCTAAAAGCACCAGTATGTGCAGGCAGACAAAGGTGGCGTCATAAATATGCACATTTTCATGATTATTATCATGGGAAAATAAAAGACCTTTGCGTTCACACGTACATGCAAACAGCTGCGCTCATTGATTGACAAACAAATGAAGCACTGCGTTCCCAGCTGGCTCAACTGGTATGCTGTACAGTTATTTACACATCACACACGCACACGCACACACACCTCTTTGACATCTGTCAGTGTACAACGTTCACAAATAAACTATAGATGAATTATTTACATTGCAGGTTATTTATATCATTGGGACTTGCTGTTGAAAGCAACTCACATGGGATTCACACTCTATCTATCTATCTATCTATCTATCTATCTATCTATCTATCTATCTATCTATCTATCTATCTATCTATCTATCTATCTATCTATCTATCTTTTAGCTAGCACGTTTTCATTTTAGCTAGCAAGCTCTATCTACAAATAAATGTCAAATTATTTTATCAAAAATAATAACAACCGGTGTTCGTGTTGTAATTACATTATCTATTCGTTTAAAAATACCACATTAAAATACAGTATTGTTGTCGGATATTTGAATCTTTCAATAAATATAGGCGTCATCAGGTTAATGTATAAAATATTTATCTGTAAATTCACAGTCACTGCATCTGCAGAAGCGAAGTGAAAAATACACACGTCAAGTACAAGTACATTACACTCTACTGCTAGTGAAACATTTCCAACAAACCAGAGTTGATCTGCCAGCTTGTGCTGACCTCATATTTGTCAGGCCACGGTGTGTGATCATAACAAGGTCAGATTGCACAGTTCAGAGGTCGGCCGGATCAATAACCATGTTGTTTTCCCCCTCGTTGTCTGATTTGGCCTGTGTCTGGCTGCTCTATGTGTGGCAGGCTGATCTCCAGAAAATGGGAGGCTGTCAACGACTGTGTCCATCAAATGGCCTGTCAGAGCCATTCATCTTGTTTATATGTGTCAACGGGGGACACTTACAGACAAACAAACCCGCCGGCTTTGAATTGTTTTGAGTTCTTTGGTGTCCTGTGGGGGGAGGGGGTTGTTTTTGTTTGCTGGTGTCTGTGTATTGATCAGTCCTTTGCTCAGAATGCACAGTGTATTAGACGTGATATTACTGAATCATCGAATAAACAGGAGTCCTGCGGTGTCCTGGCAAGAAAGGTAGAGCGCTCCCACTAGGTCTATGCATGATGTATTTGCAACTTAATCACATCTATCACATTTCCAAAAACCTGGCTGCAGAGCTGTTTGCGCACTAAATCTCCCTGGGCTTACTTTCTCATTACATTTGCTTCCCCCCATTTCCACGTCTTTCCCAGGTTATGGGGCTAATTCCTCACGTCTCCTCCTATACCTCCAATCTTCTTCCTCGGGTGTTAAATTATGGATGAAACCTACCTGACAAGGCACTGTGTTACATAAGCCTCCCCCCGTCCTCTCACCTGGATCCCAGCGGCTTCATTATTCTGTGTGAGGATCATTTGGCTGTGAGTAAGCCCTGCCCTGCCACATGGGTGTCGGCATTAATATTTATTGGAAAGTCTTTTTTGGAGAATGAAGATACAGAGGAAATAAGAGAATGGATGGAGTGTAGAAGAGGTGGCGGTGGCTGCGGTGAAAGATCGTGTGTGCACATGTGCGGGCGATAGCGAAAGGTTCAGAGTGCAGCCAAAAGGTTGTGAGAGCTGGACAGACCTGACACATAGAGGACAAATCAGCCATCTGTTTCAGGCAATGGTGTAGAACTGTTCCCTTTTTTTGCCCTTCAATTTTTTATTTTTTGGGAGAAAGCTAATAGTGTGTGTGTTTTATCCCCAGGCCAACAGCATGTTGGGTTATTTATTCATTATTTGATATTGTGTGCCAAGAGTGCACCCTCTTTTTTTTTTCTGCAGATGCTGGCACTCGTGCAGCATTTCTCCTTTAACTTGGCATATGGAATAATGGAATCTGCTTTAGCAAATGTTGAAAGGGAACTTAAAGCAAATTAAATTTAAAAAAAAGAGAGCTACTAAGAATGACTTTTTCCTCCTATATGACTGCCTTTCTGCCGAATGTGCATTACAGTCCCATAAATCTTCTTTTGACTTAAAATTGTTTCATTTAGAGCATAATGAATGCTTCCATCTCCTTTATACATTAACTTGTAGATGAATTGATATGAATTCCATTAATTTTGGATTTCTTTTACATCAGTTCTAGAATAGAAGCTGTGCCCAATCATCGGGCGGGGGCCGTTTCATGTGAGCACTTGGATGACGTGTTGTCATTGACGATCACCCCTGCTGCCCTGTGATTAATAATCACCTCATGTTGGGAGGCATAATCTCGTGTTTCACCGCAACCGCATCGTGCTCCGGGCCGTGTAATCCAGTTTGTTGTTTGGGCCCCCCATCTGATCTCCGGCCAGAAAATATTCAAAGCAGACATTTTTTTTACGCCTGTTGTGCTTGTTATCTTCTCATAATAAGAGCCAATGACATGTAAATATAGAATGTGTTTTCTTTTATGCTGTGACTGCATCCCAAAGTGGATATGCTTCTGTATAAGCACCTAACCTTTATTTAACCAGATAAAAGATCCATTGAGATCAAGCCCTCTTTCACAAGGGTGACCTGGCCAAGAAAGGCAGCAACACACCTCATAGTTAATAAAAACAGGGAGATAACAGTTACAAAACAAACATTGAAATGTAAAAGTGCAAGTAAATAGACAAATAAAGTGCAGGAGTTATGATTGCACTGTTCAATGGAGCTATTTTGTGAAATTTGAGCCTTTTTTCAAGAAACACTTTTTTTCTCTTAAAATCTGGTCTTGCTGAACAGATTTAAAACCATCACAAATCTCTACTTGGATTACTAAACCTCTGAAGATGCTATAAATGCAAGTGATGGCTCGTTGGGAAGCCAAAGGGGAGCGCAGCAGGTCAGCCTCTAAATTTAATCTCTGGACCAAACTCTGGCTTCAGTATCGAGCAGAAGGTGGCAGATACCTTAAATTCATACAACAAATCCTATTCTGCTGCAGTTGGAGGCCTTTTTTTTTTTCTAATATCAAAACATCACTAATTCAGGCCATATGCTGTCAGATGTATGTTTTGACAGCAGATTCTGCTGAAAAACCAAAACAATCTTTGCTTTTAGGGCCAATTTTTGAAGTGTTTGCAAAAAGAGAGAGAAATGGTCATTGCACTTTATTTTGTCATACACAGGAGGCACTCACAGGTGCAGGGGCATAATGGTCAACTTAAGCAGCGACCGTATTTTCTCAACAGTGACGCGTTTCCTCTCTCTCTCCCAGGTGCTTTGCCATAGCACTCCTCCAAAAAAATGCACAAAAGGTGACGACAAATCAATGCAGAATCGGCTTTAATGAGTCGACCTTAGTCTCAGCACTGCCTCAAGCAGAGTGCTGAGAAGTCATTTTAACACTTCGCCTGTAATCCCAGGTCCATTCTGGCTCACCTTATAAATTCTGACACCCAGAAACTGATAATTACGTTTGAAAAGTTTTTTTTTCCCTTTCTCGGCCCATGAGTCACAGAATGCAGCAGACGAGACGTGTCCAGATTTGTGAATCACCTGCTGCGTGACTCAGTATTTGCGGGTGATTAGCCTGATAATTATTTTATATCCTAACCTGTCAGATGTCTTCCTGCACCGAGGCAGAGTAAACAAGCTTGTTCTGCAGGCATTTCATTAAGATCAACCTTGAAAACTTTCTTTTTTTTTATTGTCAGTGACACTTAAAGACGTAATTAGGTCCAATCATCGATGCTGTTTTACAGCTCGATCTGCACTAACAAGGTACAGATGATAAAGATGGAGTTTTTGGTCCCCGTTCAAATCTGAATTGCTAAAATTTGTGTCTCTGCCAATCGAGGTTCAGATCCAATACTTTTTTCCCCCCAATGTTAATTGAATTTGCACATGCACATTGAAGCACTTTCTCAAATTGTTTGATTGGAATACCGCTTCGTGTATAATACAAAACATTATACAGTGCTTAAAAACATGCGAAAACAGCGTGTTGTTTATGACCTATGGCATAAATAATGAATGAAAATGAGAATAAATATAAACTAGTAATAACACTTTTAGTGACAGGTCAGGGACAGAATAGTATGTTGATGAAGGGTTAGTGGTAGAATCTGGAGATTTAGGAGAGTTTTAATGGACCTGTAGTGCCTGCCAGAGATGTTATTTATTTACTTACTTTGGGTTTTTCCATTTTATTTTGTGAATATCTAATTCAGTGCCGTTTTTAGTACCATTTCCTCACAGCAGGAAGGTCCTCAGTGTTGATCCATGTTCTCACCGTTGTCCAAAGTATGTGGGGTTAGGTTTATGAGATGGGGCTGACGAGCTGTCCAGGCTGTGCATGTACTGCCTTTCACCCACTATAATCTGGCATGGATGGGTGGAGGGATTAATGGATGGATGGATGGCTGCACGTGAGACCTCTGAAACTCACATTATGTGATCTGCCACTCAGAAGATTTATCACTCTGTTGGAGTTAATGGTACTGACAAACTACACTCAAGGAGTTCAAACAAATATTACATGACATCTTATTTCTCAGAACAATAAAAACATCACAGATTTTTTTGTTCTGATGGATTCAAAGTGGATCTAAAGTCAATTGGACCGTGCAGTAATTACTTCAGACGTTGGGTTTCTAGGCTGTACATTTTGAATGCAAACTTTTTTTTTAGGTTTATAGGTTGTGAGGTTTTTAAGCTTTCAATTTGAGCTCCCTCTCCCCAATTTCCGATGTATATTTAAAATTTTAGATTATCACCGCCACACTTCACACAAAGTGAAGGGCCTTTCCTCGCTAACTGTCTTTGGCAGGGCAAAGTCATCGACTCAGGGGGATCACTTCAGCCAGTCAAGTTTAATTTTCTGTTATGAAGATACTCAGGGAAATAATTTTAATTAGTGACAGTTGATATGATCTACTGCTGGCAACTCTTGTCTTTTTAACCGACCGTCAACATGAGCAGCTACAAACGAGGCTCTTCTGTGTGACTGCTTAGCGCGCTGCTCCGTTGCTGATGATATTTATTGTAGCTTTCAAGAATCTCTTTATTTTGCCAACATGAGATGTTCAGATGTCATTAGTGATGCTGTAGTTAGTGCTACGCCATGTCTTATCATGGCATTTGACATGACATAACGATAAGTAAACAGATTGTTTACTGATGTGTTCATCTGTGACACGCACAAATGGAGCACACGTGATATAATATGACTGTAATAGTAAAATCCATTATTCAGGTTCATCGTTAGCTAACATTAAACCATAAAAAGAATGTAGAAGTAAAGCCGCAAGGTGTACTGGCTTAAGCAGTTGTGCAATTTATTTATAGTGATTTATATTAAAATGTATATGGTCTCCCTTTAACGGACCCTTTTCTGCTTAATGCCGTCATTCAGTGCTGTCAACCCTTAGAGGACCATATGAGGAGTGGTAAATAATTCATATGCTCAGTCCGTAAATAATTTTATAATACATTAAAGAGCACCACCTTGGGGTTTAACCTATATCTATATGCAATACGACGAAGAGGAGAAGATTTGACACAAACCTGACAGATTGAGGTTAGAACTTAAGTCAAGACTAAAGCTAAAGACTTGTGCAAAACGTGCGGTTCAATTACACGCAACACAATCTCAGAGTCGCAGATAAAAATAGGAATTGCCAAGAAGTGTTTACATTAGTGAATGAACGCTGCGGTGCTACAAGTTAATATAATGCATGCTGCATATCGGATAAAATCCCTGGAGCAAGTGTGGAATAAATGCAATATGTACTCAGTACGGTCACATTGGAGTGAATATACTGTAAAAGCACACTGTGCTGTGTGGGTTGTTGCTTCAAAGGCCCAGTGTTGATACCTATAGTCGCTTGTGGCGTTGCACCTTCCAAGCTCGCCTCTGGAAAACTTCATCCCTTCCAGCCTCTGGCCTGGAGCCCTGCAACACTGGGACTCTCATTAAAAAGATATAAAAGGTTCATGCCACAGGGGTAAGGGAAGCGCTTGATACACTTTAGGACTTTAAACCTCCAGCTCTTCTCTGTCACTGCTTTAGTGATGCTTGAAGGCAGGCTGGAGAACAGTTGCACCTGGGTTTTTGACTATCGCTGTCTTCTAAAACACTGGGAAAGGTTAAGTTTAAAGAGGGCAAAGTCAAATAGATAAATATATCAAATAGGTAATATTCTGCCATCATTCAGGCCTATTTTAGTCCAAGTAGAGATTAAAAGTCAAAAAAAGGACTCAAACAATTCATTGAGTCAACCAAAATAAAATTACACATATTCATATATAACACAGTGAGAGAAAGCACACCTATGTTCATGTATGTATTGATCAGTACACAACATGCATTTAGTTTTTTGTCCTTGAAACTTACATTAGAGTTTGTTCTACTAAACTCAAAGGTTGCATTCATATATTTTGCAATTTAAACAAGAATGCCTCGAATTGGCCGGAATAAGAAAACAGGAAGAAAACAATAGATGGGAATGGCTGACTGAGCATTCTCAGCTAATAACACTGACATTCAAGCACTGAACAGGACATTGTCAATAAAAGACAGAAGATCCATCAGTTTGATTAAATCACCATGTCAAGAAGGCTAGCTCGGCCAACATGACTGATCCAAACCAAAGGATACTTTTAAAACTTGTCCCACATCCACTCTGTAACACACTCATACTGGTTGTTTGCATCATAGCACCTATGGTTTTAAGTACCTTTCTGTACCAAGTCTTTATCCTGAGCATTTACATCGAGAATAAATGACACAGTAATTACTCTCACTTTCCTCCAGCAACCTGTGGTACGGAGTCATAGAAGTGAACTGCAACTTCAGCGGTTAGTTGGAGGGTTGTCGATGTTGTTAAGGTCACAATTCATGATCTTTTCTTCCTCTCTTTTTAACGCTGATGGGTCTGCCATTCTTGGACTAGTCTAGTCTAGGATTATTGGTTTTATGTCATGATAACTCATTATTATAACCAATAAATGCTTAAATCTAGGGTTTGTCAGGGTCGACTGTCTGATGCTACAAACACACCTATAGCGTTGAGACGAGTTGTTTCCGTAGTTAAGTCTACTTGATGCATGCGAGGACGTCCTGTGCTTTGCTACGCGTGCGTAACATGCGCGTACACACCGTGGTTTTCTTGTTTTCTCGGACAATGCAAACATTGTTGACAAAACGCACAACATTTGGAGACCGTTGATTTCAGAGAAGCTGTAATGGGTTTGAGTTTGTTCGCTGTGTCGCCCAAACCAGCAGTTGCCGTGGCTACAATTAGTTGGCAGCAGCTTCAGGTTAGCGGGAGAAGGTAACGTGTGGTTGTGCTACAATGTTTACAACCACAACACTGTGTTCCCCCCTCTGGCATGCCTGTAGGACGTCACACTGGGGGCTTGGCTCGTTTTGTTCAATATTCGATTTACAATGGAGATGGTGACACCCCTGCTTAGTCATGTTGTTCTTTTACTTCCACTGGTTGTTCCTGTTTCACACAGACAATATAATATCCATAGTAAAAAAAAAATACACAAACATGAGTGGCTTTGTGTGGACAAAATGCAAATGTGTGTTCCGTTCCTTTATTTGTGTGCCGTTTTCAATTTGAATGAGTGACCATGCAACGCTTTATGAACACATTAAAGACGCAGCAGCCTTATTCCTGTTCATCAGCATGTGGATGAGAGGTAAATTTATTCATCTGCCGAGGAGAAGCCTGATCTCTTTTCATATCCCCATTTGCATATTTTCAAATGATCTCTCTTCATCTGTGCTTTCACACACACACTCACACACACACACACAGGGGATCACAGAAAGGTTTGACATCAAATTTACTTCCTTTTTTTCAATCTATTTTAAAAGTAATAAAGTTTGATATCCAGGGTGCACAGTGTTACTTTGATAGGATACACATTAATTAAAATTCATGGGCACAACATGGAGAGAAGACTGTGTCACGACTCCACCCACTAATTTCATTATGCATTTAATACCTGCAGATCAAGTGTCAGTCAAATAGAAAATGAGACATTTAAAGCTGCAGTGCGTAACCGCTAAACATAAATTAATTTCCACTGCATTCAAACTGAGACAAGAGACTGTCTTTGTGTTTTAAACCTCTTGTCATCTGGAAACATTCAGCAGGTGTGGATTTTATGGCTCAAAAACTTGAATGTTGAGCAGTTTGGCAAGATAACCACGTTTCTAGCCAGGGTCTCACAGTCAAACATGTAAAAGTTATATTTTGCAAAATACTGAACAAATAATACTACACTTAGATATCAGGGAAGACCGCTCACTAGATATGTTTAAAAAGACGATTTAAAAATTATCTTTTTACTCTCGCCTTCAACTCCACCCTGTATTGTGTTTTATTACCTTTTTTCCGTTAACAGTTTATTTTAAAGTTAAAACAGGGCTTCAACCTCTTGACTCTATAGCCTTTTCCTACTTTATTCCACCCTGTGTTGTATTATACTGTTTGCATCTTTTGTTTTATCTCAAAGTTAAAACTATTTTTTTTTTTAACTTTTTGACTTTAGACCTCTCCTTTTCATTCCACCCTGTGTTGTTGATTTTATTGTTTAAATTTCATTTTCCTTTCATTGTGAAGCACTTTAAAGGGACAATATGTAGTATTTATGGGTTTATATAACCCAAAATCCACTTTTTTATACATGTCTAGTCGCTGTATAATAGTTGTTGTTTCATTTTCGTAGTGTTTCAAAAAGTCATGTTAAATAACATGGTCGCGGGCCGCGGTTGCATAGCCACTGTTAGCAGCGAGACGACATGTTTCTACCGGAGCCTGTAAGGACAAACGCGAGAGAACAGAACAAGCGTCTCTTTACTTGTAGCGGAAGTCCCGCCTCCTCTCTCTCCGCTTCGTCTGCTACGGCCGCGGTAGCTCGCTCTCTCCCTCGCCTCACGAACCTCATCTGCTGACACGGAGAAAGACGACGAGGACAACATTTGACCAGCTGCGGATACCGTAGCGCTCAGGGAAGGGAGGGGGTGAGCAGAGCAGCAGGTCTTTGTTGTAAATTTCAGCCTCTCCTCTAGATGGCACTATAAACTACTTATTTCCCCTTTAAGCTATAATTATTATACACACACATATATATATATATATATAGACCAGTAGTGACATTCCACTCATAAATTACTCATTAATTAAGTTATGAGTTGTTAAATATAAAACTTGTCACCAAGTGTTGGTGTGTAGCTTTCTAACTTTTTTTTGGCCGTAGCTGTAAACATTTTACATACATTATATCACCCCCGCACCAAAGAGTACCTTATATGTGATTGTTAAACTGCAGCGCTCCTATCTTAAATGTCTTTTTTTATCATTTCAGATGCCTGACAAAAGAGAACTATTTATTCCTACTCCGTGGACCTCCTTCGCTCCACTTCGACTACCAGCCCTCCTCTGTTCCTCCACTTTGACCATTCAGAGGTAAATCTGTGCTTCTTTTTTTCCATTTTTTAAAAATAATGTATGCATTCAGATGACCCTAAAAAAAAAAACTCCCACAGCAGTTTTTTTTTCACATCTGAGTCTCTGGCTTCACATCAAAGATGAAGCCACTGTGCGTGACAATAGGAGCCCCCACCACCACCACCACCACCACCACTGCGACACTGAATATATGATATCTGATTCAATACATTATTCAAGACTCGCTCCTATACATATTCACCAATCTGGAGTCAATTGAGCTACAAGGCTGTGGTGTGCAGTTGCAGAGATGTTCCCAGCCGACCGAGGCCAGGCAGCAAGATAGAACAGTCACACAGCCAGAACATTCAATGAGAATCGGTTTGTGAAAAACCATTAAGAAGAAGTTACTTTTGTGTGTGTGTGTGTTTGTGTGTGTACTTGTACTTATCTCTTTGTGCAGTTCAGCAAAAAACTCAAAAACCTCTCTTTGTCGGGACATTTTGACCTTGTGGGGACATTTTGTCTGGGTTTTTTAAGGTTAAGACCTGGATTAGGGTTAGTTAGGGTTAGTGGTGGTGGTTAAGGTTCAGTTAAGGGGCCAGGGAATGCATTAAGTCAATGATGTGTCCTCACTTACATATACAAGTACAAGTATACACTTGTGTGCATTTGCGTCTTCTCTTAAACGACTGGCCATAAAATATTTTTCACCTTCCAAAGCTGTTAATCTTTTCAGTTATGAAAGTCGGGAATTTGTTTCTTAAAGTGTCCTTGAAGGGCTTTTATCTAGTGCTGTCTTTGGAGGGACATTTGTCGCTGTGCACAATACAACGTACAATGAGTCGCCGGTGAATAGGTGTGACGCTTTTTTGTGTGTGTGGTCAGCTATGAATCACTTTTTTGTCCCTGACTGAAAAGACAAAAAGTCCCTGTCCTTTTGTGCCCATTTTGTACACTCTTTATACTTCAAGTCATCGCGGACATGTTGCACTTAACCAGTATGAATGGATATACTTTGAGCCAAATGTTAACATTAGTTAGAGAGGAAGAAGCAGAGAGAGAGAGGAAGGCAAAAGTTTGCATTGATTCATTATATAAGGTGGTTTTGTGACATTATACAGTGTATCGCTGGTCAAAAGTGTAAGTCCCTGAAAAGGGCATTCCAATTCATTTACCAGGATGACAGAAAAATATCACTGCATTTTGCTCGCTGTGTGCATTTCATAGAGTTTCATGATCACGTTGTCGTATTCATTTCAGACTGCCACGGTTTTCAACTCACATCTCTCTGGCTCTCGAGATCCGGCTTATCGATTCCTTCAGAGTTCATTAGAACAGCACTTGCAAGTGTTATGTTTGATCAGTCATTAGCAAATAATCGTTAACATGTCTGAACATTTTTACCTTTTATCTTTTCTTTTTTTGTGGAGAGACTTATCGAGGGAGGACGTTCAATAAGTGGCGAGGGTGGATAATACGTCTGCACTTTTCCTAATCAAAACCAATCATCTTTGTCGCTGGTGCATCTGCTGAGTGCTCGTCTCCCTTTATGGATATTGAGCAGGTTGAGATAGAAAGAAATCAATGACCGAGTGTTGGGGAATCAAAGATGATTTAATTAGGAGTGACGGGGAAAAAATGGAGGCTCTGCGTGTCTCATTTCAGCCGAGGAGCAAATCCATCTTTCTCATTATCAGATTTCCCAAATAATACTTCATCATCGGCCCTCTCGCTCTCCCGATAAATTCTGCATGCATTCGGCGCCATATGTGCGAATAAATCACTTTGCATACGTACAAAGACGCGGACATAATTAACCGGATCTCAATTGTAGTTGACATTGACACAGAGTAGCACTCAGCATTAATGATGTGATGTTTTACATCTGTAGTAGGATCATGCATATATTATTGCATGTTGACGACTGTACCTCTACCCTGCATTCATTGCCTTGCGTCTACATAACGTCAATATCTAGAGCTGCTTTGTGTTTGCTAGTGATTCTTTTCCGTTCATTGTTTCATTCTTGTTCCCGCTTCCCTCCACCTGCTCGTTTCATTATCCTTCCTCCCCTATTTCCAGATATTCTCCTTTATTTACCCCCTTTTATCCTTCTTTCGTTCTCCCTCTTTAGAGAAAGCATGGGGCAGTCTAAGTGAGCGGAAAGCCGCGGTGGGAAACTGTGATTGATAAATCCCTTTCCGCCGTTGACAGCGGCCTCTTCGGCTCAAGTCACAGCGCAGTATCGGCTAGAACGCCCGCTGATGTTTATGCACAGCCACAGTTAGTGCTCTGATAAAAGCCTTGAGTGTCAGAGTGAGTGAATTAAAAAGCATTTCTGCATTCAGATTTCTAAAAATGACGAGGCTGATGTTGTGTATTTTGTAAAGTAGTGTACTTACACCAGCCAAAACACTTTAAATTAATAAATTATTGCTATTAAATTAAATGGAACGTTTCATTTTAGTCGCCTTTTAACGGCATAATCCACTTTACCCAGATTATATTAAGCACTACTTGATAGCAAGTGTGTTGTCGGTTGTTTATTTGTCACTATTCACGACAATTCAGTGCATTCTGCCGTCAACACTCTTCATGTGAAGCAGAAGTTAAGCTTGTTTTTAAATGTGTGGAATCAGCGAGAGCTGGCCCACGATTACAACATAACACAAAGTAATCAGTCAGTTGATGCAACTACAAAGAAAATGATATAAAACGGGTTCAAACGGATGCTTAATGGTTTGCCATTTACTCGCAGCGTTGCAGGAACCTTTGTCCGGTGAATTCATCTCCTCAGAGTTGAATCTGTTTCCAATAAAGAGACACAATACCTTCTTAACTCCACGCTTGACTCTGCGTTATTCAAACGCCGATAAGCGTGCGCGCTTGCGTGCAGTCGTCATGTAATATCTTTGATGAGGAGACATTATTAAAGCCTCACAAAGAACTCTCATCACCGCACGCGAGCGCCGTATCAAAATAAAAGCCATGCATCCATAAACTGACATGTTAACAGACGACTTCTGCCCTGCCACACAATCATAGGCCTTTTATGGGTAAATTTAATAAGCCCCTGTTCGCGTGTTACCCACATGTCTTATCGCCGCCAATAGAAAAATATCCATTTGGCCTCTGACATCTTCAGAATTATGAGCCTCTCGCTATTTATGAGCACGTCCCTATTCTTTACCCCACATCCTGTTACGCCACCACCCACACAACTCAGATCCTGACTTATTACATCTGTACCCCAACCCCCCCCCCCTTCCTTTTATTTTTCCCCTCTTCGTCATCTCCTCCCTTTTGCTGTAGCAAACAAGAATCAGCTATTTAGCCTGTTAAGCCGAAGGCCTTCAAGTGGAGGGGGGGGGTTAAGGACCTGGCAGTGCCACTTCCCTACTGAGCGGGTAAAGGCGGGGTTGGGGCGGATGAAGCGGATGGAAGCAT
The DNA here is from genome assembly GCF_963457635.1 of Microchirus variegatus. Classification (NCBI taxonomy): domain Eukaryota; kingdom Metazoa; phylum Chordata; class Actinopteri; order Pleuronectiformes; family Soleidae; genus Microchirus; species Microchirus variegatus. Next base: position 6,299,952 of record NC_139821.1, read on the forward strand.
GGGGGCCAGGGAAGCAGCGTTTTACATACATTTGTGCCAAGAGCTGATATTTAATTACCAGGCTGCCAAGATGGTGGTGGATCAGTTTGCATTTTCTTGATCATAGGCTTCTCGTGAGACTACTGCCGTGCAGGAAGGGCCAAGGATATTGTGCACGTGTGTGTGTGCCAAGTTACACAGTCATTTCTTTATTTTTTTTTGCTGGTGTTATCGCAAAAGCGTTTAGTAGCTTTATTTAAATACGGCATTTTGTTTCTTTTCCTCCGTCAAAACCTTAAACTAGGTCAGCCACACTCTTTTTGCTGTACATGTGCTTTCATGTATTCATGTCGTTGTTATCCCGTGTGCTTTGTGTGAAATTGCAACACACCAGACGTTTGATGCTCTGGCAACTTATAGATACGATTAGAATTTATTATCATACACTACCGTTTAAAAGTTTGGGGTCACCTATACAATTTGTTGGTGTTTTCCGTTAAAAGTCACACTTTTATTCATCAAATAGTTGCAAAATGAATGGAAAATATAGTCAAGACATTGACAAGACTAGAAATAATGATTTTTATTCAAAAGAATAATTTTGCCCTTCAAACTTTCCTTTTGTCAACGAACCAGCAAAACTGTTTCAGTTGTGCTAACATCATCAAGTGTTTTTAAGGATTTTATAATCATCCAATGGCCTTCTAACGCGATTAGCAAACACAATGTACCATTAGAACACTGGAACACTAGAACACTCTATACACCTATGTACATACACTCTTAGAAATAAAAGTGCTGTGTAGAACCATATAAGGTTCTTCGGCTTGTCCTCATAGGAGAACCCTTTTTGGCTCCAGGTACCCTTTTGGAGGGTTCCACCAAGAGTCCGTTTAAAACCCTTTATTCAGGTTAGGCGTTTTAAAGGGTTCTCTGGATCAAAATGGTTCTTACTGGAACCGTTTGTGTTACCAAGGACCCTTGAAAAACCCTTTCTTCTGTTGCAGCTAGAACAGTCGTTTACCATTAGATTAAGTTGATGTTATATTCATTGCAAAAAGTGCCTTTCCTTCCATAATAAGGACAGACTTTTGAACGGTAGTGTATATGGAACTGTCGTTTGCTATTCACTATTAATACCTGGACTACTTTTGTTGTCAAAGTGAAAGAGAGAGCTTTTGTCCTTATTTCTGTAAACAGTTCTGTTATTTGTGTCACATATGCGTGTGTGCACGTTTTATAAAATTTCCTATACTTTCATTTAATTATTTATATAGTTTTTTTCATTTTCTAATTATATAAACTAACTAGGCTATTGCTTCAATACTAATTGGGTTGCCAACTGAGTTAGACATACTGTATACACAACAATTAACAACATACCCGGTTTTCATTTGTAAAAAATAACAATAACAAAAGAAAAGGAAACTATTCATCCAAGGACACAACTCAGCGGCATTCTCAATAATTGTGTTTTGTAAGGTGCTGTTTTTCCTCCTTGCATATCTCAAATAGTGACATAGTTTAAAAGTATTTCTTACAAAATTCTTAGCAGGGAAACGGGTTTGGTGGTGGGCGTGCAAGACAAAGTAAAATGGCAGAGCACAGATCAACACCAGTGAGACTACAAACGTAGGAGGATTTGTTGTGTGTTTTTTTTGTTTAATGGAGAGAATAATGCAGCGCTTTCAGGGATAACCACAGTAACCCAAACAGGTGCCTTTTGTGTTTACACATTCATATCCAGGGAATGGTTATCATCAACCTCACTTTATTACTCTTGTGAAAGCATGACAAGCAAAAAAAAACATATTTTTCCCACTCATATATGGTATTTGAATATAGTTTCACAAGCTCTATATCTCTGAGTTTGCCACTGCATCACATCAGGGCCTATAGTTTTTTTTGTGACAGCAGCAGGTTTGAGTTGTTTCCTACGGGGCAGAGGCTCTTTAGATAAAAATACACACACACACACACACACACATACACACACATGTTCCCATTCAGTCTTCCCTGTGTCTCACTCAGCTCTTTTTCTTGTGCGATGACGCACGGAGAAAAGTTCCCGAGAATAGAAACAGTTCAGTCGGATTCTCTCTCACAGCCTCTTCAGGATTAATGAACTCAATTGAGAAAAAAAACAAAAAAACAAAATAAACACGTCATGTGTTGTACTGAGTTTGAAGTGTTTGAAGTGTTTTTCACTTAATAATAGACATGCACGCAATATAAAGTTGTTCACAGCTAAATTATCTTTTTATATTTCACTGTAATTGTCCACTTCATCAGTTCAAATACTTGAGTAGAGAGACAGTTATTCATCTTCTCACATATTATGTACCAAGCTTTCAAACTAAAGCCATGAAAGAGGCCAAAAATGTGAAGAATATGACGTACGCAGCTGCAAAGTCACATTAACCGCTAGTCTGGTTTGCTGCAGCTCTACCAAAAATCTTATATATCGCATTCTTCACTATGCACAGACCGTAAAAAATGTAAATAAAAATCAGTGAAACCATTTTTAGCTGAGTCATGTTTCCAACAACATATTTCATTGCAACTTTCCTTTAGACTTCTTAGACTTTCTTTTTATGATTTCTAGTGGAAAACAAATGCACACCATATGTCGACCTTTGCTTCTATATTTGCTTTTAATTATGTTTAAAAGTCAAAAAACATGTTTCTTCCTCCAGTTTTATTTTCTCAGTTAATCATTTTCTCTCTTTATTTAACTATGCAGCACTAAGCACGTTGCCATGGATACAAACTTCAAATGCATAAAATGGCGAATGTTTCCTTTTTTTTTAAATGCTTTATAAATGACAAGTTTTGGAATGGGCTGTGTCACCGCACCACCTTTACACTTGATCCCGAGAACATGAAAGCTCACAACATAAAGGACAAAAAAAAAAAACAGAAGTTGAGGTGTTTTGTTCTGGGATACATCTGCAGTGGAATCTCACACCATAGCCGTGGGACTTGTGTGGAACAGCCCCCTCGTGCCTTTGCTTTAAAGGGCAATTTGGGCTAAATCACAGGGCAGGAACCTGCTGCGACACTGCTCTTTGGGAGTTGGAGCTTTCAAGCATTGTCATTTCTGTTCGCACCCCCCGCTGACTCGTAAAAGGCCTGCTGCGATATCACAGATTTGAGCGTAGCCTGTCGAAGACTTGAGCGTTTACACAAGATTAAAGCTCATTACTTTCTACTTGTATTTCCTTTGGTTTGAAGTAATGGCTGCTTGTTATGTTGTCTCCCTCTCTTCACTACCCTAACAGTATGAACGTATATTATTGGAAACTTCAGTCTAAAATTATTGCTATTGATTTCAGTCCTTCAAAGCCTCGTGGGTTTAATGCTACTCTTTATTGATTTTCTGCTTCATATTTTTTCATTAATTACCTTCTTTTTTTCCTGCATGTGAGCGCTTCGGACTCCTCTGTGTGTTCTTCATGATCACAATACCTTCTTCTTTGTCCTTTTTTTCCTCTTTTATTGTTTTTTTCCCCTCCTGCACAACTGTGAGTGGGCAGATCTGATTGCGGCGGACGGAGCTGGCAGCTAGCCCTGTGCATCTTAGGTAAAGGGCAGTATGTGCATAATGCTGGCTGCGGCGCGGAGTATCAGGGTCTATAATCTCTTCTGGAGCCGTGTCATCATAGTGGGGTCAGTAGAAGGAGAGCAGAGTGGAGTTGACAGTCTGGATGCTGTAGGCCATGCATGAGTAGAGCTGCAGGGCAGCCTGGCACAAGGACACACGGCACTGCAGCACGCATTTGCATTTGCATTTTAAGTCTGGCATAGCATTAAATGTTAGACCGAGAAAATGATGCAAATAATATGCCCGTGACATCTGATCAGTTAAGCTGCATCATGATACAGAGAGCAGGACTCTTCAAGTGTTTAAGGTCCAGTCTGTAACGATGATGGGCTTTGTTGGCCGAAATAGAATGAGTACATCTGTGTAAGTGTATAATCACTTCAACATTTGGTTTCCATTGCCTTAGAATAAGCCTTAAGCCTTTGGCAAAGCACCGCGATGTGCACCTCCACAGATGGCATGTGCACTCTGAGCAGCTGCAGAGGCGTTTATGGTCAGTGTGCGACTTACGTCAATATGCTCCCAACCACAAGGTGGTGTATATAAAAAAAGTAGATAAACAGGACTAGTCTACACTCTAATCTTCTCTGATCTACAATCTGATAAGGGACACGTGATAGATGTGGGAAGTCTCTGTGTCTTACTGCTTCACTGTGTTCATGACTCCATAAAACTCTTCTCCAGAAACTGGGGCTGAAAATAACGCTTTTAATGTTGTAATTAGTGCTGGGCACTAGGTTAATGCATGGCGCGTTTCCATGACGACTGACCGGAAAAAGACGCGTGTGACGCCATGTTTACGTACCTCGACACCGGAGTCCAGGCACCTTTTACCAGTTAGCTCCATTAGCTGCATTAGCTCGTTAGCGCGCCCACAGTCGAACTGGAGCGGTCTGTTTATTAAACAAAAAGAGCAGCGCTACAAAAAACCAGTCGACCTGTGTACTGCGTATGTGTGCCTCTGTTTTTAAGGTTTAGCGTTACTTTAGAGACTAATTTTAACAATCCGGAGTCATGTAAACATGACTTCACGTAACTAAGCGACTTTTTCTCGCCCTATTTAGCAAGTATTCAGAGCCCTCTAGCAAAAAATGGCATCACGGTCTGTCGCCTTATGCTGGACACACATGCACATGCCACTAATTCTTACACACTGCACCTTTAATAAATGAATCGCAGTGTTTCTACCTCATGCAAAGTTTCAGCTGGGGCTATTGTCACTGTTAAATCATCACCCCGTGTGTAGCTGCATCAAATTGGCTAATGTTGCACCACTTAAACGACAACTTACTCCAGCACTTAGCTCAGCACAAGCGAGGAACCGTTTCTTGAAATAGAACTGCAGCAGCTGCAGATGTTCGTACAATGTCGGGGAAAAATCAGCTCCCGGTTGCCATATTGTTGTGTTTTCTCATCTTCAGATGATTACCCCAATAAGCTGATGGTGCATTCCACCAGGCAGGGAGGAAAATGTACACAGAGGCAGGCTTCAACAGATGCTGCACCAAAAAACAAAAAACAACCAAGTCGACACTTTGAACTGTCAATAGAGGCACTACGTTTTTTTTTGTTTTTTAATTCTCTTCTCTCTTGTAGAAAAGAGAACGCCTCTTAAAATATTCATCCTCCTTTTTTAGCATGAGAACAATTTTTAGAACCCTCTTTTCTTCATCTTTACAGGCTCCTCCAGACGTCAGTGTTCTGTTGTTATTGTTGTTATCTGGGTCAGTTTGCGAGTGGACATCCTCCTCCGTTGTCATTTTTTCCCCTCAAAAAAAAAACAACCAAACAAAACTGTTCTTAGTGCAACACCAGTTACAGGAAGTTGTCCTCCTTTCATTGTACCAGGTGACATGAATATTGCAAACAAGAGGACTCAGTGTGAGGGGAAAATGAATTAGTGCTATTTTTCCACATGAAAGGGCCCTGTCAGTCTCTGTTACACTTGTGCACCTGTATTCCTACTTCTTTTATTCCCTCTCACTCACTCTGTCCCCCTGTTTCTTCAACCTCAGCATTACAAAATGAATGATGAATGTTTTATTATATTATTTCCCTGTTTCCATAGTTGCCAGGAGGTATATACACAGGAGGCATTTCAACTGTGCCTTTGTGACATTCCCCCAGGGGGGGTTCTGCGGTGAATTGAAGCATAGCAGAAAAAGATTAACGTTTGCATGTTTTGTATTATTCCTTTATACCCTGGAAGGTGAACGTGGAAGGTCACCCACTATATACTGTGTAATATAAGGCTGCCGTTGTCGAGGATTAAGGTCTGTCCGGTGGCATTATTAAATCGGCTAAACGGTAACCTATGGGGTTGTGGTTTCTTTAAATACAGAGACCACAGCACAACAACAATAATAATACAAGCAATAATAACAACAATAATAAAACTTTCTTTTATATGACACTTACAGAAGAGCTCAGAATCAGAGGCCATTCAATTAAATCATAAGTTAATCAGGAAATGGCGAATAATAAAAGCTTTTGCTGTCATACTTTCCTCTGGAAGAGAGTTGCTTAAACTTAGTTTTCAGTCAAGAATCAGGAACAGTCTAAACGCTCTGTGTCATAGAATCTCAACAAAGGTTTTATACCATGTAATACTGGAATACAGGCTTGTCAATATACTGTGGTGCCAGACCATTTAGTGCTTTATTAATCATTTAAAGAACCTTAAAACCACATCTAAATTGTACTGGAGGCCCAGTGTAGAGAGGCTAAAACATGACATGGGACGATTTTAAAAGTTTACATCACGATTATCCTGACCAAAATAATTGCGATTAACAAAAAGGATCCATATTTTATAGTGAAAAATGATTTAATAAGATCATAGATGATGAATGAACGAATATATACATGTAATCATAGATTTCTATAATAATAATAAATTACCAAGATGACCTTATTGTAAGTGTTTTTAATCCCGATAAGCGATAATATCGTATGTTGTCCCATCATTAAAGTCAGTGAATCGACTAATTTGGCCAGCACCATGTCAATTTTGAAAACTTTAAGTTCAGAGGTGTCAATCACATGTTGTCCATTCATAAATGCTGCACTTAATCATCTTCTTGGGTAGTTTTTGGGTAAAAAAAATGTACATCACGTCCTACTGAAGCTAAAAGTAGACTTTGAGACCAAAAACCCTCATAAATCAAGTGAAAAGTACACTTATTTTCCCATGATTTTCTATGCAAACAGAGCAACCAGCTTTATCGCCCCCTGGTTGCTATATACGTTATTGTTACTTCCTGCTTAGACTCATTTCCTTTAAGACATAACCACATTTAAATGAAGGGAATGAAAAAACATGTATTTTTATCGCCGTACCTTTTAATAACTTCAGAGAGATTTCCAGGATTACTTTAATGAAAGGTCAAGCTACACGGTCAAACAATTTCAGATTAATTCCTCTTGATTTACAGTGTTTCACCTGTAATGAAGTTGATCAAACGCGGCTAAACCCGGGGTGACGCTTCCCGATTGATTGTGCTTATCTACAGTGTTTGCTTTTTCTCCCCCCCCCCCCTCCTCTTAACACCACCTTCATTATTGCCTGATTGCTCCACCTGGTGTGATAGCTTCTACGGCGTGTCAATATTTTAGTCAGAGATTAATTTCATCGTTAAAACTTGGCATCGGGAAAAGCTCGGAGAAATCAGATAACATTTATAAAGCTACGCTTGACCGTGGATGGTGGAGGATGAAAGGAGAGTGGAGGTGCAGTAGGAGGGGCATTATTGAGCCGTGCAGCTCATCACATTCACCTCAGACTCATTTTTTTTTTCAAACTAATGGGATCTTCATCCTCTGGTTTGACTCAATGACCCCACTCGTGATGTTTAACTCATTACAGCCACATTTCCTAACCAGTCCAGGCCTAAGGTTCTTGTCAACCAGGTTCCCGACCATCCTCTCCCCAGTGGTTCCTCTTTCACCTCTGCCTCTATAACCATAATGTTTGCCTGAGCATACGGAACAACATCGCATTAATCCATTGCTAAGACTTCATGGTCAATCATATTAAATCCTAATACTTTCAAGGTGACCTTGGGCATGGATTCACTGGGCATATGGTCCAGTTTTTAAGCCCTTGATACAACAACGTGCAGAGATTGGAGTGGGTGGCGTCGGTGGTGGGAGGGGAATCCATCTTCTCCTCGCCAGTTTTGCCCTTTATTTGCCTTTTTGTTAATCGTTTTCCCTCCAAATTACGTAGCGGATGGATTCACTCAAAGATCATACATTGTCACTTCACAAAAAATGAATAAATAAGCCAGGCAACAAACACACACACACCCTTCCAACCGCCATCAGCTTCACCTAGCTTGCTTTGAAACTCCGATTTTCATCAATTAGGGCTTTATATGTCAACCTGAAGGAGAATAAATGGGATTTCAAAGAGAGCTACTTTGACAAAAGAGTGCATATCCAACAGAGGCACACAATGAACACGCCATTACTGCTGCGTGACTCATTCATTGAGGCTGCGACGAGTTGTGGAGGCACTTAACGCAGCAAAAATGCTCTATGTTACAGCAAAGAAAAATTGATAGCAGAGGTACCTATACGTCATGTAGTTTTATTATTGACAACTTTGTTCAAGGACTATTGTCCATATTGGTTCACTGTGGGCTCTTTATCCCGTTGCCGTGTGGATGATTAAGGTGTTTTCCTGTTCCCTGTGTGGCCGAAGCCCGGGACATTTCCATTGGTCTGTGACTAAAATAATTTGGTGTTGTCGGACACACTGGTACCATTGCAGTATTTATTGATTTCCGAACTTGATTTATGCTCATTCTGCTTTATGCAATCGTTAGGAGACACGTCAACATTCACAGACGTTCAGGTCGGTAAATTAGTTCTCCTGGCAGGTGTTGTTGCTTCTCTCACACACTCAATCGGGGGCCAATATTGCAGTTGGAAAACAAATTGTGTCCCAAGGTCACATTGTATTAATTCTTCACTTGCATTCACCATCTACTCACACTGATTAGCCACAGCACTAAAACTGCCTGATGGTCTCAGAAACACTTCTAACGAACAGTTTCTGCACTTTTAATTTTTAATTATGTATTTATTTGTTTTATACGCACTCTCAAGACTCTGTTTATCTGTATTTTGTTACATCACTCTATTTTAATGTTTATATTTTCAAAGTTTTTACCTCTTTTCACTCAAATTTTTTTAAAAAATGTAACCGTTAAGTGGTTTTACTATACTGTGGCCACACGTTTTTGAAGATATGAAAAGAAACCAAACCTACACCGTAACTTTAGAAATGACATTATTGACGGTTCAGAATAAACAGTATAGAATAAAACCAGTTAGTGGTTTTTCAGTTTGTGTTTTTAGTGCAGTACTGATTCAATATGTTTCTCGTAGCGTTACATCTGTTGCATTCCTACACATATCTGTTACATTTCTTATCCAAACACGGCCAAAGTCGGCACTGCACGCACTGGTGCCCTCTGTAAGCCATCTGCCAATTTTGAAGCCTGTCAAGAGAACAGTTGGACAGCGATGTGATTAACAGTCAGACAGACACATAGACGTCCCTTGCATTTATAGACAGATGGCGTATACAAAGCTGAACACAGATGCAGTCCATATAGGCTTTGTTCCATTTCAGGGTTTATTTTTTTTCTACTTAATATAATCTGTGCATATTTGCATGATATGCGACATGCTTATTAACTCAGAGGGAGCTTATTTTTTTTGTATTATTATTATGTCTGCTGCATCTATATAAAAGGACGCGTAATCCGAGTGACCATCAAATCCAAATAAATGGAAAAACATAAACACACGCTTTATTGTGAGGCGGAGAGCTCTGCAGTCGCATTGCGACATCCTCAACAGCATCAACAGATATTGACAGCGGCCAATCAATAGTCGGTTGAAGTCATCAAAACGCTGTCCCACTTAAAAATCAATCGATGGCCTACAAAAGGCCACCGCCGAGCAGAGAGAGCTTCCACTGTGCGACAGTTCCCAGCCCGGCTAATCAATGGGATGCCTGCAGATGGAAGCAATGACCATTGAGATGATGGCATTTTGCTGTCCCAACAAAGCACATTAGAGGAATTGAGTTGAGAGACTGAAAAATGCATTATTTCAAAATATTGACGCAGGGCCCGACAACGAGGCCAGAGTTTACGATTTCACACCCTCTGCCAGCGCACAGGTCTGACACCGGCATATTGATCTGTTTTCATGTGCTGCTGGTTATTAAACATGAATACCTACTCATGACGTGCGGTTCCCTTTTATCCCATTCGCTGTTGCATTTTGTAATTCCTCACGTGTTTGCAGCTGACGATAATGGAGTGGACTTGACGCGGCTTGATAAATAATGGGGTTTTTGTTAACGTCAGATTGTACAATGACACAAGCACGCTGTTCTTCCATTTACTCAACAACCATTTCAAATTATTTCTCCAACCTCCATTTCCATTAGTTTATGTCAACAGCAGATTTAGAAAAATCAGTTTCATTAGAACGAGTGTTTGCTCGACATCCATTATTTAGTCAATGATTGGCCCGTAACTTGACAATTAAATGGCACTTAGAATATTAAGTGTTTAATTTTGTTAATTAGTTTCTGTCTTGAGCTACGACAAACATCTTCAGCTTGGATACAGGTTCAATACACGTATACTACATGCTTAATAATAGAGAACCGGCAAAATGTTCAATATGTTGTTGGCTGAATTAATCAATTGATTGGTAAGTTTACGGTTAAACAATAAAATATTTAAAAAAAAAACACAAAAATGATATAATCATATATACATATTATACATTTTTATTAGTATTTTACTGTTTAATATCTGAATTGGCCAGAAAATGCACAGCATTTGGACTTTTCTTAATGGGGAGCTTGTTTGCTTGTTTGGCAATGATCATCAAGACAATGAATCAGGAACCAGAGCATAAGTGTGCTGGAGTCCGGTCAAGAGATTCTCATGAGACCCTTCAATCATGTGCGCGCACACACACAGAGAGAGTAATCTACACCAGCAGTAGGTTTGACTGATTGAACGTCACGTCTCCCCATCAGGCTCGAACAACAGCACATAACTCAAAAATCTCATGCGCCCTGCTTAAATACGGGATTTTTCATTGCCATGATGCATTAGACAACAATTAATGACCACTGACCCACCTGCATGGTCATTTAGATCACTGGAAAGAGTGATGACTCATCGCGGTGTGGTATGATTGATTAGGTAGTTGCATTTGGATCAGTACATTGTTCGGCACTTAGTGCACATACATCTTATGTTGATGTACTTAAAGGTCAAGTGTGTAGGAGGGTGTACTGGCAGAAATTCAATGTAGTATACTACCCATAAATATGTTTATATGAATGCAGAATTGGATGAAATGTTTGTTTCTTTTTTGGTTTCCTTTTTATGTTTTACAGAACCGTAACCTTTTCTTTTTATGTATGAATGTGCATTTCCTGCATTTTGTTTTTTACTATGCAAATGCAGAAGAACAGCTTCACCCAAACAAACCTGATGCATAAACCAACAAAGAAGAAGGAGGAAACTGGAGAGAGTTCTGAAGGGTTTTCATCCTTGCGTAGTAGATCCTTGACCCACTTGCAGTCTCACCATTAGAAGGCGCTAATTCTTTCAAACCAGACCTTAAAATGCAATGTAAGATGTGGTAGTTCTATCCCCCCATCTGCTATCTATAAGTCAAGCTCCAATCACAGCCACTCTCACACCAAGGCAGTCCACTTAACTACTTCCTCACTCATTTCTTGAAACACCAATGCTGCCTCACACCGCTGCTGCTGGCAAAGCTTTGCTGACTCAAGTCTCCACCTTTCTAGATCAGAGTGATTGTGCTCACTCTTATACGGGGATTCCTGTTCCTGCAATTGTGCTCTCTGTTAAGCCATCAACACCAACTCTAACTGCAGTTCCATGTGTTGCAATGCATGGTTTGATTATGTTAAGGGTGTTCTTGACTAAACTTAGGAAATGTGTTAAAGAAGTGATTGCTGGCTGTAAATGCTCCAAGTATTTATCATCCATGTGCGATAGGAAACACACATTTGGAAATGGAATGATTCTGAGATTTTGTACCCATCATCTTTGTTATTTATACTCTGCGGTATTAGGTAAAATTGCAATTAGTCAAGTGACGTGAATGACTCACACTGAGAAGCCAATAACACCCTGTGGCTGGACCGATCTGCAGCAATGGAAAAGTGAGAGCTTTAGAATCACACAGTTGGCAGGGAACCCACTACCAGGGAGACTGTGCCACTGCTGCTCCCCCTCTCACTCTGAAAACGTCCAAGATTGATGTGTTCATTTAACATTAGCCTCCAGCACCACACAGAGGATAAGCACCTGGGCTCTAAAAATACCTCCTTTTTCAGATCATCTGAGGAAGAGAAAATCAGATGAGTGAAATTACACTCCAAATTGAACCCCATTCATATCATGCTGTCCTCCTTGCCAGCATTCCAGTGTGTTCACAGCAACGCCTCGCTTCCTTCTGAAATATTGATATTCATATGGAAATGCTACCCTTTATTATTATAATAACATAAACAAATAGGGGATTTGATTTGGGTCCAAGGAAAGAGGCGCTCGGGCAATTTTGGCAGGCTTACCAGTCAACAGCTGTGCATCTCCACCCAGCATGACATGTGCTTGTACTGCTTCAGCTGGGAAGTTTGTGCAGCTGAATTAGAGTATATAGGATAATGTGTGTGTCTGTGTGGAGTGGTGGAGGGGTCGTTATGTACACTTTCCACAAGCTTGTTGTCATAGTAACAGTGTCACGCAAGGTTTACTCTTTTCTTTCCATTTATAGGCTAAGAATCACAGCCCCAGGAAATCAAAGCCAACAATTAAGGGAGCTGCGTCAGCCTTAAAGGGATAGTTTGGAATTTTGGACATAAGACCTATTATCCAACTCAGCCGGTGTGATGGAGACGTTTTCAAGAAATTTCATTCAGTTCTTCTAGTTGCCGAGTTCGCTGATGCTATGGCTAGCGCAAGTCAATGATACAAGTTAGCATGGCATTAGAAACACTCATACCGACTCCACAGTGCACCTGAGGCAAATCGATTGTAACGGCAGACTATTGATGTACATATCTGTGTTGATAGAATGTTTGAAATAATACCAACCTTGCAATTTGAAGGATTTATGTCTCAGCAGCAGCAGCAGCCCGTCATACTTCCGGCAGCGGCGGAAGTATAGTGCTGAGAAAGTAGTCCCTCAAAAATTCATGCGATGCGACGTTAGTTTTGTTTCAAATATTATTCTATCAACACAGATATGTTCATCGATAGTCTGCCGTTACAATCGATTTGCCTCGTGTGCACTGTGGAGTCGGTATGAGTGTTTTTAATGCCATGCTAACTTGTATCATTGACTTGCACTAGCCATAGCATCAGCGAACTCGGCAACTAGAAGAACTGAATGAAATTTCTTGAAAACGTCTCCAGACGTCTCCATCACACCGGCTGAGTTGGAAAATAGGTCTTATGTCCAAAATTCCGAACTATCACTTTAAATGCATGTTAATGAAAATAGTATCACAGGGGGAAAAAAGTGCTAAGTACTGAAGATTGTTATTTTCTTTAAAAAAATGCATTTATAGCATATATTCATTAGTTCATGTATTTTAAATATGTTTTTCTCTGTGTGTGGCAATGCATGCAGTACATACAGTCTCAATTCCACTAGCGAAGAAGTCACACACTTCAAAGATATTCCTACTGGTGTGGGCCAATGGGATTACAAGAAACCAGAGTTTAGTGTCACTCCTTTAAACGGCATGTTTTGGACACTTTATGGAGATATAATTCAGCAGCCACGTCCTTCTCACTCAGAGCCCCTCTCCACGTGAGTAAGATGGAAAGAATAGGAATATGGTCAGTCAGTCATATCTAAGAAGACCTTGGAGGACCACTGAGCTCTGCTACGAGCCTCGACAGCACAAAGCTGATAGATGGGTTTGCCTGGTACGACGAGCAAAGCTCAGGCAGAGGGGGAAAAAAAGAAAAAAGCAAGACACCATGACCACACCTGGGACATTAAATCACAATGGAAAATCATTAGGGGTTGGCTCCTCTTGGGGATGGGTGCTAATAGGTCCTTTTGCTGCTAAAACAACTTTATATCGAGGTAAAATCTGAGCCAATTACAAGAGCAAGACTTGAGAGTTTCTGGCAGATCATGATTAAACATGATCCCATATTTAGGGAACGATAAGTGTCTACATGACAAATTTACAGTAATTTTCAATGACACTGGATATAAATCAGCATAGAATGATGGTGCGTTGGTGGGGTTTTGTATTTGGGATAGGGCTGAAGAATTTGGGTAAATATACAGTTTTTTAGACAAACTTTAGTTAAACATTTATGTACAGACTTTCAAACAAGATGGAGCGTTACTACACAACACCTTTAAAATATGAAAAACTCACGGATGAGAGGTATAAATCAGTTCCAAACTGTATTATGTATTACTTTCTTAAAGGGGTTTCTTAAAGATGTGCTTTAATGTCTTGTTTTGTCCACAGACATTGAGTTTACAGCCATAGAGAGGCAAAGACAGCAGAACGTGTTCCCATTTAAGAAATCAAAGTCTATCCTAATTCAAGCTGTGTCGTGAAATACCTCAAAACCAATGTCAAAAAAAGACCATAAGACTAGATTTGTAAGTGACAAAGTGAGAGCAAGTGAGCGTTGACTTCTGTTGTCAGATGTACAAAATGACACCAGTGACTTTGTAGTCACGCCACCCTGCAGGCTCCTTTGTGCTTCCATCATTCTTGCATACGATCATTCAGCGGCGACCACACAGGCAGCGACAGACGCAATTCCATCTGCCTAACGCAAAGGACAACTCACAGGGGTGCACTTGATTCATGTGCCCCCCCGGTGAGAGAAGACCCAGCTATTCCTGTCTTTATCCCATTTATCCCTTCACACTCAGTCGGTCCCTGTGGCATCACACGGAAGAAAAGGAAGAAAAACAGAAAGATCAGATTTGGTAATTAACATGTTCATTCTAATCCAGCAAAATGCTGTGCTACAAACACTCCAGTGAACGACTGAAAATCCTCTGCTGATTGTGATCTCCGTGTTATACATCTTAACTAACCCCCACCTCAGTGTGCACCACCACAAAAATAAAGCCCCCTTTCTGATAAGAAATACAGCTGAAAGCTCATATTTTGTAAGGGAGAGGGACTTTCAATTAATTGGGACGATGTAGCTAGAGGTTGACAGATTTTGTATTAGCCAATATTTTACAACCTTGCGGTGTTGGCTGACATTGGCTCTGATGGTGGCTGATGGCTGCGCTGCCTCCGCCCTGCATCCATGCTCCACGGCCGCCAGTACAACCATGGCTGCAAGTAATGTGGGGTCCACAGTAGCTAGAGTTTACAGGAGCAACTTGGAGGTGCATTGATAGGACCTCAGAAATGTCATGCAAAGTATGGCTACTTCCTGTCAAACCCCAACCATAACCCCCAAAATTGTCTTTTAACAGTAAGTAGCTGCACTTTTGCTTTACAAATTGTGATTTCGTTTACAAATCGGGTAGGCACAACCACTAACTAACACTAACACCTGTTATTGATGTGTTCAGGGAACCTCGTAAATTTTGTGGAAATGTGGTCATTAGAAGTATGGAAATACACTTACTTTTTTTCAGGAATAATTGATGATTCTGACTGACATTTTGTCATTTATGGTGTTTTGTTATTTTGGTATTAGTTGTACTAACCCATTAGCTGATCAATTAGCTATTAGCAGTGTCATGCTTCAAACTATTTTTATTCTGTCAATCTATTGTTGCAACAAATCAAAAGTAATAATACAAAAACAGAGAGGGGTATATTTTGTACCATAATACTACAAATGGATTGAAAAAAAGATTTGGATTGGTTTGATTATATTAAAATGAGCATGAAATAAACTCTCTAAATGTAAAAAATACAGTTTTTGGCCAATTGGATTAAAAGTGTGATTGCTCCAGTGTTACATAGCACTGGTAAACGTGTGTTTACGTACAGAACGTTGGCATTAAGACTGCATATAAATCACTCCAGTCCTGCAGAATGAATGTAATCCTTACAGCGGATTGCTGAATAAAACTCAGCTTTCCAATAGAGCCAAAGTAGTTTTCACACTGAAACTGGACTAATTACTCCAGTTGGGAGTTGGCAAGGTGCGAGTCACATTTGGAGAATAATCAAAGGGGCTGAGGAGATTAAGCATTCCTTAACCTTACCTAATTATTCCTGACACAGGAAACAAGAAACAAGACACAGACTTAAAAAATTTGGGAGCAGTACAACAGAATTATGCCGTGCGATTACAAAAGAGATGTTATCCAATGCATGGAGGAGACGGGTCAAGGCCTCTGTCAGAGTAGAACGCAAGGACTGGTATTCGGGGTGACAATATGAGGTCCTCTCGACATTTGAGATGGAGCTGCACTGAATGTTTAATAACTCATCCTCACTGTGACACAAAGTAGATAGTGTTCTTGCATTTCATTGACGCCTGTGCAAAAAGCTGCATTTGTGTTTCTGCAAACCTGAAAATTGCCTTTTTCTTTACCCATGGAAAACAAGTCATATTAATATTTTCATTGATTGACATACATAGTTTTCCAGTCAGTACATTGATGCCAATCAGCAAGTGACCCCACACCTCAATGTATTTACAAATTGAGTAAACATTGTCCTGACTAATTTCAAATGACTATGTCCTAGGCACTGTATGTTCACAGCTGGTTACTCTACAGTATTTTCTCTAACTTAACAACAACAATTCCATGTAGTCCAGTATAACACTGTGACTTGGCGTATTAAAATTCCGTTTAACTGTTGGGAGAGATTTTCAGTAATAGCCGCACCTATATTCATTTCACAATAAAAAAGTAAAAAAAAAAAAAAGTATGGAATTATATTGTAAATTGTTATGGCCCGAGCATAATGACATAATTTATTGTGAAATTTTATAGTTAAAGCCTGTGAAATCCTGGGAACAGTTTCATAGTTTCATAGTTTCATAGTTTTACAAGTTTCCTGCCTTAATGTGTGAAGATTTATAAATGCTATCCACCTGTGACTGGATCTCAGTGGATAATCTTAGTGCCAGGTCTGGATGGGACCTTGCTGGTTGCTGTGTCTCATATTGCATTGCCCTGATTGGTTTGAGGTCTATCCATGGGCTTTCAGATGAATTCTAGTCTGGTCCATTGATAAAGAACTGACTTGGTTCCACACCCATTCAGAGATACTGGGTTACTTTAGTTTGAGCCACTGAATTTACTGGAGCTTTTCGTGTGTGGCTTAAGTCGGCCTCCGAAATCCACACATGGGGATAAGGTGGAAGGAGACTTTCTCTGTGGAATCAATAAAGTATCACTTTATTTTTATGAAAGTTGCCCCAGGCTTTTACGCCGGCAACTTGTTTTCAGTATCAGTTGTAATGGAATGTTTGCTTGGTCGCTCACATTTCTCTCATGTGTAACTGCACCAGCAGTATGCCCCCCCCCCCCATAAATGCTTTAATCAATTTCCTCTCTATTGCTGCAGAGCCTTTGCTTAAAGAGTGCATAAACACACTGTTGTCAGTGAGCGTTTACCAAGTAGAGTGGAGAGTTCGAAGGTACATCTGTTAAATAGATCCCTACTTGAGGGCGGGAGCAGTTTTCTCGTATTGTAAAATACAGAACGACGGCCTCGGCAGCAGCTTTTAATGTCAGGTGAGAGCAGTGAGGAAATCATTTTCTGATCCGATAAGTAAGAGCAGGACTTAACCCTTCTGTTACCAAATCCTGTCATCACCGACAGGATGTATTTCTCATTTCCGTATTCCTTGACCGTTGGTGATATCTAGAAAATTTGAAAACTATGGACTGACGACCTGTCCAGGGTGTGACGTTGCAAGACGTTTCTTCCAGGTAGTAGCACCTAGACTTTGAAATGCTTACATTGCGCTGCGTAACGTGTCCACTCTTTTAAAAAAGCAGCTGAAGACCTAGCTTTTTAAACCTTTTGTGAAAGGTGAGATATAAATAAAGATGTGCTTACTTACTTACACGGCACCCCAGCACGACCCTCTTGTTGAGGATAAAGCGGTAGAAGATAAATGGATGGACAATGGAAAGCAGACAAATGGAGCTTTGCGCCCATGACGTTTGTGGTGTCAGCTTCTCACTCGCAAGTGATTCCTCGAACAACTGCCAGATATTGAATGTGAAAGTTATCTTGGGGCAGAAGCACTCGCTCATTGGACATTTTCTGACAATACTACACTCCATAAAATCACTATAAATCCAGGCAGGAAATTGGCCCGTTTTTCTACAGAGAGAAGAACAAAATTCAGGGTTCAAATTCATGTGGATGTTGAAATAAGCTCTAATGATTGCATGGGCCATTTTAATTTCCTGGAATGACCTCATCAGTAGAAGTGTATATGTTTAATAGTGATTATGTCAGGAAATGAAGAGGCAGTGCCTTGTAAATGGGTTATTTTATTTAGAAGAGCCCAATTATTGCAGTGACGCCTTAAACCAGAACACACTTCTCACGACTGTGTTATGAAGAGAAAGGGAGAATAATGGTATTTTCAGTAGGTAGACACATTTGGTCATTGATTTCTTAACACATAGGATTCATTTTTGGGCAGCTCTCTGCTGTACGTGTCCATCCATCTCTGACTCTTTTTGTTATTTTTCATTTCTTCAGTATCAGTCTGCGAAATGATCTGTGACTCCAGTTTAATAAACTGACCTTCAGACTTATTTCCTGTTCAGACTCGGGCTCTATTCACCGTTGAATATATGCACAGTAAAAGCAGAAAAAAGCGTGTGTGATGTGTGTTAAAATGAAAAGTCATTGTGACTTCGACAGTGTGTCACACTCACTCATAGCCCATATGAGTTCAATGCGTAGTGAACAGTGCTGGCCCGTTCTTTAGCCTCCGTTCATCTGGTGAATGACTTGCTGAGTGGCACTAATTACCTCCCATCTTGCCAGTTCATGCTCGGAGCAGCTCTGCTGAATATAGTGCTCAGGTTTGAACCACAAATCCCATTGGATTATGCTGAGCAAGGTGGGGTGTCCCAACTGCCATCCCATACAGCTCTCACTGCCACAGTCTGAGACTCAGCGCCTAAATATAGTGCGGAACGGGGGCCGCCGATATCAGGCAAGGTCATTTTGCAGCGCGACACAGAGTTAGCAGTGAGACGTTTTCTTATTTAAAGAGAAAGGTCATTAGTGGTGGATATAAAGAAGCTCTGACAAATGAAGTCAAGCCCAGTTAATGTTCCATTCTTGGGAAGCAGAGGTAGCTGGAAGAAGTTGGGGGCGGGGGGGACGAAAAAAGAGTAAATGGAAATTTGCTCTGAATGTATTTCTCCATTCCTTGTGTTAGTGTAGAGCAGAGAAAGACATCTTGGAAATGGAGAAAATAAACAGAAGTGTATAGTGTCTCTTTACACAGCGTTTCCCCTTCATATACCTCAAACTGCCACCATATCACAAACAGCCCTCGGGGCAACAACTCGTTTGATTTTCGACGAATATTGTACATACACTATATACTATATAACGCTGCAATATCTTTCATTCAGTTCCAGTTCAGACATCTGTTCATATGGACAAACAGATGGAGGGAGAATACTCGGGAGGGAAAAAACACTTGCGTGACATCCCCATCCCCCTGACACTTTTGCTGTCTTGGTACATCTTGCCCTGGAGGACACATGGTGCATAAGCGGCCGTCCCACCTACAGTGTTGCACCGCAACACGCATGGTCCTACAGTACGCATGGACACACGCACATGCACAGGCTGCAGGCCCCAACTCCCATGCTAGCTGGTGGCACCAGGTCACATGTGCGGGTCAAAGATGTTGCAAAAGGACACGTGCATCTGTCAGTGTGATTTCCTCGAGTCATGCGGCGAAAGAGAAAAATCTTGTGACATGTGCCCGTTTGTGTGACAGTAGATAACGCTGAGAAGGTGTGTGTGTGTGTGTGTACACAAAGAGGAACAACCTCAATGCAGCAGAACGAGGCCACAAATTATCCCGTTAATGATCACATCTGCATTATTGAAGTGGCTGCTAACCACGTGTTATACGAGAGTGTGTGTGCAGTCTCAGTAGACTCCCTCCCCACCACCAGCTCATCAAAGTAGCATATTAAAATGAGATGAGTCACACTTGATGATGACGCTCTGAGACCTGCTGTGCCAGCAGTGTCTCATTCTCGTCTCCCTTTTCCCTGATCTTACTTTTGGTCAAATGAGGAGCAGGCGTAGCTGGACACGAGCTATGACAGGATAGTCTGATCATATATGACATTTCCATGCACAGTTAAGTCGAGCTGTGGTTAGAGCTCAGATTCTTCTTTTAATTGGACCACTGTGCTGTAGTGTAGAATCAATTTTATTGAAATGTGCCTGAATCCACCAGTTCAGTTTTTATTTTTGTTAATTGACAGTAGGGCTGAAACAATTACTCGATTAAGAAGTTTCTTTCTTTGCTCCATACAACAAAGAAATCAATACAACTGAATAATTTTCAGGTTTGACAAACACTGATCAATATTTTTCTTCATTTTCTGACATTTTATGGACCAAACGATTATTTGATTATGAATGCAATCTTTAGCTGCAGCTCTAAGGACGGTTGCTTCCTTCCAATTCAATGCTAAAAACAGCTAGTTAGTCAGTCGAATAGATTCAGTCTAAATGAATGGCAGGTTTGTAGTTATAATAGTTGATATCATGTTTCTATGGAATAGAGGACGTCAGGGTGATTCTGGATCACTTTTCACTCCCCCAAAACCATTAAAATGACTGCGTCATGCCTATATTATTATCTAATAATAATTGTCCGAGTTTACCATAAAGGATGATGACATTAATCGTATTATCTAATGGTTCAACAATTAGTAAAGCCTGTCAACAAGAGACGTTTTCCAGTTGACCTATTACATCACAGAGCACAGCGGCTTTAGCTGGTGACTCGTCGTTCGCATGCATGAAGCGTTTATGTAAAGTCTTGTTTGGATGGAGTGAGATAAGTCTAAACCCAGGTTTGCTCTTGGACTAATCTGTATTGAATCCTCAATGTGAAACCGTTATCCTCTTCTCCAATTTATGCAAACAAACACGTTTCTCGCCAAACGGCAGGTTGTCCTAAAACCGTCTCCCATCACAAATTACGACAAATTAAGACTCGAAAACGAGATGATGCATCTTAAGACGCTGTACATTCTGTGTGTAATCCAGCGTTACATAACAGCAGCTGCATGGCAGTCGTGACCCACTTGTCAATTCGCTTGAGTGTCACTGTGGTGAACGGTATGGATTTAGAGTGATTATTCAATATTTAATCAGATTTGCATATGCGATCTGTGGACAGGTGTGAAACAAGGATGGCGATGGGTAACGGTTGTTTTTCCCTCCCCAGAGCGAGAGCCGAGTTTTGAACAGAATAACAAACACACAACAGTTTGTTTTACAAATGCTTATTAAAACTTCAATTACTCTGGCAAACCTGTAGCCACAACCAACCGTGGCAGGTTGGTGATAAGACACAACAGTGGAGACAGAATAACTTTTCTTGCAGTTTAAACAGAGAAATTGTTTTGATGTTGATTGTGGAATTTTGTACAGAAATTAAAATTAAAAGGTAAGACGATACAGCAATTAATCTGAAATAATAAAAGCCAAACTGAAGGCAAAGGGAGTCATCAAAATCAAATAATACATAACAAAAAGGACTTGGAGGTTTTTGTCAAATTTGTATGAGCTCCAAACTATTTTTTAAATGAACAATGAATTAAATGAATGAATAAAAAAAATCCAAATATGATGTAAAAAGGCATTTAAAACTTTTTTCAAACCAAAGCTTTAACAGTTCCCCTTAACAGACCAAAGGTAGGTGTTACATGGCCTTGGAACAGTCTACCATACAAAATCAAAACATATAATTGATGACCAAAAAAATCAATTTGATTTGGACTTTAAAAGATTCATTAATTTTAATTTTACTAACTTCAGCTTCATTTGAATGGCCGCAACAGGTCATAACGTCACCCTTAAGAATCTGAACCACAGTTATGAAGCCTCCATATCCTTGACTTTATCGAAGTCCATGATAGCAGCTGTCAATCACACTGTTGTCCACTCATGTCGTCTATTTGACTCTAAAAAGTCCTGTAGTTTACAAAAAAGATGCCAATTATACGAGTTTAGCTCATACATGTACTTTTTATATCAGACACATCGATGACATAAGTAACAACAAGCGTCTTCGACCATTCTGAAACAACTCTGTCCAAAACCGATCATATCAATCATATTTATTACAAATTCAACTCATCCTCTCTAAGAGCTTCAAAAGCCAACTTTGACAGTTTTATTTTATCCCATTGTTCTGTATAATTGATTTCCGATGTTTGCCAGTGGCGTCGTGGGTCTGTAGCAGCGCTGCAGCCTCGGCTGAAATAAATCAATAATGACCTTTAGTGCCTAAGAGGGCTCCTAACCATGGCCGAGCACCCACGGTGACGGGGCACTGAGCGCTGGAGTGAGTACAGCTGTTCCACACTGATAGTGCTGCCGAATATATACGTCCTTGACATCACAAAGAGAGGTGGAGGGCGGGAAGTGGTCACATTGCATTAGCATCGAGCCGGCTTGACTGTCTGACAGGGAAAATCTGACTGGAGCCCAATGGTGGTGGAGGCAGTGTGGAGGAGGAGGGAAAAAAGCAGAGGGTCTACCATCCTTGAGGCATCACACAGGACAGTCGGATGGGGTCAGTCAGCAAAACACAAGCAGCCACCCATCAATAATTGAATCAGTCACAGTCAATATATTTTGGCATGAGCACTTTGATCACAACAGAAGCTCCAACCACCACATCAAAGATGAGGAATTAAGCCGCTTGTTTGACTGCAGGTGCTTCACGGCTGCTGTGATCCATTTAAGAACTTTTACTACTATTTTAACCACCATTTTTAACACAGATCTCAAATTGTACTACTGTTACACTTCCATTCCTCTTGGTCAGAGATTTTTTGATCAGCAGTCAGCATTCACTCTCAGGTTAAATCATTTAATGCAAGGCAGGAGTTATCTGCTTTGGATCTCATTGGCATGAACCTGGATGAACGTGCTAATTTCTTCTTTTTCGTCTTATGTGATGCAAATGCAAAGCCGCCATCCTCCAGCAGTTAGCATCGTCCCCAAAGTTTTGAACTCAACTGCTAGTGGCTAATTTCTATCTTTAGTCCCCAAAACACAAATCAGCAATGTCGGATAACAAAGACGACAACAAATACGACGGGAGACAAATCAAATGAATATGGAAAGCTGTAAAGACTGCGACGCTCACGCCTCACAAAGACATTTTTAGACCATATAACACATAATATAAATGTAAAAAAAACATGTTATTTATGACAAGATGGAATAGTTAAAGTGCATTTTTTTGAGTGTTAAAGGGCCAAAGTGCCAGTATTTAATGCTAAAGTGTGAGTGCGGATCTACCGTTTCCATGGTGCTTGTCATATTGCACCTTGCTCTCATTGCACATGGTTGGGTAGGTTGCACAAAGCCCTATGGCACAAGACCAATTTCCATTGCATGATATCATTATTGTTATTTTCTCATATCATCATGGTCATAATGTGCAGTGTGGTTTTATGGTTGATCTGCTCTGTACACACATCTATTGTACATCAGTCCAGGCCTGGGATAAGAATCCATCTGTTAAACCTCCAAACCCGGGGTCTAAGGACATGATGTCCCTGCATTTACAGACTGCGGCGAGCTGTGATTTGTGTATTTGCGCTACACAAATAAAA
Organism: Microchirus variegatus; assembly: GCF_963457635.1. NCBI lineage: Eukaryota > Metazoa > Chordata > Actinopteri > Pleuronectiformes > Soleidae > Microchirus > Microchirus variegatus. Next base: position 6,323,440 of record NC_139821.1, read on the forward strand.
GCGACTTTGATTTGAAGCAATGTTTGCACATGTACACAAAAACAAACATAAAGAACCCTCTCGTCTGCCCATCTCATTTCAGAGTGAGTGTGTGCACAGTGAGCAGCCCATTGCTCTTTATGGAGAAGGGGGATAGCTTTTCACCAGAGCTCTGGCCCCTCTGTCAAATTAGATTAAGGGATGCTTACTCATTATTGACAGGAGCCGCTTGCAGTAATGACCCACAGTGAGAGAGTCATTTACTTTGATGATAAGAACACAGGCTACGCTGGACATATCCCACCACACATCTCCGTGAGGGGAAAAGAGCCCTTTGATGGCCATTGGTTTTTTGTAAATCATTCCACATTGCAGTGCTTGGTCTGTGTCCAGCCAACTTTGATCTAAAAGCATCTGTCTGACATGTTTTCGTTTTGTTTTTTGTACCCCCCTCACTCCCTTACTTTGGCCCACCCTAACGTCAGTGAGGTTAGACTTCATGAAAGGCCGCTGGGATTGTATTTGATTTGTTTGAGCTGGAAAGATGACAGAAGTCACATTTAATTATGGGGAGCTTGTGTCAACCGAAGAGATAAGAGGGGTTTGTTGTGAATGTATGACGCATGCAGAATGAGAACACATTATTATTATTATAATACAGATTTCAGAGAAGGATATCTGACCTTTGAGCAGCACAGTGCAGTCTGAGTGTGTTTTTTGTGTCTATTTCCCACATTGTTACGCCGTCGTATTTGCACACGTGTGCACCCATGCATTGTGTGCCGTCATGTGTGTGTGTTTACATTATCAGTTTGCACACCTGCCTCCGTATGTGTTGTGCATTTGTGTTTGTAGACATTCCCGGAGCCTCAGAGCAACGCGACCACTCGCTGTACAAACAGCAGAGAGATGCACAGTCACACGCTATGAAGGAATATTGTGTGCATCATTGTGTGATTAACACCAGCCAGACTGCAGGAGGAAACTGCTGCTGCTGCTGCTGCCTTCATGTAATTAGCTCCTACACACCGAGAGTACATTCTTTAAACACAACAGTCCACTTTTACTAATTAGACAAGTGGTCACTCTTTTTTTTCTTTTCTCTATTGTTAAACGCCTGTTTCTTTTTGGAGCGACAGAAAATTGTGTAATTGGTGTGTGTGTGTGTGTGTGTGTCACTGCAGCACGCCGTGACTCACACTTTTGTACATGTGTTCATACCAGCTGTATATCTGCTGTAGAGAGAGAGAATCTACCCTCACCTGATGTAATTATACCCGACTGTACAGATAGTTTCCCTGTATCTGAAGCCTCCAATTTGTCCACATAGAGTTGCTAGACATGTATTATTTATGTTTTTTCATATTCAGGCACAGAAACTACTGTGAAAGTTGCCAGTTATATTTAATATTGGTAAATTTTCAGTATCATTATCAACAGATCTTTTTTCTGTCTGTATTTTTTGAGCGATGCCGAAACTCAAAAATAGACATGCGTTTCACACACTTTAATCTGAAAACATGGGTGTCAAAAATAAAACAAACATGACATTAATGCAGCAGGCCTTAGTGACCAAGCCCGTCCTGTGAAGGAGACAGGATAGTAATGGTGAGGAATTCTGGGATATGAAGTTTGATAAAGTTGTTGCTCAACTGTTGTTAGCTGAAGCCGTCGCCGTTAGCGACGTCAACGTTAACGTACATTAACGCAAGATGCGTTTCCACGATGACTGATCGGAAAAGACGCGCATGACGCTATGTTTACACACCGCGGCATTGGAGTCCAGGCATCGTTTACCAGTTAGCTCCGTTAGCTGTGTTAGCTCCTTCAGTGCCTTTGGCGCGCCTTCAGTCGAACTGGAGCGGTCTGTTTATTAAACGAAAGCAGCGCTACAAATAACCAGCGTACCTGTGTACTGCGTATGTGTGCCTCTGTTTTTAAAGTTTAGCTTTACTTTAGAGACTCATTTTAACAATCGGGTGTCACGTAAACATGACGTCACGTGCCTCTTTTTCTGGCTTGTCGTCATGGAAGTAGCGTTAAAGCCATTTCCGCGTTAACGTGCCCAGCTCTAGTTTTTTCCCATAGTAAGATTTTGCCGTTTTTTCTGTCTCTCTGTTGTACCTTTCACATGTTCCTTGTCAGTACTGAATCCAGTCGTTGCAATGGAAGTGATACTTACCGCACCACTTTCTGTAGTGCACCTACGATAGATCTTAATATATCCTGGCAGTTGGGCGAAGGAGGAGAAATTGCTAATCGAGTTCAAACTGTCAGAGTGCTTTACCACCAGTAAAGAAAACATATTCATTGTCCAGCCGTGGCACCGTATGTCTCTGCAGCTGGAGATTTAAATGTGAGTTCTGGGATGCCCTCCCTGTAAGCCTCCGCCTGTCCGACCTGTCACTTTGACTTCAACTCTGAGACTTGACTCATGTTGCCATCTCTTCATCTTCATCTCTGTGAATATGCTACCACTGACCTTTATAGGGCACCAGCAATGCTAGCATTTCCTCATGACAGCATGGTAACATTGTGCATGATTTATTTGTTTTCCATTAATGCCCATCTTTTTACATCACCTCAGGTGTTTTGATAAAAATTATGCAAGTACATGGCGAAAAAGGATTCCCATAGGGTTGTAAAATTGGGTAAAATTTATGTCTGTGCCAGTAAAGTGCAGTAAAATTCAATGTCAAGTGACAAAAGGCAATTAGTGGATGCGTTCGTAATTATGCAATCGTCTCCTCTACTGACTGCTGCGGGGTGCAGCCTTTTTTCGGTTGCTGTAATCACTTACCCACTTTCATACTGTATATTATCATGATAGATTGAGGTGCGGATTCCATATTCAGTGTGTGATTACAGGCAATTTTAAATTTTAAGGTCCACTGCGTAACTTTTAGGGATTTATTTATTTATTTATTTTTTCTTCTGTATGGTGTTATTATCAAGCCACTGTTTAGTTTGTGGTGTCTCTTTAAAGAGAAACAGTGAAACATTCTTTGTGGAGGATAAGGTGGTAGTGGATGTATGGATGGATGTCAAGCAATACTATCAGACCTTGAACGACTAGGTTTTTTGAGCCCTAGAATTCTCCGAAACATTTCATGTGCGCTTCTTTGTGTTGTCAGTTATACTCCAACCTTTTTGCAGTCTTCTCACTCTACTAGCACAATGTTGTTGTCCTGACATAAAACAAATCACTTCCTGTGTGCAGCGTTGGTATGTCCCTGGATGACACCAGATCCAAACACTGCTGAACTGAGAAATACAGAGAGTTGTGTGGAGTTGGTCGTATCATGGTTATGTGATTTAGCGCTTAGCCAAGCAACCTCTCTGAGCATAAACCTTCCTGTGTGTTTGGACCTGTGTATCTGGGCTTTATGTTCCGCAGTTCAAAGCAATCTGGCAGGTGGAGTAAGGAAAGCGAACAATGTTGTCACACAGAAATCAGATTTGCTCTACTCTCCATCAGCCTTAGTCTGTTCACTTTCCCCCTGGAGATCATATTAAATGACATCTGCTATCATCAGGATAACCTGTGTCATCTTCGTGACGGGACTGCGGATGCTGTGGCTGCAGATTATTAGGGGATGGAGGAAAAAAGACAATGGAGATAAAGTGAGATACTGTACTGACACCAGTATTAGAGCTTACTCGATTTGTCCCGTGCTATAATTCACATTTAAATCAATGCTAGCTCATAAAGCAAGCATGGCACAAATGAGAGAAGGTTTAAAGTGGAGACAGGAAAGAAGGATGTGTCGTGGCTCATATCACTACTCTAACATGCTGTAGGACATTGAAAATGGCATCAGAAAATCATACATGATGGAAATGTAGTAGGGTTTCCACTGCCACAACGAGCCCAATAACGAGTCCGCTGAGTGACAGCAGACTGAGCACTTGTCAAAAGTAGCAATGCATGACCCAGCACTGGAGCGTCAGCCACAACCGAATAGCTCTCCTTATCTTCTGGTTCTACCATTCAGAGAGCCCCCACACTTCTATCTGTCTCTCTTTCTCGCTCTTTGGTTGCAGTGAATCCTCCCTTTTCCCTTTTAGGCAGCGCACACAGGCCACTTCTGTTGACTCGGTAATGAGAAGATGGGTCTCTTTGTCACACCGCTTCTTCAGCTGCCACTTTGTTTTCAGCTGCTCCCCATCTCTTTGTTTATCTCTTTCTGCTTCTGGAAAGGACTGTTTATCTTATGCCAACCCCTTTAATGGCAATAGCTATATTGTAGCATAGCAGGTTTTTATCCCTGATCACCTTTGAAACGTGCGTGCATTGTGCGTATGTTGGATCGTCCAATCTTCTCACCTCTTGAAGCCCTCTTTGAGCAGTCATTTCTGCAAACACTCTCTAATTGTAGTTATTGTGCAGTATATTGTGCACGCTTTGTGGTTCCCCACTGGATGCAACACTACCTCCAGGCTTCTGTCCAAGATGCTCCCATTGAGTACTAATCATCTGGCAAAATGTGAATTCTGCTTCTCTGGAGGAAATCATTATGGAGCCTCACAAAAAAACACCGTCTCCAAATAGCCAAGGCCCAGACATTGTTGGACTGAGGCATCTGCACAGGCGCCTGATTAAAAAAGAAGCACGGGCATTAATTGGCCGGCTGATGTTAGGTTGTCAGCAGTAGCTGATGGCTCATTATGCTGCTGGAGCAGAATAGGAGGAGGATGATGAGAGATGAGTGCGCCCCCTCATACGTCTCATTTTGGCCATTCTTAAACCGAGCACACCCTGTAATTTCAGCATCAACACATCACTCAAAGATTCTGGTGTATGAGATAAATAAAATCTGTTATTCCCGTGGCAACAGGCTCAGTGGGGGGCGTGCTGTGATGGAGTGATTTGGTATGATTGTGCATGTGTCTGTTTGTGGAGCAGGGATTCATGGGGACAGTTTGGTTGGCTAATGGTGTTTGGCGGGCAGCGCAGGGCTCTCTCAGGCGAATGGCAAATTAGCAGGAGCAGATGAGAACATGGCGAGTGTGTGTTCACGGTTCCAAAGACACACACTGCAAGACCAACCAGAAAACAAACCGCCTCCTCTCTGTCCAATCAGAGGCCCAGAACCTATATCACCACTTTCGTCCGTGTTAAGAGCCCATTCAGCCAATCGCTGACATCTTAACCTTTCCACGGACTCTCCCACCTCTTCAGCGAAGCTTCCGTTTGCCTTGGCAACGGCATGTATGAAATGGCTACTTAGCCCTGAGGGAATATCGCGAAAACACAGAATCCATCAAGATTAGGATCATTTAACATTTACACTCTCCATCGTCGTGGCAGATGAACAATTGGAAAGCGAATGACTGTCCTTGAGATGGAATTGAGATTTCTGTGCAATAAGGTGGGGGGGGGGGACACTGGAACATCCAAGCTGAATCTGTATGAAAGCACATTTCCGTGATGTACGTCATTTGAGCTACACAAGCCTGCTTAGCCTCAGGTAGAATTATTATTCCCGTTTTACTATTGGCTTGTGCTTTTAACCAAAATGGATTGTACCTAATAAAAGGAAGAAAGTATCTAACCATTAAGACTCCTCCAAACACGACATCACAAGATTTCACTCGGCTGTGACTGCCTCTCTCCAAATTACTGTTCAGGCAAAATGCAGTCTTTTTAAATTAGACGTCTTAGAGGCACTAAGATGGTGTGGATCATGTCTGACAGTGATTCCACTGACACAAGAGCAAAAAGGGTGGAATATATGTCATATTTCTTGCGTAACCATGGCAATGACTGCTGTTTCTATGAAAGACTGAACACTTTGTGCAGACCAGAGCCTGCTGCAGACATACTGTACGTCACCACTCCTTGGAAAGGGGGGGGGGTGATGCAATCACAATAATTGTTATTGCTGTAATTGGAAACATCTTTAATGAAAGAGGAGGCGATGAAGAGTTCTTAAATATCTGTCATACGCAGGACAGCTGCTCTTTGTAAAATTACCATGGGGGCCTTTATTGTTCTTCTCAATCATCAATCCTGTGACAGTGGCCACACTGACAGTTATGATATGGGTGTGGGTTGCACTCAAGACCTCGACTTTAACAGCTCATTTATCATTTATCCGTGGTCGGCCCAAGCCGGGCCAGAAAATATAGAGGGGATGAGATTTCCTTGGCCTTCTGGCATGCTTTCTCCCTGCATGCACAAGTCACCACACAGTCAGGCCTGCAGTGTTAGCAAAACCGTTTTTATCCCCTTGCCGATATAAGCACAGCTCATCACCACACCACTTTTTTTATTTTTATTGTGGAACAGGCCTGGACATGGAGCTGATGGCATCCCTCATTTTTAGTGCATTTGGTGCGGGGCTATAGCACACATAAAACCTCGCAGTGTAATCCGAAACAGGAATCTGGCCATTTCTTATCCATTTTAAAGATAATAGATGACAGATTGTGAGTGGATGCTGTGATTCACCACGTTATTAGGGTTCCTCCTGTTAAAAATGAGTTTGATGCGCTATCTGGCCTTGAAATAATGAAATGCATCCAATATCCTATTCATCTTCACCCACCCCTCTGTACAACACGCTCCTGTGGCCTGAGATAAAAACCCTCATCATAGCTCGCGTTCTCCTTGGCGTCTCCCTTGCATAGCTCATTCTCGTAAGTTGATGAAAAACTCTTGTGCGATAAGGAGTTCCAGTTTAGATAAAAGATAGATGGAAGATACCGTACGCTGGCAAACACTGGTCCACTTGTCATCTTCAATCTGCAACATGTGACTTTTATAGTATAAAGAAACGTCTGCTGCGTTCAAACTGTCTTCAAATGACTTTGCACGATATGAATTAGGCCTATCAGCTCCACATAACTCTATTTTTGAAGTGTTCAGATCTATTGATCTACAAACAGGTTGTTGGATGGCCAAAACACAAAGAAGTTCCCTCAGTCAGATGATGGTATTTTTTTTTCTATTCACAAAGGCCAACTGGAGGCGGAATAATAACACAAATTACACACTGTAGCTTTAAAGGTGACAGCCACTTGAAAAGTACAAAAAGAAGAGACGGCTTCATTTCAAGCCTGATCAACAAAGCAGGAGAACATGTCAGACATATCCCAGCAGGACGCACTGATACTTAGAGGGAAACAGCAGTCAGTGTCACCCACACACACACGTACAATACCGTACACAGCATCTATATTTAACTGACAAGATCCTGATGCATATTTCAAGAGTGAGGGTTCTAAATTGTAACTTTCGCAGCACAGCGGTCAAAGCAGTTCAACAATGTATCACCCAGCGTGTCATCCAATCACCACGCAGGGTTTTCTGCTCCCCTCCTGCTCGCGCACTACAGGGTGAAAAACAGAGCTGCTTCCTCTTAAAGACACATAGCAAGAGAGTGAGAGAGGTGCACATGTATTATACATGGTATATATGGCTGTGTGGAATGAACTGGCCACAGCAAATTGGACACATTTTGCTCCGATGCCAGCCATTCTCCGAGGGGAGCCAATTACCACGTCTCTCCTTGAGAGCCAGGACAAAATAACCAAAAATTCCCCGATCTTCCCCTGAGCTGTGAGGAGAACGTCCACTGTTCAGTCCCCACCCCATCATCCAGTACGCCCTAAAGACACATTCACTGAGATCACACATCCTCTGCTTTCATTACCTGCTAATGATGCTCCATTCCTTAGAGAAAAGTGAGGGGGGGGAGTACAAGAGAGAGGGAAGGGCGTCGAGTGTAAAAGAAGTATAGATGGAAGGCTAGAGATGCCGAGGCCCATCATCATCATGTTGGAAGATTGATGTGTCCCAGAGCAGGGGATTTTTCAACTGGAACACTGAACATTGGAGACATGGAAATATCTGACATGGCTGGTTACTCTGTGTCTGCTGGTGGCTGAGGTGCATCCAGAGCCCGGCACTGAAGACTTAACTGCCCACACCTGCTCTGACCTTCATCGTGAACGTGAAACAGAGAGTATCTATGCCATTACCTCGTTTATGAAGCCCTAAAGTTTCGAAACAAACAGTTCAGCCACTGCTGAGAGGGCTGGGTTGTATTGTATTCTTGGACTCCGGGTCAAAGGCGAAAAGGGACTGTGGCGGGGAGTCGTGACAAAGCCATTTTTAAACATTGTTAAAACCAGAGGGGGAGCTCGCTTCTTAGAATTGACGTGATATTTACGCCACTTCCAGGTACCTGGCCAATCACAAGAATGTTGGGAAAGCTCTCGTTGGCTGGCCAATCGCAAGAGATTTCGGTCGGAGAGCTTCAGTGAGGAGAGATTTTGATCGGCTGGTTTGCAGCAACTATGAGGTTTTTGACCATAAAAACAAGTAAATGTATGTAAGTAGACCTCCATAACTCACATATATGTGCAATAGCACCACTCTATGGGAGCTTTAAAAGTATGAATGTAAATCAGATATGACCATGTAGCTCTGGAAGGAGATAGAAAAGAAGTCACAGCTTCATGGTCATCTCCACGTGTTCATGGCTGCATATTCCATCTGTAATAGCTATTTAAATTCCGTCAGCTAGTCATTTTCACAGAACTTTCCCATTCACAGAAGAGTGCTAACAACTTTGTGTTACTGTTCAGATTTTTATATTGAACTCTTACCAAGCCAAGGACCCTCAAACAAAGGCTGCTTTCGTTCCACAGCCACTCCAGCACAGATCTGCACAGATCTGAACAGCCACACTTCCTCTCTCGGTATCACCAATACTTTCACCAATGTCTCTTAAGTAACTATATTCTTCATCATTAAGTTTACTTTTGAGTTGATCACCTGAAACAAAGAAACGTCGTCGTCGTGTTTTCAGAGGCCTTTGTTCCTCGTGCTGGAGCCACTGCATAAATTTACACTTAGAGACAACCATTTCACCCTCTTTTGAAAGTAACGACTCAGTAAAGTGCTTCACACTTTTGGTTACAGCGAATGGGACCTTTTTACACACTGAGAGACCTAAGGACCTCACTGGCACATAATAGTGTGTTCAAGGCCTTCTTATGTGTGAGATTTAACTTTTTCTTCCTCCCTCCGTTCCTGTGACTCAGCTTGCTCTCTGCTTTTATCTTGATATTCTTCGATTTAAATGTCTGCACATCCAGGCAGTGAGAGGACATACCGTATAACCACTCAAATCATCCATAGTATATGTGGATATAACAACATACATACGCTGGCAAATTTAAAGTCTTCGTGTGCCGTTAATCAGGAGGCTTTTACGACTCACAAAACATGATGAAAATCACCTTGGCCACACTCGACTGTAGCTTGTGGAGGACAAAAAAAGGTTAAAATGGGGTGTGTGTTTGGCAGCGCAGCGATAATTCAGGCTTGTGCTCATGTTGACTTTCATAATGACTTTGTGTGTTTTGGTCGGCCCGTACACCATACGCCATACAATAATACCCTTAATAATAAATAATCAGGTTATTAACAAGGGTTGGCAACACTGTAAGTCATTAACACAACAATTACAGAAGATTGGTAATGCAATTTTCACACATCCACAAGCAACACCCAACTCTTGCCCTCAGCTTATCGTATGACATCTAATTTATTATTTTTATCATGTTAATAACACCATGTTAATGACACGTTTGTGCAAGCTCACTCTGCATTACTGACTACTGACTACTAACCCTTACTAACCCTAACCCATATTTTTATATAGTTTTATACTATTCACATTTAACTCACAGGACATTTTCTGGCCCTTTTATGGTTAAATTAAGCAAAAAAAAAAAGAAGTGCAGACAGACATTTTGAGGCTTAGGTGTTAAAGGTTTAAAAACCTATTTAATTATAAGCCATTTAATCACCCTTTAATCTCTTCACTCATATATATATATATGTATATGTATATATATATATATATGTTTGTTTGTATGTATATATAAGTACTATACTATATAAGTATATATATATATATATAAGTATATATACTTATAAAGTACTTGTATGGAGTTCTGCTCTGGTTTCCTAAGTGGACACTAAACTAAACATAATTGTGAATATGAGAGTACATTGTATTTTGGGCCCCCTGTGACCCTTCGTGTGGAGGATAAAGCAGTGGACAATGAATGAATTAATTAATTCATAATTGACTAATCAATTGATAATAATTGGAACTAATACCCCCAGTCTTTGAATTGACAGATATTTATGGATCAGGCTGCTATTGCTGTTGCTGAGCCTTGATTTTTGCATGTTGCATCTTTAAATGCTCTCTCATTTGCGTGTCCACATGCATATAATTCAAAACTGCAAATATAAATATTCATACATTTCCACAGTCACACAGCGTACATGTATCTGCTTTTTATAGAACACAGGTTTTAATGAAATCGCACTTGTGTCTGTGAGCGAACGGTTGAACCATTGTTTTCTCAATTGTCTTTTTAGACAAAAGTATAATGTGGCTGCGGAGAATTCAGTCTTCGGCGAAGCAAAGACTGCTTTGTGAACAAAACGCCAGCCAGCTGTGGGGGGGGGTGGGGGGGGTTCGCGAGAAGAGAAACAAAGCGTGCCCATTCTAATTACATTCCACTCCACGAAAGGCATGAGCTACTTACTCACAATTATTGTAAAGGTCCAACCCCTACAGAGGGCTGAATTATTGCGATGGATTTTCTGTATCATCAAATGAGAGCACTTGGTGAGCAAAATGGGTTGTTGTTTTTTTGGTGGGGGTTGACTCACACCCTGTTTCCCTACAGCTACAGATAACGTGGGTGTTCACTGCGACATGATGAAATGATTGTATCTTTTCTGTAAGAGGTCCACAGGGTGACTCAGAGAGACATATGAGTATTTATTCTCGACCTGACTACCTGTGTGTCTTTGTGTTTCCCTGCAGCCTGTGAGACTGTGAGGCCGCGTGAGCCCGTGTACAACAAGCGCCTCTCTTAGTCACCCTGTGGACATTGTACAAAAACGACACTGTGTGCGTTTGGTGGTCATCCACAGACTGGAAGGTTTGCCCCTGGGCTTCTGTGTGTCCGCTCTCATCCACAGAGCTCTAACCTCTGAGGATGGGCTGACACTCTCCTGCCATGGGCTCTTTCTTCTCAACAAAATCCTCCTCCCTGAATTCTCCTCAAAAATCACAAAGCAATGATTTGAGTGAAATGTTGTGTTTCTCCTCAAATAACATTCTCAGAACACTCGACACTCGAAACAGCAGTTATGTTTTAACTGCTGTTTTTCCTTTATTCAACAAACACAACAACAAATGAACACATGCACTGGAGATGGTATTCATATTGTTGATCAAAATGAAACCACGAAAAAGTGCTTTAATCTTTTTTCAGACAGATGAAAATAGGAAATCGGGTCAAACGTTTCATAGATTTAGAATTATAGGGTATATATTATGTAGTGCTGAGCATGCTAACCACCGTTATTGGCATCAACGTTAACGCACATTAACACGTTTCCATGACAGCTGACCGGAAAAAGACGTGTGTGACATCATGTTTGTGTTAAAGTTGACACTGTTAACGCCATTGACGCGTTATTGTGCCCAGCACTAATATTATGCTGTTCCCTGCCTTTTTCTGAGGATTAAAAATGAAGATTTATCTGATAGTTTCATTACAGGAGTCTTAAGAAGGTTTCATCTTTATTTCTGATGCTCCTGCAGTCCTGACGCAGTCGCACTAAAAAATCCACTCTCCTTTCATGTCTGGTGTGGAATTATACAAGACACGGTCACTTCCTGTCGTGAATTACCTGCCTTCTCTGCTTTTCGGGTCGACGTGGCGCTCATTTAAAAGGGAAATATAGATTGTTTATGTTTACAAACGCAGTGAAATAATCCGAGCAGCAGAGAAGAAAGGGGACACTTTGGCGGCAGCGATCGAGGTTAATGACTGGAAAATGTTTAATTAAACGCTGGATAATTTACAACTTTGTGGACTGTTGTTGTTGTTGTTCGGCTCGTGGCAACGTAAGCACCTACAAGTGATGTTTACAACCAGCCCTTGTTATTTCCTGGTCTCTCCCGCTTTTGACCACAACACAGAAACATTAATCTGACACCATTCACTTCAGATTTACACCGTGTTTGTAGCGTCTATGAAACCAGACCGCATTACCTAAAGGCATTTGTTTGATTTAATAATTGCACCTTACAGTGATGCTTATTATTATAACATTTGGAGATCAAGAACAAATAAACTATGCAATTTAGAGAATTGGAAAGCCAGATATTGCAACGCTCAGCTTCTCAATGCATTTACTGCTGCTTTAAAGCTGCTTTCAGTGATGTCATCTTTTGGCTAACTTCCTGTCTGGTGTTACTAGTAGCTTCTCCCCCTCCATCCTCCTCACATCACCTCATAAACACCAACAGAAAAAATGGCCGATCACACGAGCAGAGAGGACCGCCTCTTTGTCGAGTCCTGGCTCCTCATTGGATAAAGTGTTTTGGGAAAAACTGGCAAAGCTTCCCCGAGATTTACTATCTGAGCCCTGAGACTGAGAGACCCAAACACTATATCAGTGATAGCTGCCTGCACAAATGCAACCACAGGATTTAACCGAGATTTAAACTGAAGCATTTCACTGATAGCAGCTTTAAAGAAGATATATGTAAAATGCAGACAAACAAAGTGTTTAAATTGCTCTAATCTCAGTTCAAAACATTGTTGAGCCAAAGTTTAAGAGACAGAAACATGAAACTGTGTTCATGCACATACTTTACATAACCATGGACCTGTTTGGTTAATTATAGTGTCAGTGACGGGTGGAGATTGAAAGTGAAGCTACGTCTGCTTCAGAGCAGCCGCGGTAAATTGTTACATGATGAGAGGCGATGACACGACGACAATAACAGGCTGTGAAAACATAATATACGTTCAATATCCACCAGTAAAGTGTGCGTGAGTGAGAGAGATAGCATTAGTGAACCTTTGCTGAAGCTGTCAGTTTTGCTGCTATGTGTCCTGTGTCTTCGAATTCAATTCACATTGGCAGTAACTTTTCCCAAGAAAAACTTTCTTTCGTTTGCGACCGACACCTGTTGTTGGCACCTTTTCTGCCGTAACATTTACTTAGTTAAACGAAACAACAGTAACAGTAAAAACAATGCTCCAGAAAATAATCTCCTACCCTACATTTAATATGATCCATTTCTTACATATAGCAGCTTTAAGGTTCCATTTAAGTTCCTACACATAGTGAAGTCAAGTATGAGCTGATTGTGATTAGTTCTCATGCGGCTGTGGCTCACTCTCTGAGCTTTTCTTTGCTTAATTCACACGTTTGGAGCTCAGCAAGTTTAGATTTGCCGTCATTGCTCCCGCAGCTTTTTAAACCCCGTACCTAATGGCTACATGTGAAACTTTGTCAACACATTCAGCCTTGCCGATCCCTGTGTTTTCTTTTTTTTCCAGTTCGTTCACAGTTATGAGACAAAGCTTTCATAACATCTGCAGTACGCACCCCTACGAGGAGAAGTTCCATAAAAGTAATCCAAGCAATACTAAAGGCTGAGTACATCTTTTATTCTCTTTTCAGCCCTCTCATCAAAGGAGCTGCTGCACCAAGTGCAAGAGCCAAGGTGAAATTGGACACAAAAGGAGAATATCTTACATTCTTGCGCGTACCTTGAGTTACAGTGAATCAAGCCCATCTGTTTAAACAATATGCAATTACCAGCATTTAAACAGCTAAACTCGTCTAAGTGATTAGCCAGTGTTTCCCATAAGCAACATTTTGTACACAAGATAACGGCACTCATTTGCATATGCTAATGTCTGGTAATTAGCTATGCTCCGCCGGGTAATTCCTATTCAGAACCCCACCTACAGGCACTTCTCTCTCTCTTTCTCCTTTTTGAGCAGATTCAAAACAGCAAAAATAATGAAATAATGCAATCAATCATTTAAAGGCTAATATATGCGTAACAAATGGCAAGGGGACAGTTTTAATGTCAGAAATCAAGAAGCAAAGATCCAAGGATACTCCAAGGCATGAAAGACGGCACCGCTACCAAAGGAAGCTTTTAATTGTCCTTTTCGTGTGACGAGCCGCAGTAACACAAACACCGTGTTTCCTGGATTGTGGGACTGTGGCTGCGATGCTTAGTGTTCTGCAGGGAGCAGCTTGACAGGCACTTTATCCAAAAACCGTCCCTGTAATCACTTGCCCACACAAACCCCGGTGATGTTGTTGTTACAATAGAGGAACAAAATGGCTTTTGTGTGCTTTTGGAATTAAGGTAAATCTTATTCGCCCTTCAGGCAAGACATGGTTTAGAAGGGGTGACAAGAGAGGGAGAGAGACGCCGATCTAATTTAAGTGTAATGTGTGTTTGCGCTCCTAATTTTCCCTCTTCTCAGACATCGGGAAAGCCACGACAAACTCTGAGACCTGTGAGGCAAGCAGACGGCACTTGTGTTCATCTCTCTTGTCCCATTACCTCAGACTGTGCAGGGATATAATGACACCCAGCAATATATCCATCCCCATCAAAGCGGAGGCCACGTAGAGGGCAGGAAATATTTTACCCTCCCAACAAATGCCAACGCTATTAGGACAATTTACGGCGTGCTAGCTGTTTATGGTTGTGCATGGCTCAAATTTAGTTTTTTATCTATGACAGAGGAGATGACAGTTGTCATGAAGCAGGTAATGAGATGATATATACATGAGATTATTCACAGCTAGACATTGGAATTGCAAATGCTTTCCCTTTTTTTAAGCAGTGCCTCCTCTGGCTGTTTGTAAAAGTTAACTTCATCCCAAAAAATAAAAATCCAAAGTCATGTACAGTAATTTGTACATTACGTTAAATACAACTTCTGTATGCTGGATGAAGTCAAACCAAGATTTGCCTGAGTAGTTACTGCTCCCACTTTTCCTATTTGTAGGTCTTATTTAATAGAACATAACAGTTTTTGTTAATTAATTCACCATTTAGAGGACAGTACATGGTGTGATTGACAGCTGAGCCTGGTTGCAGGTGCAAATTTGGAATCTTGTGGCTTCAAAAATCCATTCTTTTGCAGTGCCAGTAGAGTACAACATTTAAAAAAAGTTTGACTTTTATGCATAAACTTATATTTACTGTGTGTTGTCTTGTTTTGTAGTTCAAGGATAGTCGTTAGTTACCAAAGAAACGGTTAGGGCTAACATCCTCCACCCTAGGAAGATGTTTGTTTTATTTATTTATTTAGTTTTCTTTCCAGAAACCCCATATATTTTGTTCCTGATCTACCACAATGGAGAAGTTTTTAAAACGCTGCTCTCTCTGTGTTAGTCTGAGAACTTTGCTGCTGTGTTTTAGTCACGTCGGTCAAAAACTGAGACCTTTTGGAAAAGATGATGTGTTCGCCTCCTGGTCATGTTTAGCTGCAACTTGACTGAAGACACTTACTTTCAGTTTGACTACATATTTGGTGGATGAATGACATATATTGTTAGATGTATTAATATGGACTTTTTGTCAGCTCATAAACTGAGCTAAAGTGAAGTTATTTTTGTAGTCAAATGGTTATAATATTGACTAATATTTACATATAAACATATATTTAACACATATTTGCAGCATGAGTGCTAGTGCGGCTGCTATAGTGCACGACTGTGTCTTTAAATGAGTCTAGACTGCAAATTAAATTTGTTTAAATATAGTTTTCTCCCTTTCAAACCAAATTACACTATATTTGACAATGAACAGCAGACACTGTCCATAACCTTAGCTTAATTTTTAACTTGAGAATCAAATGAAAATCCTTTTTTTCCCCATATCAATGCAGATCCACATAACCTCTCCCCTTTGTCGTCTTTGGACAGAGGACTTAAGTTGAACATAACCTTGTCCTGGCCAGGTTTATGTTCAGAGATTGGCATTAAAAATGGCCCCCAAACAGCGCTGTCATTTCACTGTTCCTCCTCCCTATGACAGATTCACATCCACAGACAAAGAGACGGTGTTATTTAATCAACGACGCTGACACCAAACAAAGTTTTGTGATAAAGCTGACAGCACAGACACCGTCACCTTAATGAATTTGAGAAAAAAAAAGAAAATTACTTTCAGGTTACATATTAATGTTTAACAGACACTGACATTCATGCTGAATCTTTTCATCTCGTCCACGGAGATGAATCAACACAAGTATAAAACACTGCGGATCATGGATTCATGGTCATGTTTTTTGCCGGTACTCAAACATCGATAATTTATTTAGTCTATTCTCTGCTTATGGACGGTCAAGTGTTTGAATAACATTTCATTTAACCCCAATTTGCACCAAAACCTTTGATCATAATGTAATATCTGTTTAAAAAGTGTCAACAGACCATCATTTAGGGATGAAATGGAATTCTAAGTCGTCACTTTTTATTATGCATCGCTGTATCACCTCACTTCAATTCAGCAAAAAGTAAAAGGACAAACTTTGTTGTCATGGCAATGCTGCACACATACTTTATTAGGTCTTAATAATCAATGCAGAGTTCACTCTTCAGTCTCTCGCTGCAACTCATTAAAAGGAAAAATATTAACTAATTAATCATTGTTTTGGTGTTGGCTTTAATATCAGGGGAGTTGTCCTCTCTGCACACAACACTCACAAATGTTATCCATCAGTCTTTCAGACGTTTATCACAGGAGAATTCATGTTTGGTAGTCGACATTAATATAGTCTTTGATTTTTTTTTTTAAATAACAGTGCCGTAATTAATTGAGATTTGAAGAGATGAAGTGTTTTTATTTTAGTTAAGATTAGGTTTAAGTGCTCAGAAGTTCTTTAGACGTGACTCGTTTCTTCTTTTCTTCGTTTTTATAAGAGTGCAATTAAGCGATTACAGGACAACTGAGGACAAGCGCGGCAATAAGGCGTATGAATAACAGAGATAATACGACACAAACCAGGCAGAAGTTGCACTCCGGGTTGTTTTAACAGAAAATTAAACACCATCAGAGCCTCCCCTCTCTCTCGTGTGTGTGTGTGCGTGTGTCGTGTGTCAGAGGTATGCAGCAGTCCTGCGCCGTGGGCGGAGGTTGCCATGGAGAATCACCTGACGTTACCAGGGAAACAGACAAGCGCGCCGAACGGCTATTTATGTAAAAATCCAGCGATAGCCATGGGTGGAGTGTGCTTATCAACTCACACCTGACAACAGAGCCTGTTGCTATGGTGACCGAAAGAAAAGGGACTGATGCAGAAGCCACAGGTTTAAAATAAATATATATATAACACTCAACCAGTGTGTGGTTGGTTTGGTCCGACAGAAACCACAAAGTCTTGGTCCTTCTTTGTTTTATTCTGATTTGATTTGTCTCCAAGTATCAAAGACACGTGCAAATTAACAATTTAATACACCTACAGTCTGGTACCTGGATCTGAGTCTGTCAGTGATAATAGCCCTCGGTGTTTCATCACACCTTCAGACAGCATTACTGCTTGTGTTACAGCGCCGAGCAAAATTACAAGGCAGCCGCCGTGACAAGATAAATACAATAAATCTAATATGCTCTTTGTCAAATTTATGACTGGCAAAAAAAGAGTTGCGGAGGATTTAACAATAAACGTCCTATTTCAAACAAATCGGGAGCATGTCCTCACATTAGTGCCAACCCCCCGATGACTGATGTCTCCGATGGGAAGCGGGAAAAAGAAAGTCGCAGCATTTTGTTTCCAAGTCTCTTGAAGTTTGGAGGTTAGAATGTGACGGAGTGAGGTATTGACTGGTATTTGGAGTGGACATGTATTTATGAAGTAGAACAAAATGTTAAAATAACAAAACAAAAAAAGTTTCTCAAATTATTAAGGCCCAGAACTATATCTTGGAAGTATCTGCTAAAGTTCAAATTGAGCATCAGAATTTATTTCCCAAATGTTGGAGATTAACCCACATATTTAGCATTATTAAGTCTTTTTAACTAACCCTAACCCGAGAGTTTGGCATTGTTTGGTTTGATTTTCATGTCGGACGTCGCATACATGACTCTTCAAAAGTACCAGGCACTATCACTAATGGAAAAGCAAAATAACCGTGCTGTGGTGAGTTAAGTAGCACTAGCTAAAAGGGAGCTGTTGTGTCCCTAATAAAGTGAGACCATATAATTTCAAAGCATCTAACTTGTAATGAGATGATAAATGTGCTGTGTCCAGGCCTCACATCTCAGAGAATTACAGCAACAAAAATAAACAGTGTGAATCCGTGTGTTGTTGCAGAGCCTGTTATGTAACCATACCCGCGTCGTCGCGCTACATTTCAACATGCAGACTTTCAACTTACAGCCTCACTCGAAGGCCTGTCATGTCCCCGGCTGCCACCTGCCGCGGCAACCGCCGTCTCCCGGAGTTGCAGGGCCTAAGCGTGGCATGAAGCTGGCACAGCAGCACAGCCAGAAGTTCCACATAAACCCTCTGGAGGCAGAGAGAGAGCGAGGGGGTGTTGTGTTGTGTGTTTTTTCCTTTTGTTTCATGGAAAAGAGCCGGGGCGTTTTTTTTTCTGTGCAGCGGGCGCTCGGAGAGCTGTAGGGTGTACAACAAAAACCTCACACACCACGGCGGGAACCAAGGAAGACCAGCATGATCACTTGATAACGCTGGATCCCTTGGGTGGGCGATGGGATTGGTAGGAACATGCAGGCTTGGAGCGATGGCATTCACTGAGGGAATGAAATGTTGCCTGGGTTCTCATGTGATAATATGGATTATTTTACATTATGTGATGGGTGAAGTGAGTGAAAGAAGTGACTGGAGTGTGTGTGGTGGACATTACCTTCATCCAGTGTTTGGCCTAATCTTTCATTAGAGCAAACATTTCGTTATATTGCGTAGTGTGTGTGTGTGTGTGTGTGTGTGTGTGTGTGTGTGTGTGTGTGTGTGTGTGTGTGTGTGTGTGTGTGTGTGTGTGTGTGTGTGTGTGTGTGTGTGTGTGTGTGTGTGTGTGTGTGTGTGTGTGTGTGTGTGTGTTCTTGTACTTGCGGCATACTGAGGACCAATGAGGGTTTTTAACCAACAAAGTGAGGTCATTTTTACGAAGTGAGGACATTTTGGTCGGTCCTCACTTTGTTTTCATTGCAATCACTTCCTTAGGTTGCTATAACATGCTATACTCAATTTGTAAAAAAAAAATATTATTATTATTTTGGACGACATAGTATAGTATGACGTTTGTTGTAAAATTTTGGGTCAAATTTTTTTTTCACATTTTGGACGACATAGTATAGTATGAGTTTTTTGT
Source organism: Microchirus variegatus (assembly GCF_963457635.1). Classification (NCBI taxonomy): domain Eukaryota; kingdom Metazoa; phylum Chordata; class Actinopteri; order Pleuronectiformes; family Soleidae; genus Microchirus; species Microchirus variegatus. The sequence continues at coordinate 6,342,629 of NC_139821.1, forward strand.
CAAATTTTGGACCAAAAATTTTTTGTCAAAGATTTTTTCAAATTTTGGACGACATAGTATAGTATGACGTTTTTGTAAAATTTTGGACGAAAAAATTTGGGTCAATTTTTTTTTTTCAAATTTTGAACGACATAGTATAGTATGACGTTTTTGTAAAATTTTGGACCAAAAATTTTGGGTCAAATTTTTTTTTTCAAATTTTGAACGACATAGTATGGTATGATGGTTTTGTCAAATTTTGGACAAAAACATTTTGGTCAAATTTTTTTTTTTTTATTTTGGCCGACATGGTATAGTATGACGTTTTTTTTTTTTTTGAACAAGGTCTTTTTATTTAAGACTTTCACAACACATAAAACACACTTACAATACAAACAATAACTAATCCCTAATCACCACCCACCCACCCACCCACCCACCAAACCTGTACCACGAAATCAAAATACAGTCATTATGCATATTTGTTGACAAGGCAAAAATAATAAATAAATAAAAATGAATAAGAAAAAACACATGTACCAACACAAATAGGAGAATCTGTATTATAGAGCCAAATTTTCTGTTTCCATTTGCTCCACAAATGTCAGGAAGGGCTGCCATATTGCATTAGTATGACGTTTTTGTCCAATTTTGGACAAAAAAATTTGGACCAAAATTTTTGGGTCAAAAATGTTGGGTCAAATGTTTTTTAAAAATTTGGTCGACATAGTATAGTATGATGTTTTTGTCCAAATTTGGACCAAAACAAAAAAAAAATCAAAAAAAATGTCCAGCCCTTTCTGCTCTGGGGCTCCACCTGGAGACATTTTATGGTACTGCAACCAGTAGTTTTTTGTAGATGTCGTTCATGAAATTGATATTATTATTATTTTGGACGACATAGTATAGTATGACGTTTGTTGTAAAATTTTGGGTCAAATTTTTTTTCACATTTTGGACGACATAGTATAGTATGAGTTTTTTGTCAAATTTTGGACCAAAAATTTTTTATCAAAGATTTTTTCAAATTTTGGACGACATAGTATAGTATGACGTTTTTGTAAAATTTTGGACGAAAAAATTTGGGTCAATTTTTTTTTTTCTAATTTTGAACGACATAGTATAGTATGATGGTTTTGTCAATTATTTTTTTTTCAAATTTTGAACGACAAAGTATAGTATGATGGTTTTGTCAAATTTTGGACCAAAAATTTTGGGTCAAATTTTTTTTTTCAAATTTTGAACGACAGAGTATAGTATGATGGTTTTGTCAAATTTTTGACAAAAACATTTTGGTCAAAATTTTTTTTTTAATTTTGGCTGACATAGTATAGTATGACGTTTTTGTAAAATTTTGGACCAAAAATTTTGGGTCAATTTTTTTTTTTCAAATTTTGAACGACATAGTATAGTATGATGGTTTTGTCAAATTTTGGACAAAAACATTTTGGTCAAATTTTTTTTTTTTAATTTTGGCCGACATAGTATAGTATGATGTTTTTGTCCAATTTTGGACAAAAAAATTTGGACCAAAATTTTTGGGTCAAATGTTTTTTAAAAATTTGGTCCGAAAAAAAAATCAAAAAAAATGTCCAGCCCTTTCTGCTCTGGGGCTCCACCTGGAGACATTTTATGGTACTGCAACCAGTAGTTTTTTGTAGATGTCGTTCATGAAGTTGATATTTGTAATTGTGTTGATTTATAAAGTGGAAATGCTGGTCCTCAGTATGCAGCAAGTACAAGAGTGTGTGTGTGTGTGTGTGTGTGTGTGTGTGTGTGTGTGTGGTGTGTGTGTGTGTGTGTGTGTGTGTGTGTGTGTGTGTGTGTGTGTGAGCCTGAACCATGTCTGCCTCCTCGTTTGTCATGTGTTTTAACATTCAGCACAGAGCGCGTGCACAGCTCTCTAATCAAAGGCAGTTTAATTAGTCTTCTTTATCCTGATTGCCTTTACAGGTGCAGCCGTCCTAAATTGCTGAAGCTACTATATATTGTGTTAAATTATACATGAGGCAGATAATTACATCTGCCTCATGAAATGTCATGGATAGCCTCTTTAATCAGATGTGCTTGGTATTGACCGGCGATTGGACACCTCGGAAGAACACGGCGCATGTATCGAGCAAAAACGCCGCTTGATTCTTAATTGACTTGAGCGAAGCGTGAATAGTGTATTAGAATATGTAAAGGGTTTTGTAGATTGAAATTCTTAATGGGTATCCTGTTAAGGTTTTGTTTAAGTGATAATGTCAAAGTAAATACTCCATTTAATTACAGTTACAAAACTAAAGGTGGACAGATTCTGAGCACCTGTGGTTCTTACTCTGATGAGGAGTCGGATGATGTCAGGTAGTTTGTGTGTATTTAAATCCATATTTATGACCTTAAGCTTTATAACTCATCGTTATTTTAGATTTATACTGTTGCTGTTTCTCACACATTCATTCACAAGCCAAAAAAATGACTGAAAATCTTTAGTTTTTTAAATCTCTTACATTAGTAATAAATTAGCAGGTCTTTTTAATGCATGTCTGACTTTGATCACACATTCTGAAAGAAAAATATCTTAAATCAGCAGTAACTTTTTGATCTAAGTGTAAAATAAAAAGGGTTTTGGCAACTTTAATCAGAACATTAGGATCTTTCAACGTATCTTTTTCTTCTCTTTTCTAAAGTCTATCTCTTTTCTAATGCTGCTAAAGCGATGGTGAAGCGAGTTTTATCATAGTGTGGTGCAGTTGATGTGTAGTGCGTGTGCTATGATATTTGCACGTCGGGTTTGATTTCACTGAAACTCAAGCTTATAGAAACAGAGAAATAAATAAAGTTTGGTGTTTGGATTACATCCCAAAAATAATAGTCCCGATAAGAAAACTGGGTTGAGCTAAAAACAAAACTCAAATCTGCAGATACTGAATGAAAATATCCACTGTTGAATCATCATAGAGTAAACAATAAAGATGTCCTGGCCCACATGTGAACACATCCTCTACACACACACACACACAGACTTGTAAAGATACAAAAGAAGTTTTGAAAAAACACTGTTATCAGGCTTGTTCCTGCTTATCACTTCCTCAGAGGAATATTTGCCACATCGGATACCTGATTTATCTGAGAGTGGGATAATATTATTTGGCATCCTTGGAGGCCTCTATTTAAATGAGAGTGTCGTGTCCCTCACAGAATACCAAACCTTGAGTGGGTTTCCTTTTTCACCTGTGCTCTGCAGGATGGATTTATTCACTCACCAACTGAAAAACCTTCACAGTAAACAGAAACCTGGGCACTCACTACACCGACAGTTGATGTCCAACCGACCAACACACAGTACCGTATATTCAGGTATGAGCACTTTTTCATTCAAATAATGCTGTCAAGTGGGAATGACATTGACGACATGTCTGTGACTTTATTTTCAACATGTGTCCCTGTGATTCTGAAATGGCCACTCTACGTCTTCTAGCCATGAAATTATTATTCTTTAGAGCAGGGATCTCAAACTCTCGGCCCGCGAGTATTTATATATAAGCCTGTCTAGTGTTTAATTACAATTGTCTGCATGTATATTTTGAGTTTTACTGTCTGTTTACAGATTAATTTTGCGTCATAAATGTTTTTTTTGCTTTTTTTGTCTTGAACTATCTATCAAAACAAACGCTTTTACTTTGAAATGGTGTGCAATTGCAACATCATAATGGATTATCAAGATATCATTTTAATTTCTAATCACTAAACTGTTAATTTTTCCCGAATTGTTGGAGTTTTTTCACTTTTTCACTAGAAGTTCACTGGCCCCCAGGTCATTTTGAGTTTGAGGCCCCTTTGAGTTTGAGTTTGAGCATGTTGAGAGGAAAACCGTGTCACTCAACTGTGATGTTACACGCCTGTAGGTTTTTTGTTTTGTCGTGGACACAAGCGCATATTCTGCCCGTTGCTCTGTCGATTGGTTCAGACCTCTTTATTCTTGAGCTTTCGTTTATTCTTTCTGTGAAAAAATCTCTTCCAAAACTTGATCAAATGGTTCTGTTCTTGAATCAAAGAACATCATACAGGCTCCATTCTCTCTATTACAAGTCAGGAGCCATCAGTGTGACTATTTTAGGATAAAAAAGCAGCTATAATGTTGCATTAAAAGCTGTATTTCAGCTGTCTGAGGGGCTGGGAGCAGGTCCTGTTAGTGCATGCCCAAAACCACTTTATTATATGCCACTTTATTATTTTATTGTAGAAAAAAAAACCTCAACTACTGGTTCGTGATCCTACAGTTGCAAATGAAAGTTATTTTCTGTGTATTGCGATTACATTTTTAATACAGTGTAGAAAAGTGAGTCCTCGATAGCTCAACTCGCTTAATTTAATTAGGCTACAGGATAAAAATCCTAATTTCTGTCCACTCACAATAACTTCTTCACAATCTGAGACGTACAATGGGATGAACTGGAGCTTAAAGTGTAAGGGAGGGGGGAATCACTCCGGGGTGTTGAAATGTTAAGAAGCAGGATTACGCCGTAAACTGAAAAGGACTTACATGTAAATCTATATATTGTGGACAATGCCCACCTAATTAAACTTGAATTCTGGCTCTCGGGAGTGTTTTCAGCAAACGGCTGATTCTTCAAGTCGGTTGTTATAGTTATATTCTAAACTACACTAAACACTAAAATTAGGATGACTGTCGGTCTGAATTCATTTAAATATGATGAATTATAAGATGTAAGACGTGTGTGTGGACAGCACCGGCGACATTAATGTTGGACTCGGGTGTGAGGACAACAGAGAGGGGGGGGGGGCAGAATAGAAAGTTCACAGATGGCCTGCTGGAATAGCACTGATGAGTTTGGAAAAGGCAAACACCTCTCATGAGTGTTTTAAATCCCACATCTGCATAATTTAAGCCAGTTTAATTAGAAAAATCATTTGAAATGAGATTAGCAGCAAAAGCACGAGAATATCTTTCAAGAAAAATCTGTTTCACGTGTTCATGAAACAATTCATGCACTGTAGACTGTTCCGGAGATTTTTGATTATCACGTGAGATGACCAATGGAATAGTGTATCCGGAAAGTGTGATTCTCTGACTGTGACTCCGCTGTTATCCTTTAGCTGTGAATGGGCATGTGTGAGTGAGTTGGTGAAATGGCAAAACTACAGTGTAAAGCAGCTTAGTAAAATGTTGTATAAACATATATTATTGACCATTATTTTACTGACAAATTGGAGGTTTTGGTGATTCATATATCTGAGCTCTGACTGCTGGAGAGCGTGCACCTTGGAGTGATTAAGATGACAAACACACTTGAAGCAGAGGTTTGATGAAATTCCACTGGGGCCTGACAGGTGCATGTGTTTTGCATAGCGAGCTGCGTGTTTTGAGTCCGCTGGCAATCATATTGTCAGAATACTGTAGTGTACGCGATGACGAATCGTACAAAAAGGTGCATTTACAAAGAGCTGAATGTAAGAGCTGAAAGACAATGTGATTTGAGCTCTTTACAGTGTTGACTTGATCGTTCACTTGTTCACTATCAATCAAAGCGCAATTTTGATGTAAAGACAATGCACTGTTTATGTCGGTCGGGAGAAAAGAGGCCCATAAAAAGTAAGTGGCACTTGACTGTAGCTGCAGAGACACGCTGAACTGCAATTCACCAGGGAAGAGGTTTGAGTACTGTACAGCTGTGTGTTATCACTGTGTGTGTGGTGTAATGTGATCATGTGCAAGTGTAATGCTCTTGAAATCACTCGCAGACGAATATTCGACTGATATCCCCCACCCCCATAAAAAGAAGCCTTTTCAGGGTAGATTTCATCCCTGATGGTGGGAAAGTAATGTTGACAAAACATAGTGTAATGCAAGTCCACAGAATGGTGCGTTTGTTTCGGTGACCTGCTTTGAAAGTGGCTCACAGACAATGAATATAAACATATAAATGCATGAGGCGCAGAAAGAAAATGGAACTTGAAAGCACTGGCTCTAACACGGCCGTTCTACAGAACTAGTGTGTCGGGAAACTTAAGTTTGTAAAATGCTCCCTCTCCTGCACCAAAGCCCATAGAGAAAAGTGCAGGTTTTTTTTGGTTTCATTTGGTTTGTGACACTTGAGTAAATCATCTGTGTGTTGTGATATCAAATTGATGATTTTCTCTGTGGAGTTTGGTGCAGGTAGTGAGTGGTTTTACAATGACACAAAAGCTATTGTAGAACCTTTTGTTAGTGACTCGAATCTTTTAATTATTATTATTATTTGTTGGTTGTTTTCTTTCTTTTCTGAGGCTGAAAAAACTTTCAGTGCAGATAAACAGGCTAAATGTGTATATTTACACTTTCTTTAAATATATGAAATGATGATTGATGGAAGGCAAAAAAAGTTTCGTCTCAAACAAACAAACAATTAATGAATTCATATTCTAATTTTAAAACTAAATTAAACTCCATCTTTATGAGAACAGATGTTTGATTGTCATAACAGCGTGTGATTAAGGTCAGTTCCAAAAACTACTCGACTAAATTTCGCTGGAATGTATAAAATGATCATTTGCAAACTTATAATGAACAGTTTTCAGGTAAAGTCATTTCCATTTTTAAGTTGTACACTAAAATCCCCCAAATGCTGCACCGGGTTTTTTACGCCGTCATCTGTTCCCGCACAGTAAAAGTCAGATTTTTATGTCGTTGAAACCACTGAAGGCCGTCAAAGTTGCTCTCCGCCACATAAAAAACACGTTATTATGGGATATAATGTATGTTAGTCTTGCTCAGCAGAGCAGCAACTGTGTTTCATGTCACTCTGACCCGAGTTCACACAAAAGCATTTCTCAGTTTTTAGACTCTTTAGAAACTCTATCGCTGTCAATTTAACCTCCAGTCTCCAGTATTCTGTCTTCAGAATCGATGCCAGTTGGTCTTTTTGTGTCTTTGTTTTGTCTTTTATTTCATCTCCATGTGATGCTCTGCCTCGTCCCAGCTGTTGTGTGTCGACTTTCTTGTGTCGTGTAGTTGTTGTTTTTTTCTCCTCGAATCTGTCGCTTCATTCCAAAACCTGACGATGTTATCTAACATTACTGGCGAACACATGATGTTCCACAAGGCGACGACATGCTGCTTGTTATTAATAGTAGTCGTGATATTAAAGCTGTATTTGCAGGATCGTGGGGGAACAGTTGAATGTGTTAAACTACGACTGTTAAACTAGTTATTATCTCGAGTGTCTAAAACATTAATTATCTAAAATTGTAGCCACTTAACTAAAGTCTCACCTTATAAAATCTATGGGATTTTGTGCAGCGAGTGATGCGTTGACAACGGATTCTGAAGAATTGAGTCGTTGCTGTGCTCATGACTATGTGTCAATACCTTATCCAAGCACAAAGAGATGAACTGTCCCTTTAAATACTACAGTTATGGGATGGAGTGCTTTGTGTTCGGAGCCTTTTCCACACACGCTTCAAAGAGAACAAATGACCTCTGGGCAAACTCTCCATCTCTGAAACGCTGCACCGATACAAACACACATTTTATTTTGTTTATCGTCCAGCTCTCTCTCTCTCTCTTAGACACTTTATTTCCTTTTTTTTTTTTCAAGGTTCAAGGTATCGTTGTTATCTCAGAGGGGCAGTTTGTTGTACAGCCGGCAGTAACCATTAACAGTCCAGCAAACAATAACAATAAATATAATGAAAATTACAGTTTTTATGTTGCTTTGGCAGTTGTTACAATGCTGGACAAAAGATAAAGTGAGCTTTTTTGACCAATATGCTGCAGTTTAGTAGAGCAGCCAATAGGAGGCGACTGACGTGATTGGTTTAAGTCTCCTGTCATTTCCTAAAGCTCTAAATGGAGCCCGAAGGAGGTGCAGACGTCGACAATAATAATACTGTTTCCTTCCCCAGCTTTAATTATAATCCAAACACATAGTATACATGTGCTGAGTTTGCTGTTGTAGAGAAAGCAAATTCAAACATTTCCATTAAAAGGATAGTTCAGTTTTATTCTGAAAGAGGTAAAAAAGTAGATTTTAGCCACAAAGCTAATGGTTCCAGTAAGAGCCATTTTGAACCAGAGAACCCTTTAAAACCCCTTTCCTGAATAAAGGGTTTTAAAAGGGTCCTTGGTGGAACCTTTATAAAAAGGTTCTCCTATGAAGACAAGCCGAAGAACCTTATACTTTTTTTTCTAAGAGTGTAAAAAGATTGTTTCCATCTAGACTCTCTATGGAATTTGGTGTAAGGAGAGGTTTCCAAACTGTCTTAAGGCAAGAAAAGGTGTGAATAATACTGAGTATACTCGGTATAAGTGAATCATTTTTTGATAAGTGGATATAACGAGTTTTTCCCTTTCGTACACCATATACAAAAACACATGAAAACCACCTGCACTGGAAAGTGTGCGCTGTTATTTTTAGAGCTCAAACAGGGAAAAATCCCCGCGGACAGAACTGCAGCCCTAACATTAAAACTCGCTCCAGGAGGAGCAGATTGCACACGAGCCGGGTGACTGGCTCACACTCTCGACTCAAGCAGGTAACGTTTTTTGGACACAACCACTGGAGGACAAGAGGGGGCAGGATGTGAGCGGGTGTTACTGCGAGATAAGGAGCAGCGGGGAGGTGATGCAATATTTTATGTGGGTGCAAGCATGAAATTAAGTGGCGTGGACCATAAATGGACAATTCGGAGGAGCAGATTTATATTAGAAATGGCACAAATTAACATTGTCTGCCAGAAACCATCAAAGAATGAATTATTGAGTATCAAAACATATTTAACTCAATGATTTATTGAGTATCAAAACATATTTAACTCAATGATTTATTGAGTATCGAAACATATTTTAGCCACAACTTACTTTTCCACAACTCCTGCTGTGATATAAAATATAAAATCACAGTGACACGTGTAAACAGCGGAACACATTTTGCCTGATTCAATGAAGGACCTTGATGATGACGATGTTGGCCTCCTCCTTTTACAAAGCAACATCTTAATTGTTGTTGACACAGCTTTGGCGAATAATCGACATTCCTATGCAAACTATCTGCTGTGACATCAGCGGCGTCTGCTGGGCCTCTCACGTTTTAACGACAAACAGAGCAGAGGACTGTTTATAATAACCAGATATCCATCATCGTGTCCTCTCTCTCTCTCTCTCTCCTGGACTTCCTCAGCAGCTCACAGAGGAGACGAGGATACGATGACGATGAGACGATGGATAGTTTGTGACAAAAAAAGACACAGGGAAAAAGACATAGATCTAAAAGACAAAGTCGTCTAGCGAGTTCATGAGTCAGCTGACAGCGCAGACAGGATTCTTAATTGTCCTAGCAGCATATTTCTTATTCCAGCCTCTGGTAATTGGACATGAACGCCGGTGATGAATGGCTCAGGTTGCTCCTGACGACAGCGTGACACCTGGAATAAAGACTGACATCTGGAAGGAGGCACAATGTCTTTCACAAACACACACAAGCACAGCCTCTGCTGTAACACAGGAGTCTGTGCTTCATACAGTCATTTCCACCTCACACTTGTCTCGACCAAGAACTCTTTGTCACGTCTGACAAGGAGACATGTCCTTGATGCAGAGACATTATTTAATACATATACAATATACATATGTGTTATTGTGTAGTATTATGTTATATATGCGTAAACAGTACGACAATTTGGAACTTTTGTGTAGAACTTAAAGCAGAACTATACTATCTGGTCATTTTTCTTAGCCCCTTTTCTCTTAATACTAAAGCATTTACCTTAGTATTCATGGTGAAGTGATTTTTATATATATATCTATCTATATATACACAGTGTGACAGTATTTTCATATGCTTTAATATTAACTTCCTGTCTCTCACTGTGAGGCTTTTTTTGGCTCGTGACATTTTTGATGCCATGTGTCAAATTCATTTTCTATTATTTCCCAAAAGACTCTTCTTTTTTCCACCCCCGATAATAAAAAAACGATAATAACATTATTTTGAACACGTTGACTGACTATAATTTCATCAACATGGACCTTACAATTTAATTTATATGAGCATATAAATGAGCAGATGAGTTGAAATAAGGATTGCAGGGGCAAACACTAAACTCATGTTTTTTACTTAAAAGTCAGTTAACGCCAAGTAAAACTAAAGTAATCCCTCATAAATATTTCATAGGTATGAAAATATCAGACGGCAAAGGGTGAGACAAAAGCAGCACTAAGAACATTTGAACATGTCAAGTCACAATATGTAAGGTGTGAGCATTAGGCAAAAAAAATGAAATGTGACCAAAAAGTCCTACTATAGCATTTCGTGCAATAACAATTCATTGATTATTAATTAATTTAATCATTGCATCCCTACTACCACCACCACCACCAGTGAGTAATCTCTTGGGACTGTGAGGTGGAATCGAACCAGCCACCACCAGACTGGCACAACCTTACAGGTGCAAATGAAACCACTACGCCACACATTCCTGTGTGATTTAGGAGCTCTTGGTGTTTTTCAGTATTCACTTTGGATGTGGAGCCTTAAATGTTGGAGTACAAGGGAAATGAACCCATAACCTCAAGATCCTGAAGGCTGCTCCTTAACCAGTTGAGATAACTACACACTCTTGCTTTTATTTTCTAACTGTTTGGCTGCGTGTGCTGGACTGACGTTATTAAGTAGTTCAATACGTTGAGGTCATGGGTTCGATTAGCTCATGGGACTAAGAGAATGACTCAAGTTCCTAAGATTCGTGTGAGTATGGGTTCAAATCTTGCATGGACTGATTTTTAAATACAATATTCAACCAGATAGAGTAAATAGGAGTTCGAAAGATATAAGTTTGAGTGTGGAGTTAGCTCAACTGGTTAAGGAGCAGTCCTCAGGATCCTGAGGTTATGGATTCAACCCTTGGTTCCTGTGAGTATGGGTTTGAATTTTAAATACAATATTCAACCACAAACAGTAAATAGGAGTTCGAAAGATATAAGTTTGAGTGTGGAGTTAGCTCAACTGGTTAAGGAGCAGTCCTCAGGATCCTGAGGTTATGGGTTCAACCCTTGGTTCCTGTGAGTATGGGTTTGAATTTTAAATGCAATATTCAACCACAAACAGTAAATAGGAGTTCGAAAGATATATGTTTGAGTGTGGAGTTAGCTCAACTGGTTAAAGAGCAGTCCTCAGGATCCTGAGGCTATGGGTTCAATCCCCTTATATGCCAACATTTAAGGTTCCACATCCAAAGTGAACACTGAAAAGCACCAAGAGCTTCCAAATCTCTCATGGATGTGTGGCGTAGTGGTTGAGTTCACAACTGTAAGGTTGTATCAGTCAAATGGTGGCTGGTTCGAATCCACCTCGCTGTCCCTAGAGATTACTCGGTGGTGCGGAGCGGCAATAAAGTGGAGGATGGGAGGGAGTAGGAGTAGTGGGAGAGTAGGAAGAGGGAGGAGAGTAGTGGGAGAGTAGGAGGAGAGTAGTGGGAGAGTAGGAAGAGGGAGGAGAGTAGGGGAGGAGAGGAAGAGGGAGGAGAGTAGTGGGAGAGTAGGAGGAGAGTAGTGGGAGAGTAGGAAGAGGGAGGAGAGTAGGGGAGGAGAGGAAGAGGGAGGAGAGTAGGAGTAGTGGGAGAGTAGGAAGAGGGAGGAGAGTAGTGGGAGAGTAGGAAGAGGGAGGAGAGTAGGAGGAGAGTAGTGGGAGAGTAGGAAGAGGGAGGAGAGTAGTGGGAGAGTAGGGGAGGAGAGGAAGAGGGAGGAGAGTAGGAGGAGAGTAGTGGGAGAGTAGGAAGAGGGAGGAGAGTAGGGGAAGAGGGAGGGTAGGAGGAGAGTAGGAGAGGAGGGAGGAGAGTAGTGGGAGAGTAGGAGAAGAGGGAGGAGAGTAGGGGAGGAGAGTAGGAGGAGAGTGGAGGAGAGTAGTGGGAGAGTAGGGGAGAAGAGGGAGGAGAGTAGGGGGAGAGGAAGAGGGAGGAGAGTAGTGGGAGAGTAGGAAGAGAGGAAGAGGGAGGAGAGTAGGGGAGGAGAGGGAGAGGAGGGTAGTGGGAGAGTAGGAAGAGGGAGGAGAGTAGTGGGAGAGTAGGAAGAGGGAGGAGAGTAGGGGAAGAGGGAGGAGAGGAAGAGGAGAGGGAGAGGAGGGTAGGAGGAGAGGGAGAGGAGGGTAGGAGGAGAGTAGTGGGAGAGTAGGAAGAGGGAGGAGAGTGAGGGAGAGTAGGAAGAGGGAGGAGAGTAGGGGGAGAGGAAGAGGGAGGAGAGGAAGAGGAGAGGGAGAGGAGGGTAGGAGGAGAGTAGGAAGAGGGAGGAGAGTAGTGGGAGAGTAGGAAGAGGGAGGAGAGTAGGGGGAGAGGAAGAGGGAGGAGAGGAAGAGGGAGGAAGAGAAGAGGAGAGGGAGAGGAGGGTAGGAGGAGAGTAGGAAGAGGGAGGAGAGTGAGGGAGAGTAGGAAGAGGGAGAGTGGGGGAGGAGAAAGTTTTCCTGTCTCCTCCCATCTTTACTGTTGAAAAACAAGTTAAATCCCAGGCTTTTTGTTTAGTGGGAATGAGTCCTGCATTGTGATTCTGATGTTGAATACAGCAGCAGGGGAAATGCAGAAAGGTTTGTTTGTCCAGCAAGATATCAGATTCCATCCCTCTCCTACTCTCCTCCTACTCTCTCCCCCTACTCTCCTCCCTACTCTCCTCCTACTCTCCTCCCTCTTCCCCTACTCTCCTCCCTCTTCTCCCCTACTCTCCTCCCCTCCTCTCCTACTCTCCCACTACTCTCCTCCCCTCCTCTCCTACTCTCCCACTACTCTCCTCTCCCTCTTCCTCTCCTCCCTCTTCCTACCCTCCCCTACTCTCCCACTACTCTCCCACTACTCTCCTCCCTCTTCCTACCTCCTCCTACTCTCCTCCCTCTTCTCCCCTACTCTCCCACTACTCTCCTCCCCTCCTCTCCTACTCTCCCACTACTCTCCTCCCCTCCTCTCCTACTCTCCCACTACTCTCCTCTCCCTCTTCCTCTCCTCCCTCTTCTCCCCTACTCTCCTCCCCTACCCTCCTCTCCTCCCTCTTCCTCTCCCCTACTCTCCCACTACTCTCCTCCCTCTTCCTACCCTCCCCTACTCTCCCACTACTCTCCCACTACTCTCCTCCCTCTTCCTACCTCCTCCTACTCTCCTCCTACTCTCCTCCCTCTTCTCCCCTACTCTCCCACTACTCTCCTCCCTCCCTCTTCCCCTACTCTCCTCCTACTCTCCTCCCTCTTCCTACTCTCCCACTACTCTCCTCCCTCTTCCTCTTCCCCTACTCTCCTACCCTCCTCTCCTCCCTCTTCCCCTACTCCCTACTCTCCTCCTACTCTCCTCCCTCTTCCTCTCCTCCCCTACTCTCCCACTACTCTCCTCCCTCTTCCTACTCTCCCACTACTCTCCTCCTACTCTCCTCCCTCTTCCTACTCTCCCACTACTCTCCTCCCTCTACCTACTCTCCCACTACTCCTACTCTCCTCCCTCTTCCTACTCTCCCACTACTCTCCTCCTACTCTCCTCCCTCTTCCTACTCTCCCACTACTCTCCTCCCTCTTCCTCTCCTCTCCTACTCCCTCCCATCCTCCACTTTATTGCCGCTCCGCACCACCGAGTAATCTCTAGGGACAGCGAGGTGGATTCGAACCAGCCACCATTTGACTGATACAACCTTACAGTTGTGAACTCAACCACTACGCCACACATCCATGAGAGATTTGGAAGCTCTTGGTGCTTTTCAGTGTTCACTTTGGATGTGGAACCTTAAATGTTGGCATATAAGGGGATTGAACCCATAGCCTCAGGATCCTGAGGACTGCTCTTTAACCAGTTGAGCTAACTCCACACTCAAACATATATCTTTCGAACTCCTATTTACTGTTTGTGGTTGAATATTGCATTTAAAATTCAAACCCATACTCACAGGAACCAAGGGTTGAACCCATAACCTCAGGATCCTGAGGACTGCTCCTTAACCAGTTGAGCTAACTCCACACTCAAACTTATATCTTTCGAACTCCTATTTACTCTATCTGGTTGAATATTGTATTTAAAAATCAGTCCATGCAAGATTTGAACCCATACTCACACGAATCTTAGGAACTTGAGTCATTCTCTTAGTCCCATGAGCTAATCGAACCCATGACCTCAACGTATTGAACTACTTAATAACGTCAGTCCAGCACACGCAGCCAAACAGTTAGAAAATAAAAGCAAGAGTGTGTAGTTATCTCAACTGGTTAAGGAGCAGCCTTCAGGATCTTGAGGTTATGGGTTCATTTCCCTTGTACTCCAACATTTAAGGCTCCACATCCAAAGTGAATACTGAAAAACACCAAGAGCTCCTAAATCACACAGGAATGTGTGGCGTAGTGGTTTCATTTGCACCTGTAAGGTTGTGCCAGTCTGGTGGTGGCTGGTTCGATTCCACCTCACAGTCCCAAGAGATTACTCACTGGTGGTGGTGGTGGTAGTAGGGATGCAGTGATTAAATTAATTAATAATCAATGAATTGTTATTGCACGAAATGCTATAGTAGGACTTTTTGGTCACATTTCATTTTTTTTGCCTAATGCTCACACCTTACATATTGTGACTTGACATGTTCAAATGTTCTTAGTGCTGCTTTTGTCTCACCCTTTGCCGTCTGATATTTTCATACCTATGAAATATTTATGAGGGATTACTTTAGTTTTACTTGGGCGTTAACTGACTTTTAAGTAAAAAACATGAGTTTAGTGTTTGCCCCTGCAATCCTTATTTCAACTCATCTGCTCATTTATATGCTCATATAAATTAAATTGTAAGGTCCATGTTGATATGAATAGATTACCAGACAGATACAAGACTTTAAAGTTCACCTTTGGCTCATCCTATTGAAAATTCATCCCTGAAGAAACGGTCAATCACCTCATGTAAATTCACAAGTTGGCTCACTGCCAAAGCTGCATCAACTCACGTCCTGTTGTTTGGCCGACACCAGTCCTGCAAAACTGTGATAAAATTTAAAGGTTTTCGAGGTGAAGCTTTAGAATTGCTAATTTCAAATGAACTCTAAAAGACCAGTGTATTGTTTTAGAGGAAAAAACAAAATACAGAAAGGCTCTTGTTTAAATGTTAATTTTAAAAGATGCAAAGTCAAATTCAAGTCAACCTTGTGTTGATCTCCAGATGAATGAAGTCAATCAGTTTAAAAAGACCTCTTATATTAATGGAAAAAAATAACAAAACGATTGTGTGCTTTTTTAATTCAGGAGATTTTAATAGAATGCAAAGGTCCAATAAGTGGAAATAAATTCAAACACTGTTTTCTTTTTTTGCAATGGCATACAGAGTCAGAAAGAGAAGAGGCTGCCAGAGAAAGATCATAACCATTAATATTAGAATGTAAACTTTACAGAAGGAGAAAGATGATAAAATGCCACAAGATGGCGTCCATATTTACTGGTCATAAAAGTGAATAAACGACAAAACACTCCTCACAAAAACATCCGCAAATGTCATTGTCACACACAGATATACACTTAAGACAAAAAATAAACTCATCCTTGGTTTTGTTTGTTTTTCTGTTGTCTGTGTGGCTCCACCTACAGAATCTCTTTAAAATAAATCCATTTACACTTTTCAAGGTTTCCTTTTTCACATTTACATGATATTCCTTAGGGAAGCATTGTATTTTTTGCTAACCATGTCTTCACTCAGTCACTTCCTGTAAGGGGAGGAGGGGGGGGCAGGGATTGTTGAGGACATCAGAGAGCATGAATATGATTGGCTGAAAACCTACACAGGGAAACTAACATGGCAAAAATTGGCAAAATAGTGCAGGCTGCTCGAGCTGGCAGTGGCTTATTAGGAAGATTTAAAGATGGAACGGACATCACTGTTGAATGACTCTTTTTAATATTTGTATGCATTAGCCTAATTTACTCAGAGCTACAGGGGCGAGCTGAAAAAAAAAAGTATACAGAGCAGAGGAGTCAGCGCTGGAGGGATAAATGTGAAAAAGAGTGAGTGTCGTTTAGTTTACCATGACTTGTCTACTTTTTTTCTCTGTCCGACGCGTCACTCGGCGTCCATGTTGGTCTTTGGAATGGTGTTGATTGGATGGTCGGTTCAATTCATTTAATTTCTTCTTCTTTTTAATTTTCCTTTCCTTTCCCTCTTCCTCTTGCTCTTTAACGGCGGTAGCCGAACTCGTCGGCGTCGTCTGCGCGGAAGTCCCCGTAACGCCAAATGTTCAGCTAATGAGGACGAGACAGAGATGGAATTCATTGAGAATAATGACGGCCACATTTGCATAGGAAGCCATAAAATGTCTGCATCAAAATGGGTCTGCAATAATTTCTCCAGGACATTACATGTTCAATGATCAAGAGAAAGACAAAAAAAAAAGGCACAGGCCAATGCAAAGGCTGAATCATCATCATCATCATCACCAACATTTAATCGGACTCTGACTGGAGGCTCAAATACCAGTGAGTCGATTACTTCTCCTGTTCCATTACAACGTCCCTGCGTCGCCTCATCAACTGTCACATGTTCCTCTGCTAAATGTCGTTGTCATCACAACCACATTGGCAATGTGTGTGTGTGTGGTTTGAAACAGCATCAAGAGGTTATTTAAAGAAGTTCCAATTGTCTGAGGTGTGTGTGAGTGTGTGTGTGTGTGAGTGTGTGTCTTTTTTTTCTGGCTCTGGTGAGCGCTCAGCTGTTAATGCTGTGATTCATAGCTAATTAGTGACTGTGCTAATTAGCTGTACTTATTAGGATGAATGAATGAATGAGGCCATTTGTACATACTGTCATTTCCCATCTCTCACTTCACTGCATGTTTTTTTCCTCTCTCTCCTCTTCCCTGACATCATGAAACATGGCGACTGTGATTAAAGACCACTGTAGTTTCTCTGGGTTTACAGCAAGTTAACTAAAACATGATACTTAGTTACCAAACACATGATATTAGCCGTCACTATTGTCAAATACACCAGTGTTTTTTGATCTAATTCATCTGTCTTTTCTGGCATAAACACTCAATATGTTACAAGTCCGATATTAGTCGGACTAAGACAATAATTTCGGTTTTGTACAGTTTGTAAATTTGGACTATGAATCGCATTATCCAGGTATGTTAGTCTGACTAGAATCGAGCTAGTCTTAGTTGGACTAACATACCTGGATAATTCGATTCATAGTCCGATTACTACTACATGTATATGCTTAGTCGGACTGGAGTTGGACTTTCTGCACATGCACCAAATTCTCCTGCCCGATGTTTGACCAGGAAGTAGAAGGAGATGACGTTTAAACTTTTCTAAACTGTGCATGTAAACTTACTGAGTGACCAAAACCTGTTTCTAATGTGGCAGAAACTCATTTTGTGTATGTATAAAATAGGCTGTGAGGACATATTTGAGGACATGTTGACCTTGTGAGGGATTTTTTGGTAAACTTTAAAGACTATAATGTGTTACATAATGAGGGAAAACAGAGAAGTGACTCTCCATTTCTCTCATTGTACTACAGTGTCATTAGTGTTGTAATGAATTCTCATTTTGGCAACATCAGATCGTCTCAGAGACAAAAACAAACAGGAAAACAGGAGAAGCAGAGACAGACACAGGACATGACTTACCCTGGCACTCTTGGCAGATTCTTGACTGTTGAGATACTCGGTCACCTGCAGCACAGAGAGAGACAGAGTCTTTAAGACGTCACATCACTGTCACACCCAGGACTTTTCAGGGATTAAAGTTAAACCAGTGCTTTCTTTCAACTCTGCTCTCTTTCACCTCCTACATGGACACGTAAGGTCTTTAAGGGACAAAGTTGACTTCTTTTCACCACAGTTTTCTCTGAACATGTTCACACACACACACACACACACATTCTTGTACTTGCTGCATACTGAGGACCAGCATTTCCACTTTATAAATCAACACAATTACAAATATCTACTTCATGAATGACATCTATAAAGAACTACTGGTTGCAGTACCATAAAATGTCTGCAGGTGGAGCCCCAGAGCAAAAAGGGCTGGAAAACTTTTTATTAAAAATTTTTATTTTTTAAATTTTTGGTCCAACATTTTACAACATTTGTTGACCAAAATTTGAAAAAAAATTTGACCCAAAATTAAACTTTTTTTTTACCCAAAATAGAAAAAAAAAATTTGGGTCCAAAATTTGAACAAAAAAAATTTGGTTCAAAATTTGAAAAACAAATTGGTCCAAAATTAAAAAAAAAAATTTGGTCCAAAATTTGAAAAAAGAAACATTTGGTCCAAAATTTGAAAAAAGAAAAATTTGGTCCAAAATTTGAAAAAAAAAATTATGGTCCAAAATTTGGGAAAAAGTCGTCCAAAATTAAAATTTTTGACAAATTGAGTATAGCATGTTATAGCAACCTAAGGAAGTAATTTCAATGAAAACAAAGTGAGGACCGGCTAAAATGTCCTCACTCCGTAAAAACGACCTCACTTTGTTGGTTTAAAACCCTCACTGGTCCTCAGTATGCTGCAAGTACAACACACACACACACACACACACACACACACACACACACACACACACACACACACACACACACACACACACACACACACACACACACACACACACACACACACACACACAGATTAAAGCAATGACAAAAGACTACTGTTAACAGTTAACAGTACAATAATAATAATCAAAACAGTCTTTAACATCTTTATGACTTTCCAGATGACAGCCTTAAACCCAAAGAACAATCAATTTGCAATTACACAGATTAAGATTAAACATTAGCGCTGCAAATCCTGATGTTTGAGAAGCTGCTGTCAGTGACCCAACAGTGACTATTGTTATAATAAATAAATAAATCCCCATTTATCAATGAAGAAAAAGCAGTAGTTTGGGACTAATTGAGTGATCTTTCAAGATCTGCAGTGTAATATTGTAAACAGAGGGAAAAAAACAGTATAATATTACTACTTTAGAATTGACAGTTTTATTAAGGATGCCAGCGCGTGTGTTTGTGTAACTTTATATTAAATGTGTTACTGTGGCTGAAGCAAGCACACAAACACACTGGTCCATGTTTTATTGATGACACTTTGGTCTCAACTTTCTTTCCATGAAGTTTATTATAGTGTTTGATTCCTACTCTTGTACACACCCCTTTTTTTCTTTTTTCTCCTCTCCCAACACAGCAAAGACATGGCACACACTCACACACACACACCTCACAGTCGCCACCATCACCCACTGTGCAGTAAACATTAAAGGAGAGCAATTATGCTAATTTGCACTTCTCTTTTTTCCTCTACAGCAGAGCTTTGCATGATTTATCGTTCAAAAATAAATAAAATGATTGATTTCAAGCTGCCAGAGGTCCTTCAGACCACACTCTGACATAGAGAGAGACTTTAGCTCAAAGGCCACTTTCTCCTCTGATTGTCCACAGTCGTCTGCTGTGAGTCGGTCAGTGACTCATTAAATGACTATAATGATCAATAATAATACGACTGTTTTCCAGATTTTTAGAGTCGAAAAAGGCTTCATCCAGATTGAAAAATCTGGATGAAGCTGACGAGCAGTAGATCGAGCACTTTGACCGTTTCTGTGAGAACAAGCGCTTTAACCTCTTCTAACTTCAACAAACACAGACATGCTGCATACCCACAGAAAGGTCAGAAACTCAGCTAGGATCTCATATAAATAATTCTTATGTTCACGAAACACAGTTAAAACACCGATTGATCAAACAGCAGGAGCGGAAAAAAAACGTCACAGCGCACACATTGAAAAGCGGCACCGGAGCGCCAGCGTGATTTTGTAAACATACACTTTCCAGCATGCTTTGGGGACAAATCCCGGTTCTGATTGATCATTACAGAGCGACATTAGATCGTTCCGATTAGAGAAGGGCGAATGTCCGCCCAAATGCGTCATATGCATTTATGTCCTTTTGACTCGCTAATGAAGTGATTCACACGCATTTGGAGACCGATATTTGGATAGACTGATTCTACCGGTTTAGACGTTAAATGACCTCCATGTGTTTTTAAGCTCCTACTGCATATTTTAAGGGTGATATTTGTTTTAAAATGCAATCTTTTTTTAGGCGAGAGAAACAAATCCTTCATTTATGCTGTGTTCCATGTACATTTACTCTGACACAGTGACATCTACAGTGAAACTTACACCTCTGGTGGAATCTCACAAGTGTTATCTTTATTTTGATACCAAGATAATCCACATAGAGCTTGTAACTGCATAGGTTTACTCTATTTAGTTTGGTTATGTCATTTTCGAGCAGGGACTCCAAAAGGAGGGTCAGGGAAGAAGAGGTTAACCTCAGCCAATGAACCAGTGATGAGTCATAGGGCAGAAAGAGAGAGAGAGATACTAGAGTTTGGTTCGATGTGTTCACAGTAAGTGGTTGTGTGGACCTTGGTGAGATTGGAGCTGTCCTCCACCACTGCACAGTCACAATGGAGACAGAGTGATCGAGCTTTACTCAAGGACCACACACACATTTAAACCTGACCACTCACATTCTGTCTATCAACGGAGGACGTTTGTGAGATTTGTGCGACAAACGCTGAAGTTTGCTTTTGTTGGGACTCAAATATTAACATGACAATAAAAGACGGCTCTACTTTGAGACTGAAAGGAGGAGAAAGAGTCGTCACCATGTTCATGTAATGACTTCAATTTTGCACCACATATTTGTCCATGATTTTAGCAGCAGATGAGCTGGCTCTCACACTCTGCACTCACACACACACACACACACACACACACACGCCAGAACACGGATGCCAGATGTTAAAAACTGTCGACTGTGGCTCGGGTGCTGGAGTGTAATTGCTTAGCAAGCCGCACGCACGTCACTTGATTCCTGCGCTGCCAAGTTAACAGACCTGCAGGTGGACGCTACAGCAGGCCGATGTCAGAGTGAGCGCACACACACACACACACACACACACACACGAGGACTAAAAAAGTGCAGAGGCTGCACAAGTCATCCATCAAAGCCAACTAAAGGAGAGGTTTTTTTTGGAAGGCTTTGGGATATCGAGTCTAGGTCCCATCAGGCAGATGTCACCATATGGAAGAGCCGGCCAACGATATTTCACAGACACAAAAGGGCCAGTGATGCCATTTGGGCTTTGGGAGGGGAGCGATCAGTGCACGCCGCAGCTCCTGGTGCAGCATTTTTTTGGAAAATCTGAGGGGGAAGCTAGAACGATGCGGATGAGGGTTTCGTATCTGCCAAAGTGGATTTGGCAATATTCAAACACAAGAGAGGCAATTACATTAGAGAGAGAGCGAGATGGCAAACTGGGAAAAAAGTTTTAAAGAGAGATAAATTCCCTCTCCACTTTCCATGAACTCTAACGCAGCTGAGTCTGCATCCACAGAGTCAAGAGTCCTACACAGGACAATGCACACAGATGACTGCTGCTGCCATGTTACGGTGAGCCTCTTTGTGTTCCGGGTCTTTTCATGGCTCGCCCTCATCCTTCACTGTTCTGCTCACTTCAGCTCAGCGCAACACAACGGGCCAATCAGCGAGCGGCTGAGCGCCAAGCGATGGCTGCCTCCGAATCCTGAACAGCAGCAGCGCGCACATGCACGCATCCTGTCCCGGATCCTGCTTTCACAGGCTTTTCAATTGGCTCCAGTGGGGGGAGGCATAATGGCTCATTTATGACACAAACAGGATCACGAGTCGTGTGGAGAGATGACTTCAAGTGGCAGAGGAAAGCGATGGGTGGTGGTGGTGATGGTGGTGGTGGAGTGAGTGAGTGCTAGTGAAACTAGGAGGAGGTTTACAAAGCAAAGGTATGATGCAGAGTTGTCAGGAAACACCACGACAAAGAGAGGCTAACGAGGGAGAGACGCTTCAAAAGAAGTGAGGATGAAAGTCTCACTGAAGAAAACTGATGAAAACATCCACAATGATAGGTTTCCATTTCATCATAAATCTGCGTCTGATCAGCACTGATCAAAATGAAGTTGTGTATTTGAAACTCAAAGTATTTACTGAAGCTTTTCCATCCCAGCTGACAGTTGTAAGTCACTGTGTTATCGTTGACAAAGATTTTGTCCGCCTCTGAGAAAACAATCAAAATCTGCAACTCGAGGTATTTGTAGACAAAGGAAACCGTGTTTCTTTTTAAAAAAAGAGAATAAAAGTCTGTGTTTTTGGGGGCAGACGGTGGAGGAAGGCGGGCGGGCGACAGTAAGCTTGTCTGGACGACCCCACAGAGCTGCCATATGTCAGACAGATGCCATGTTTGGTGAGCGGCGTCCACGGACACACCGACAGTAACCGCATTAAGAGCACGCTGTGTGCGTGTGTATCCACTGAATTTATTTGTAATTAATTCTTCGCATCAATTTCTGTCTGCTGCTTAGTTTGTGTACAAAATGCTCCCAGAAAATTGAACTGATTACAGAAGCCAATTTATTACAATTTCACAGCAACAGCTTAAATGGGAGTAAATGTTTAACAGCAATTTGAGACTGAAAAACAATTATCAGAGGCTTCACATGTCGGAGAGCATGTTAGCAACTTTCTAGTGAACTTTGTTGGTGTTTAAAGCAGAGTCTGAGTGTGATGTGTCGCCTATAATGAATGACAGGTGGTGATGGTGTGGTGTTCTGGCACTTGTGTGTAAGTGTGTGTGTGTGTGTGTGTGTGTGTTACCCTGACAGCGAGACGGTGAGACAGACTGAACGTCTCCCTATGTTGGCTGCCGTGGCCACGGTGCCCAGGTGGTGTTCTGGTTAGCTTGTTGTGAAAGTGCTGGATCTGAGCGGGCGCTAACATCACATCTTTGTGACAGGTTGTGCGTGTCTGGTGCGTAGGTGAGCTGACAGCACACCAAGTGGAACCGGAGTGGGTTTTTTTTGGACAGAGCACGTATGATAAAAAAAAAAAATCAAGCGACTGATCAAAGTTTCAGTGACAGGACATCGTTCTCCTGGTCGTCACCGCCGCCGTGACGGGATGTCAGTGAGGCTTTAGGCCCCCGCGCAAGTTGAGCTTTCCTCATTAACAGACGTACGGCCTCCTAAACAACGGCAGTCAAACTCACACCAAGAAAAACAAAGTGCCACAAACCCTCTCTACTGCTCCCTTATTCCTCATTACATCTCGCTTCATTCTCCCTCTGCCTGCCATCGCCGTCTCCACAAGACAAGTCGTCTCCAGAGCAGCGAAATAAAGCCTCTTATATCTGTAACTTGCTCTATTTCAAGTTGAGCGTAGTCGGCTGCACGGTGGATTATGGTCCAAACATCTCTTATTTTCAGGACACGACGACGGCAGGAAAAGTTGCACCTCAAGCAGAGACCGAGGGTTTTGTGAAAGACTCTTCAGAGGATCCACTAAAGCTTGTTGTGTCTGTTTGAGGACAAAGTCCTTCACTGAAAATATACGAGACTGAAGAAATGGGCAGGAAATAAAAATAAAGGAGAGAACAGAAGAGAATTAGGGTCACGTGATAAAACATTTGAAAGATCCGAGTTCCAACTTTCTGACTTTTTTCTCAGAATTCAGACTTTCTGAGTGTAATCTGAGAAGTCTGACTTTTTCCTCAGAATTAAGATTTTAATCTGAGAAGTATGACTTTTTTTCTCAGAATTATGACAGACTTTTTTCCAAGTTCCGACTTTCAAATGTTTTTCCCCGAGTTACGACTTTCTGACATTCATCTGAGAAGTCTGACTTTCTAACTTTAATGTGAGAAGTCTGACTTTTCTCCGAATTGCGACTTTCTGACTTTAATCCGAGGAGTCCGACTTTCTGAGTCGGGCCAATCAGATCTGATAATCTCAGAAATAATTTTTTTATTTTTTTTATTTTATTTTTTTACATAATGGCCCTAATACTAGGGGTGTGATATTTACAAGTAATAAAAAAATCCATTTACTTGAATAAAAAAAGGGTGAACATTTAATTTAGTTACTATAACATCAGCAATGTGATTATCATATGATTTGCATGGACATTCGATTCCCGTCTTTTCTTAGTATTTATTACTGTGAAAAAGACATTGTAGATGCTTGTGAACGCTGCTGCGATAACAATACCAATTAAAAAAAAGATGAGCCCATAATGAGTGTCATTGTCGCCCATCGAAGGTAAACTGGGATTATGCCCTGATGCATGCTGGTTCCCCGCAGCACGACTGTCGGAGGAGATCAGGCACTTTTGGTGGGAACGCGGCTTGACAAGCCCACCAGCGTGAGATCATGGAGTTAAGGAGGACATACATGTAAAAACGCACACACACGACCGACGCGAGGACATAACTGATATGACAGGGAACATTCTCCACCAGTGCTGTCTCAAGGGCAAACGCAAGGAAAAACAATTCTTACGTAAACACCAAAGTATCACAGAAAGTACATCACACACACACACACACACACAGCGACTGTACGTAAAAAAAGAGTTTGCTCTCCCTTTTTTCTCTACTCTCCGTCTCCCGTGAGGTCGCACAACTCGAGAAAAATAATCTAAGTTTGAACAACTTGATGCCTCCACTCCCCTGCTGCCTGTCCTCCACACACCCCGAGGGTGTGTGTGTGTGTGTGTGTGTGTGTGCGGGTGGATCTGCAGAGGATGGAATTGCGTTTGGGAAGTGGTGCGTGTCAGCGAGGACATGTCAAAAGGGCCCTTAGAGCAGTGGCAGCAGGGGAGGCAACTGCCTGCCTGTGTCTCTCTCTCTGTGTGTGTGTGTGTGTGTGTGGAGTCAATAACAGGGGAGCAGAAAATGTCCATTAAAAGGTTCCATCTCTAACTTTACTTGTAAATTAGGTATTGAGCCATTGGTGAGGAGCGGTCATGCTGTCACACACCCATGAAGCCCAGTGTGTGTGTGTTTGTGTGTGTGTGTGTGTGTGTGTGTGTGTGTGTGTGTGTGTGTGTGTGTGTGTGTGTGTGTGTGGCCTGAGGTGTTTTTTGGGAGGGGGTGGGTGTGGGTTCTTGATGGTCTGTGACAAGCGGACGTCGGGATTAAACAGGGAAAGCAGCGACCTGAAACTCAGTCAATCACTGATCCTGATACGTCTAAAATCCATTTATGGACGACGTGGTGGAACGTATTTTTGTGTAGGTGTGGGAGGAGCAACAAACTCTACCCGGGCCCACCTACATATTTGTGATATTCTTAGTAGTGAATGTGTTCTCTGTTGCTTTGTTTCCGCCTGTCACTATGTTTTTGTACGACAGGTTTAATGTTGAAACTCTGAGGGACCCCCACACACACACACACACACAGACACACACACACAGACGTACCGTGTTTGTCCTTCCTACCGGGGGACAGTCTATAAGCGACAACAATCGCGCTACTACATGAAACGGCGTTTGCCCACGAGGGCTCAATTTGTCAGAGTGTACCACTGTACAGACACACTGTCATTCCCACGAGGCAAATTATCAGTGTCCAAAACAGGGCTCAGCTGTGCAGAGGCAGAGGACGACATCGCATGCGCCGCCGTGCTATAGTGTGTGTGTGTGTGTACAAAACAGCACAATTGTTCTTTGATAAATGGAACGAACGATCCCCGGAGACATCCTGTGTATGTGTGAGCCTCCTTCCTGATTTCCTGGATTCGTCTGCATGTGCGCCTACTCCTCACACAGTGTGCCATTTCATCTTCAGCCATGATTCCAACCCCCGTTAACACAATCGCTGCATTAGCTACAGCGAATACTCAAATTGCAACTATAAGAAGACTACAACATCCATGAGGTGGTTGTTTTCAACAAAAATGCATGATTTTTTGCGCTACCAATGTGCAAAGAGCGCAGTTGGGTGCACTAAATCTCTGGCCCACCAGTAGGTGGAGTATAAACCTCGCTCACCAAGCAGAAAAACCCTTTCTACAACAGAAGAAGTAATCGCCAAAGATAGTCATCTGAGCCCCAACCTGGCAACCCTCAAACCAGCTGACACGACTGCCCGACGGCCTTTAATCAAAACAGACGTGTCCGAGTGAGCTGTAGCATCGTTCTCTTCTTCATTGGTAGGAATGCGTCCTATTTCCCGCGCCTAGACCTGTACCGCCACCCGATGGTGAAGTAGGATACAACAGGAGCCTGACGCCGGCGTGAGTATACCACGGTCTTCCTCCACCACAGCCATACGTACATTAGAGACGAGGCCTTGGAGTGAATACAGCAGCAACAAAGAAATAAAAGGACACACCATCTCTCAGGGGGCTGACGGGTAATTAAAGATTTCATCGCTCTCAACTGAAGATTTTTTTCTTTCCTCCCCAGAGTCACCGTACAGCTGTTTGTCCCCACAGTCTACCTTCAGCACACACAGACACACACTGTTTAATAAAGACCTACATGTCAGTTCACAAACATTTGTCTAATGGTGTGCGCATTTGTTTTTTTTTAAAACTATATTGTGTTCCTTACACATGTGTAACATATCGGGAACCAGACCTTTGGTCGATAACCATCACCGCTGTCTGTGATTGATAATAACCGCACTGGCAATGGAGTGACAGACACTTCCGTGTTCCTAATTGACTTCTAATTAGCAAACACAGGGTTTAAGCTCGGAACACTAATGAACTTAAGACTCCGCCGCCGATGTCAGTTAGTGGAGGTGACTGTGGGTGAGACAGTTGGCCCCCGGTGGTCTGCCAGAGTTTGAATCAGTCACAGTGTTGGCAGCCGCTGACAGAAGACGTGAAAGAGGTGAAACCAAGCAGAGCACAAGACAAGATGGTGGCTGTAAGGAGTCGTGACGCGAGGGTTCGGGGCGGGGTCGGTTTTAAGACGGCAAAGACGGAAGCGTTATAAATAAACTATGAACGACTCGTCTGTGTAGTTCCCACCACGTCCACACACACACAGAGACTTCATTTATATTTGATTTTGTCCTAAAGGGGCATCTAACTTTTGTTTAGATGCACCACCAGGGCCAAAAGTCTTTGTGGAGGGATCACTTCTATCTCTCTCTATATATACCCTCTCTTCTCTGTGCTGGTCAGTACATTGAGCTTAGCTGGAAGCACATATAGGAACAGGCTCACACAATAAAAGAGACGTCTCTTTACTTTGTTGATTTAACCTCTTCTTACACCTGTGGCCGGAATGTGGACAGAGCAACATCAGCACACAGGACAGCAGTCAGAGTGAGACCTCCTGATAATTCTAGAAAAATAATAATACTAAAGCCTGAAAAATGGCTAAATGTGTTTCTCGGTCGGTTTTAAAGAGTTTTTGGTCAAGCGAGAGCCCGACCGACTAATTTACTATAAAACACTCTGTGTAAAAACAGTATTTCTCCATCTTCCACTTCATTATACAAACATTACTTTCATTAAAAACCACTAACACCTGTGTTCACAGAGCAGAACTGGAACAGGTTATGTCTTAAATTGCACACTGTGGGACTCAAAAGAGCAAATATCAGTTCTAATCTGTGGGACCAAAGCTCTGAAAGACAACGTGCACTTAAAGCTCTCTGTGAAATCCAAACACACTGCCTCCTCTCTGTCTTTTAAATCTAACACTCAAGCTTAAGTTTTGATAGAAAGGGTAAAAAAAACAACAGAGAGAGAACAGGACAGATCTAAGAGGGTGTAAATATCTGTGAGAGGACAACAGTAATAATCACAAGCAACACAAAGTGAGCGAGTCGTAGTCGTAGTAAGAGGGATGAGAGTACGGCAACAAGAAAACAAGAAATAAGTGATGAAGAGAAAAGCACTGGAAAGATAAGTGTTGAAGTGAGAGAGACGAGGCAAAATTGAAATATGGAAGAAATCTCGTCCTGAACAAAGAGCGGAGATGAAAGACGACAGAACTTGTTTTTTTTTACTTTTTTTTTTAGTGAGTGTCTGTTTGCCAATGTGGCAACCTGCCATTCTAGCAGTGGATCGTCGACGGTGCCAAGACGAGATTTATGGACGGCCTGGTGCATCGACTGTGTCTTAGGAGGAGAGCGATTTAAGTCAGAGACTGAGGTAGGAGGACGAAGAGTGAGAGAACTCACTCAACAGGACGCCTGGCAACCGTCCATCGCCATTTACATTACGGCGAACGCCGCGGTAAACAGCTCGTTTATGATTGTGGGCTGGCCCAAGCCAACAGTGGCCCAGTGTGGAACAGTCCTGGCTGTTTCTTTGACTGTGGCGTTCTTACATCGCACTACGACAGAGGATCAAAAGACTGCGTTTGACACCGTTTTACGCTGAAATTCAGGATGACCGTCCCACCAGTACATGCTGCTACTATTTACACCTACTCACACTAACAGGCCAACACAACGGAGGCGAAACGTAAAGACAATGCCAGCACGTGGGATCCAGAGCCATCTTCACAGAAACCTTGCCAGAGCACGATTCCTTCTTCCTCTGTTGTTTACCACGAGCACAACACGGTTCTCAAACTGTGGTACGTGTACCCCAGGGTATACTGAAGTTAATTTTAATACATTTTTAAGACTTTTTCCAAGACCTTCTCAAAATATTTGACCTTATCGCCGCTTCAAGCTGTAATCAGCAACACATATTCAACTTACAAAGCAGTTTTAGTTTGCAGTTAAATCTAATGAGAACCTACATTTTCCCATGTCTGACAAATTTGGAGTTCATTTCGATTTCGGATATTATTAGATCTTGCAGGGTGAGCATGCCCTGAAATCACAATTAAGACGTTTTAATACTTCTTAAAGGGCCTTCATTTTAGCAACTTTATCAACTTTTAATACTTTTTAAGACACCCTGTACCCACTGCTTCCTCTTTGACTGGAGTGCGTCGAAAATGAAACAAATTCACCTAATTGCTCGCTCTATCTTAATCCAATCTCACTATACCAGTGTGTCAAGTATATGTGAGGATGATGAGAGCATATTATCTTACTGGGAATAAATCTGCCTCTTTGCTCGGCCTATTTACACCAACATTGGCGACAATGGTGTTACTTGGAGAGCTCCATATTTCCTCAGGTGGTACTCGGTATAAAACCGTTTGAGAAACCCCTGCGCTAGCATATGCTAATGGCGCTGCCACCTTGCATTGCAGCTGCAGGTTGGCAGCGTCATTAGCGTAGCACGTATCGACCTAGATGCCTTAGCCAGCCTGATTTATAATGATCTTAAAAAGATTGCTGGACTTTCCCCGTCTCTAGGAAGCGTTACGTGTACAAATGTTAAGGTGTTCGCTCTTCTCACTGAGGTAAAAAAATCTCAACCTAAAAATAATAAATAAGGAGCAGACAGACAAGGATGGCTCTTATGAAAGAAACTATGACATCCATTACAGATATATAAATATAACTCGGGCTATAACTGAATCCAGCATGACACAGTTACAAGCTCACAAAGCCTGAAATACTAAAGCAGCTGTATATAATGCAAAAAGTCCATAATGCCCCTCTTCTGCTGCTCCGGTGATAAAGCAACAATATCACTCACTGACAATAATCTAAATATTAAAGCCTCATAAATTACACATGCAGAAGGTCTATGCATGATATAGCAGATGCACGACAGATTAAACTATACTGCGGCATTAAATCTGTTTGTCGCACACTATGTACGCGCGTGGTCGTCTAAGCACATGTCGTGGATATTAAGCGTACGGTCATTTTAAAGGCGGCCGTTTGTTGTACTGATGAACTGTTAACTGCGTTTCCCTTTCACGGGGCTTTGAACCAGCACGAGAAAACCACATCTTTTTAAAATGACCATTGAGTTAAATTGAACACCTCTTTTATGTTATAACCTTCATTTAGTCCATAATAGTCCTGCTAAGTGTTCCTAAAACTGAGAAAAAGCTCCATTTCTGTGCGAGATCTTATGGGTCATTTCATTACGACGGCACATTCCGGCCAAATTGTGCTTTAATCCTGTCATTTAGTGTCCGTTCCACATCTCTGGGTCTGCTCTCTGTGTCACTGTCAGTTTCCCCTCACTAAGTACAGTCTATCAATCCTCATTTGGATTAATGATCGTCCTCCCACCTCTAACTTCCCCATGTTTCCTGTCGTCTTTTTAATACACCACCACTCCCCTTCAAAAAAAGCAACACGCTTCCATAATAGATGTTCGTCCTTTATGCCGTGATACTGATGAATGGCTGCCACGCGGTCCATATGGTGTGCAGAGGGGGCATCGGAGAGTGGAGGGGTTTAGTTTATGGGCTTAGAAATGCACTTGAAAAATACAAACACCTCCCCCCTTACATGAATGCATATGCCTCTGTGCTCTGCCGCTCTGGGGACAGTGCCATTTTCAAACACTGGTCTTAACCTTCAGTGCACTTACCACTGACTATTGACAGTCACTCAAGTGCTTGTGAACATTATAGCCGCCCATCTGTTACACAGTGCTCAGCACCAGAGATGGCAGTGACCGTGTTCCCGCATCGTCTGCGATAGATAACCAATAAAGAAATGAGCCAAAATGGAACAGATATGGAGTTATTGTTGTAATCACGCTGATCGTCTGGATAAGTGAAAAGTGACCAAATATGTCATTGTACACTGTGAAAAGCTGCAGGGAAACTTTCGATAAGATGGAACGAATGGAGGGCACAGATCCAGAGGTCAACAAAAGGTTGTATCTTTGAACATTTCTCTTCATTCTTTCTTTCTTTTCTTTTTTTTGGCTTTATTGCCCCTGCAAGATAATGTTTAGTGTTTGTCATACTGGCAGCAGCTGCAGTGCTGCTCATAAATATTTGAGCCAGAAATGCACCTTGCAAACAAAAGAGACAAAAGCTGCTTTTAGAGCAAATTAAAAGATGAAACGGCAAAGACCTTCATCCATCTGCGAGAATTAAAAGAGTTAAGTAAAAACAATAGTTTTTAGACTCTTCACAAAATGACTTTTAATGTCATTCAATTTGGTTCGCGCATTATTTCCTCAACTAATTATTTTCACTGTAAAATGTCAAGAGGATGTGAGGAAGTTACTGGACAAAGAAAATCCTCCATTTCGCAAAGCTGAAATCACAGGTTCTTAGAATATCAAACCAACACTGAGTCGATAACAACCGGCATTGAGAGAGAGAGACATTCTAAGCTGAACATTCTGAAGGGACATGAGCCACTGACGCAACCACACTATTGTACTTTAGAAAAAGTCAAATCGTCTTTTGATACCACTGCTATTACAACATCACTTTCCTTCAGCTCCATCATCAGACCTTCAACTGTGCAGCAGTGTAGCCACAGCCTGACTGAAGAGCACTTTATCACACTGGTGCACACACACACACACACACACCTTCTATGGATCACAAGCACATTCACTCCATTTAGCGGTGTGAAATGTGGCCCACTAAAAACTCCAGCTTGCTTTCACTCAGTTTGGAAACATGGAAGATCTCAGCGACGGCTTCAAGCTGCAACGCGACAAGTTACATTCACCGACTCTTTTAAAAGGACAGCGTCAACAACACTACCTGTTCAGCTTCCCCCAGATCTAAATATTTGTGTGTGTAGCCCAGCAAGGAGGAGGAGGAGGCAAACTCTGGACACGCGACTGTTGAATACAAATGAGAAGCCATTTGATCCAACAAAACCTAAATCTGTGCAGTCTATAAGCCTATTAGGTGTATGGCTGGGAGGTTTTAATCACTGTCTTTGTCTATAGGGTCCATTACCCGGAGACTGCATTATGGTCTCTGGCTACTCTTTAGAGGTCACGGGGTCAAAACACTCACAATGATGTGATCACAGTGCTTTATCGACGCAAAAGGCAGGAAGTGCCTTTTATCGCCAGTGAGTCACTGCATCTCCATGTGTGAGTGAATAAATTGTGTGTGTACAAGCATGTTCTTCCCCCCACCAGCCACTCATCTGTACAAATAAACTATTTTTAAAGTATGGTTGAAAAGAACCGCACTCATGTGGACGGATCAATCCCTTTGTGCGTATGATTTTTTAAGTAAACGGCAGAGTGACTGATTATTGGTGACGTCCTGGAGCAGTAATTGCTGTGGAAATAAATTAACTCCATTTTTCTTTATCTTTCATGTACAGGGAGGGGGCTTTAAGTCCATGGCGTACATTTAGTTTAACAAGAGGAAGGTAAATGGTCTCACAAAATGGCCACCACCATTAGAGCCAAATTACAGGGGTCTAAATATACATTTTTGTATTCACAGTACAAACCTACAGGCGGTTAGAGTAACGCAAGTTTCCATGTTCTCGACATACGCCCGTCATGGGTAAGTGGGTTGATGCATGATGTTAGCATGGCGATTTGGTAATTACTGGAGTGTCAGGGAGCCACAGGCAGCAGCATATAGACCTTGTAACATCACATAATGAACAAGAGGCCCATTCGCCAATAAGACAGTTCAACACCTCTCCATTTGATCCAATGACTTAAAACACTGTGTATCCTGAAGCTGTGGCTTGGAAATTAATGTGACTGTTTGATTGACCAGTTCAATTAATCTTAACCTTTCCACAAACCTTTAAAAGCACAACCAAAATTCTCACTCACGATCTTTTGCAGGTATTTTTCCTTGCGAACGTCGACCATGACCATGCCCTCTTTGACCAGACCCATGGCCACGTCATCCTTGGTGTCCCCGAACTGTATCGTGACGTGTGGACAGGTGACGCCCTGGAACTCCACGTTCAAGACACACTGGCTGTTCTGGATGTCCCTTACAACGCAGTCCACCACGTCTGCACGGGTGTCCTCCTGAAAAGCAGGGAGACGGAGATAAGAAATGGGATTAGGACGACAAGAGGAAATGAGGCAGTAATAGATGGTTGAGGGGGGAAAAAAGGGTGAGGAGATAATGGGATGGAAGGAGAAGGGAAAACGCGAGGAAAAAAGGTGATAGGGGATAATTAGTAAGTTATCACTGATGACTTCTAAACACAGACACACAAAGACATTCAATAATAGTCTGCGTCTGCATTAACTGATTGAATTTACACTGAATGTTTCCATGCACAGTCAAGTTCACCATTTAAATGGACTACTGTCCTCGCAGGGAATCAATTTATTAAATCAACTGGGTCAACCTCCACTACACTGGGTGGCGATATGACCCCTTTCTTCTTATTAGAATTAGGTGTTTGAGGCTGACCTATTATGGTAAAGACATTCCAAGTTTGTCTACCATCAATGACTAACATGTTTACATGTACTTTAAAAGTCTGGTTTTAGTCAGAATAACAATATTCATATGAACATCCATCCATCCATCCATCCATTTTCTACCACTTTATCCTCCACAGGCAGGAGGGTCGCAGAGGGAGCTGTGCCTAATCCACATATTGCGTGTTTTTGGACAGTGGGAGGAAGCCTTAGAACCCAGAGAAAACCCACGCACACACAGGGAGAACATGCAAACTCCATGCAGAAAGGCCCTTGTTCCAACTGAGGAAAGGCAAGAGTGCTAAGCACTACACCACCCGTGTGGGCCCTAGTTTAAGTGATGCAGTCTAATGGACTGATTTGTGTCTAACCTCCCTTTTCCTCATCACTTCAATTCCTTTTCCTTCTTTTCTTAGCTAGCAGCCGCTCTCATTCCTCAACGTCTTATATGTGAAACTCCCAGCATTTGATTAAAAATGTGGTGGAGGAAGAAGTGGAAAGCGCTACAATGCAATCGTGATCCCACATCCGTTTGAAAGAAAAAAACAAAAGGAGCCGCATCTTCAAAGGCAGGAAGACACTTACAAAAAAAAAAAAAATCGGTCCTTGGCCATCATCCATCCCTCCCTTACACCATCCATCTCTTTGCTTCCCTTCTTTTTTTTGCCCTGGTCTTGTCTCCATGGCAACCCCCTTCGAGCTAGCCGCCCTTGGGTACGTGTGAGTGTGTGTTAGCATGTGTGGGCAGGGAAGCTTGTTCAAGACACAAAAACCGCAGGGTGTTTTTTTTTTTCTCTTTTTTGTGTGTGTGTCCCCGCTCTGCCCCTGGTCAGATTGTCACAGACGCTGCAGGGGAGCTCAGGGCAAGAGTGTGAGGAAGAGAGAGGAAGAGTTTGTGTGTCACAGAGAGAGAGAGAGAGAGGGAGGAGGGAGGAGGGGGACAGCTGACACAAGAGGAGAGAGAGAGAGAACACAGGGATGCGTCAACACCAGTGAGGGGGTAATACAAAATTAATGAAAGCCTCCTCGTGACCTCATCCTGTCGACCTTGTGCAGAACATACCTGGATAAAACCCTCTGACGTGTCGACACTAAAACTTTATGTCAGCAGTGCTGTGCTGGGCGTAGAACTTTTATTATCTTCCCAAAAAAAAAACATTTAATACTTTATAATTTGATACATTCTTTAAAGAGTACAAAAGGTTTTTCTTTACAGCGACATTAAGTCAGTGTTGGACTGTGCTTTGGAACAAAGATCCTTCGTTCACAACTACATTAAGAAACTGCACACTCATTTTTAGAAGATAATGGAAATAAAGGGAGATACTGTACTGAATAACTGCTGAGTTGACAAAGAAGGAAGTCATGCTATGGCTTAATCCATAGCCTAAAAATTCAAATATAAAAATTTTAACCCTTTCATGCATGAATTAAATAAATAACCTCAGTCAGGATTTTTTCTTTGGCCATAATTTTTTTTTAAACATGTATTTTTCATGGAGTTGTGTTGTGTACCCTTAAAAATGGAACAATATTACTCCTCTGATGTTGCCAAATGTTACCAAATCTTTTTTACCTACAAGGTTCTTCTTATATGACTGGCAGGACATTCCTGAGCAACTTGGCTTTTCTCTCCCTTCGTTGGCCATCTTGGTTTAGATCATTTTTTGTTGCACTTGCCCTACCTGGCCAGTGGGTGGCAATGTAAGGGGGGGACGTACAAAGGTCCAATCTGGTGTCTAGTGTGCAATTTACCATTATTGAATAGCTTGTCCCTCGTAGTGACCACTATGCATGAAAGGGTTAAGTGGAATATTTTATCCCCCCCATCTCATTTTCTATAACCAATGCCATTTATGGAGTGTCTATTGTCCATTGCTTCTTTCTAAAACGTAGTCTGTTGTTCATCTTTTTTACAAGTGCACTCCTGACATAAACTACTTTCTTTAATTAGCTGACGAGGCACACTAAAGAAGTAGCCGGGTGTGTGAAGTGCAGGCAGATTCACAACCGCTCGCTCATGAACGACGTCGGCAATAAACCGCTTCTAAATTGTGCTGGAAACGTGGCGGCGTTTCGTCGCTACGGCACACGCCGAGTAGTTTTAAATAGATTTCTAGAACATTTAATGACATTTACTGGCAGAAATGTGTTGCAGAGAAAAGGACGGTTTGAAGACTTTTGACTATGAGGCTGTGTAACTCTCAGTGTCAGACATTTGTTGCAGGGCATCGGTTGACAGGTTGTAGAGACAAAGGCAACAACGGCTCATATGTGCAGCAGCAAAACAAAAAACAAAAAAAGGCGCCAGCGAGAGTGTGGCACTGTGCCTGAGTGACACAGTGAAATGCTTTCAGACTAAGCAGAAGAAAAAGACAAAAGACAGGAAAACAGATGCAGAGTGACAGAGGAAGAGTCAAGAAAGAGTGTGTGTGTGTGTGTGTGTGTGTCTGGGGGGCTCTTAAATGTAGGTGATGCCTGTGTCCCCCTGGGTCGCAGCAACAGATGGGCCACTTCTTTCAGGAATGGAGACGCTGACTCACGAGGCAGGTGATAGGACGCACATGGGGACTGTGAGCACACACAGTAGGTGCTGAGCCACTGAACTGACTGATGTAAAATTGGTTTTCTATTGAAGTGAATATTGCCAAAGAATGTAGAGATATGTCAATAAACACTTAAGGATCCAGTTATTTGTATGATTACCAGTCCATCGTCTCACACACGTGTCAGATACATGACAGTAACTACATACAAGATTTCAACTCTGAAGCTAAACTAATCACATGACAATTGCCAGTTGTCATAGTGATGTAAGACACAAGGGAAGTCAAGGCAGAGAGAAAAAGAAGGAGGAGAAAGAAATGCAACAATACACATGTAGAATTCCATAAAACACAGGGAACAAAACAAACACTGCAACTCAACTCATAAATAAAATCAGTAACTCTCTTTTCTCTTTCTTTTACAGTCTCCTAAATACCAGGTATTTACCTGGTAAATTCATGGCAACACAAAAGTGTTACTAGGTAATTACCAATGGTAATAAGAAAATAAATACAATTAAACTATGGCCAAAATACTGCGCATTTACCTGGTAACTATATAGTAAATTATAGTGTGTTATTGGGTAATTACTGCTGGTAATCAGAAGTACAAGTACAATGAAACTATGGGCAAAATGTTGGGTATTACCTGGTAATTATTTGATCATTTTAATCATTTTTACAGGTAGCGACAGTAAATATATGGTAACAAAAATGTGTTACAAGGTACAGGTAAATACACAACATTTTGGCCAAAGTTACATAGTACTTACCTTCTTATTACCAGCAGTAATTACCCAATAACACACTATAATTTACTATATAGTTACCAGGTAAATGCCCAGTATTTTGGCTATAGTTTCATTGCATTTACTTTCTTATTAGCATTGATAATTACCTAGTAAAATGTTTGTGTTACCATGAATTTACCAGGTAAATACCTGGTATTTAGGGGACTGTAAAGAGGGGATAAAATTGTGAAATCATTTAAAATACATTTGACTGCAGTGGTTTTAGTTTATTGTACCAACTTAACGAAGGAAAATGTAAATGCATGAATGAAATTGTAGATTCTATGAGTATTTTCCAGTAAGTTGAGGTTAAATTGTTCGAGGGACTGTTGCCACTGCAAACACGTGAAGTGGAATAAACGCCCTTCATCCTTGAATACACACTCAAACAATCAAAGACAGGGAGGTTAAGCACAGATGCTAATCGAGCACGAAGCAAAAGGGAAAACATGTTTGCATCTGCTCCGACTGTTTTGGGCGGTACCAAAAAAGTTGACCCCCCTCCCTCCCTGACACACACACACACACGAGGGGTTAAGTAAACATACTTGGATGTAAACAAGAAGATTAGCGCTGCACAGACAGTGGCTGCTTCTTAGCCATCAGACGGACGCTTGAGCACAAAAACAAACGCATTAAGTACCTGGACAGTTAGTGTGTGGAGTAGAAAATATAGTATGATTACTGTTCATAATACATAAGCGCATCTTGACCACCATGTCAATTAGGCTTAAAAAAAAAATT
The DNA here is from genome assembly GCF_963457635.1 of Microchirus variegatus. Taxonomy (NCBI): domain Eukaryota; kingdom Metazoa; phylum Chordata; class Actinopteri; order Pleuronectiformes; family Soleidae; genus Microchirus; species Microchirus variegatus. Next base: position 6,379,752 of record NC_139821.1, read on the forward strand.
TGTGTGCAACAAGTAAATCAATGGCTTCATGATTGCCAATGTTCCGCTAGCTTTGTACGACATGCATAATGCATGAGCACAATTTTCTCTAACACTTGCTCGGAATGAAAAGTCGACCCTGCCTGTCTGTCCGTCGCAGACTTATCACCTCGTGCGATAAGCGAAAATCAAACATTTTTTATTTTTTTTATGTCTTGCCAGGAAAGTCAACTTTCAGAGGCCTGGCAGAAAGTGAGAGGGGGGGGAAACTTGATCCCTCGAAGTTAATTTTGAAGCTTTAAGCTGCAACACTCGACTCTGTGTGTGTGTGTGTGTGTGTGTGTGTGTGTGTGTGTGTGTGTGTGTGTGTGTGTGTGTGCACTTACATCCTGCGGGACCTGGATGAAGGCAAAGGCATACTCGGTGGCCTGTGCTGGCAGGATCCTGGTGCTGAAGGCAGGGGGCATGGCAGCCAGACGGGTCGACGACACCACTTCTCTCTGAAGGGACGAGAAAAGGAAGGACAGGGCTCAGGACTCGGATGTGGGGCAGCGGCGCATGCCTAATGTTGATCTACGAGCTCAAAAAAAGTCACACAGTGACATTTGTTTTTCCTCGGGCTGTAATACTATGCACAAACACTGTTGATGTAAAGCTTGTCGAGTCTGTGTTCACGGTTTAAAATGTTTACTCTATGCCAGTTATCTGATTTTCTGGGGGTTTTCAGACCATGAAGTAAAGCTCGAGCACAATTTTGAGTGTTTGCTCGACAAAGACTGTGTCTAAGCAAACATGACGGAGACGCATCTTTGTGCTACCACTACAGTAAAACAAAAAAACTGTCTCATTTAATATGGATACGATGCAATAAACAGAATAAAAGTTCAAAGCTCAGATGGAACACTTGTTCTTAAATGAGATTCCCTTCATAAGTCAAGAAAATAAAAGACCCAGTCTGTAATACATCCTGTTCCCTGCAATGTGTTTCCTACATCGCCACATGTTACTTTTACCAGTGTGAGAAAAAAGGACAGATGCCATTTAGTATTTGTAGCTTAAGGGCTGCATGCTTGTATATGTCACCTTACCACTCGCTGTACAGCTGTTCTGCGCTGCTACTAAGACCCCGTTTTACTAAACCATCTGGCGTGCGGCTCCACTACAAGCTAAGGTGGAAGAATAAGTAAAGATGACAATAGACGTCAGGTTGCAAATTAGTTTCTATTTCTATTTGTGAATCATCATACATGACAGGGTTTCACCTCATCAAAAAGCCTTGAAGTGTTAAAGACAACACACCCTGACACTTATGAGCCAGAGTGAGCGATGGTCAACCTCCGCTCACCATGGGCGACTCAGAGGGAGAACACACGGGTGGAAAGTCAAACAAAAATACCGCTGTTAGAAGTGGGAAGTTAATTTAATGTCCCCCCCATATCTGAGGTTAATGTGTTCATTGGACTGTTCAGTCTAGACGGAGAGAATACCCTCAACATTTATTATGGATTAGACGGTTGAGATTTATCGATGCCGTATTAGATTTTGACAGCACTGTAAATGTGGCCTTTAAAAAATGAAAAAAAAAAAAAAAAAGTGCTCGCTGCTGTGTTTGCTAATGATCATATAATATTTCAGGTACCGGGGCCGCACCTGTGACTAATAGCTCATGACACAGTGGCCCGAGTTTTGCAGACCAGAATGACTCAATCCAAAAAATCACACAGAAGACGGTGCATATCAGATGTGTGTGTGTGTGTGTGTCTGAGAATCACACTTTCAGCAACATGCCAAGATGCATCGCGTCTGCCAGCTAAACCTTGAGCTGCCCCCCCCCTCCCTCCTCTCTCTCTCTCTCTGAGGTCAGCCACACACTGTGCCCCCTCTGCTGCATTATGGGAAATCTCCCGCAGGCCAGGGGTTGGCTGCATGACCCACTTGGTGGGTGACGCAAGCATGTGTACACAAGTGGGCAGAAACACACTTACAGGGACCGAGAGTGGCTTCATCTTTGCTGCAGAGTTTGCTTTTGTCATTTGGTAAAATGTAAAATGATCCACTCAGTTGCACTCTGTCTGACCTAGAAACCCCAGCTAAAAGGATACATTAAGGGTGTTTGCCTGCATTGAACATTAAAAATAATAATCAACGCAAAATAAAAACAGAGAAATCTCCTTTCAGACACAGCTGTAGATAGCCTCTGACTGTGGGTTTGGAAAAAAGTTGCTACTGGTTGTGTTTTAAGTTTTATACAGTGGTATTTTCAGCCCAAAACTCCAAAAAAAAAGTTTTCACACGTCAAATATTTGGTGACTTACGTTGCCATAGTCGATGTAGAAGACGTGAACCCTCGCTGGCGACTCAACTTTCTCCACTCGGGCTCTGTACCTGCAGAAGAGAAAGAATAATAGAAAGACAGAAGACAGAGAGAGAGAGAGAGCAGCAGGAGACAGAGATGAAGACAGAGGGCACAAGAGGAAAAGGAGATGAGTAAATGATTCCATGCTTATTTCCCTGGGGAGAAGGTGTTGGAGGATCTGTCTGTTGTGATCAGAGGAGCGGTGTAGGCGAGGATGACCGGGCCGAGGGACAAAGGCTGGACAGACGGGATCTATCAGGACATGGCAGCGCTGGGAAAATTGTACAGAGGCCTCTTTGCAATAAAGGACAGGAATTTAAACCCATTTTGTCTTGTAGGAAAAATGAAAATAATATGAATGAAAATAAGGACGGAAATAAATGTAAGGAAAATTAACCTTTTGCTAAGTCCTAAAATTCACAAGACAGACCCAGTGTCTACCTCATCAAAAGATTTTAAAAAACCAAAAAAAACAGGAGGAAACACAATCATAAATCTCTAAATATACAAACGACTGATTTCAAATTGTAAAAATCTGTATGCAGTAAAATATACACTTCAGCACGATCACTGCAGCATCAGCCACTTTTACATTCTGGTCCCTTAAGCACTTCAGAACTTATGATCTCAAAGCTGAGCCCGATTTGGGGGAAAATATCTAATTGCAATTTTTCTGATATATATATATATATATAATTCAAATGAAGTAGCTGTCAGAAAAATATATAGAGAAAGGCTGAATATATATAAAGAAAGTCTAAATATATAGAGAGAGTCTGAATATATATAAGGAGTCTGAATATATAGAGACTGAATATGTATAAAGAAAGACTGAATATATATAATGAAAGTCTAAATAAATATAGAGTCTGAATATATATAAGGAAAGTCTGAATATATATAGAAAGTCCGAATAAATATATAAATACACACAGTATATTTGAGTCAGGGTTTGGTTCAATAACCATGAAACTACATTACATTCTATTGCCAGGCTGAGAAATGAAGGATATGAACCGTTTCCAACGATAAATTGTTCAGCCTTTGTGTTTATCGTTTCCTGTGTATATATGCATGTATGTACTGTATTTGTTATATTCCATCGACATGCCCACAGAAAACAGATGTAAATTTGCCAATTTACTCAATGTCCCTCGTCAAATGAATAAATAATAAAGATAACAAATGTAGAGAATAAATGAAATAAGGAGAAACGTCAATAAATTCTAATGAATTCATATACGGACGCAGCAGAAGAGCACATTTATCCACGTTAGTCGATTCAATTGAGGAAGTGCCTCTTCTTCTGCCCGTCAGTCGTCTGACTCTCAGACAGAGACAGACAGACTGACTGACTGACTGGCTGCAAACCAAGGACGGGCAGGAGAAGGCCAAATAATTAGAGCCACATGGGCAAAGACAGACAAGAGAACAAAGTTAGAAGCGATTAACTGAGAGCCATTAAGAACTCCTACAAGTGCACAGACAAGGAGAAAGAAAGAGTGAGAGACAGTGTGAGTGATTGATGAATAGACTCGTCCCCCCCTCTTCTATTCTCTGTGCTGTTTTAAAAGGCCTTGAAAGGCAACGCTTTCTAATTAGCCCCCTAATGAAACAAGCAGACATTCCACACACTTTGCAAAATACAAAGATACGGACAAAGAACAATGTGAGCGTGATTATAATTAGCTTGCTTAATAACGTGGAGCTGGCCTTTTTCTCTTTTTCTTTTTTCCTTAACAAAAACAATATTTCAGACAGCTGCCACACGGAGCAGGATTTGTGCTTTTGCTGTTGAAAGAAGTCGATCTTTTCTTTTTAGAGACTGGGATAAGAGAATAGCATTAGCTTTTGTTTTGTTTTTAATTGCCCCCCAAAACAAAAATGAGAAAGAGAGGATGGAGGAGGGATGAAAGGCGTACACCGGCTTTGTAGAGCATTTGTTTTCTTCTTCTTCTTTTTTTTTAATCTGTATATTGTGATTATCACCTCGCGACACAAACGCTCTCTTTCCCTCCCTCCCTCCATGACTTCAATCTGTCCACATGACCATCTGTAAACTTCCAGCATCCGGTGCGGAGACGAGATGAAGTGGTGCATGTGTGTGTGCGCTGCTGCTGTCAAGTGACTGCTGATTCTACAAGGCCGAGGCTGTGGCAGCGAGCTAATTACACCCTGTGGGTGTCTGCGGTTAATGCATCACAGGCTTAAATAGAAACAAGGTAAAAATGAAATGTCAGGTAATCATGAAAGAGGGAGAGAGGAGGGGAAAAAACATGAAACAGTACAGCATGTAGCGACTGAAGTGTAGAACATGTCTTAGTTCCTGTAGCGTCAGGTAATTCAGACTAATCATAAATCATGTTCACGGACGAGGATGCTCAGAACAACTTTTATGTTTTTGGTTTTTTTTTCGTCCAGTGATCTGATAATTGATTTCTGCTGAGATACACTTGTAAATGTGAGTATAAACACAGGGAATGCAGCATAAGCACAACACCATAACTGAAGGACTGTACGGAGAAAAAAATGAAGAAACAGTACAGAGGTTTGCATTGTACTGCAAAGACCAAGCACCTATTGGACGGTATCAGTTTTATTCTCTATTTTCCTCTTAAATAGAGCACAAGCTAGACAATTGTGCTATTCAAGAAGAGCTGAAACTAGTAATAGAGACCATCAGCTGCTCAGGAACATGTTCCTCACCTCATCAATCAAGTCTGACGTAGGCTTATTTTCATCTGCACTTTCATTCAATGGAGTTATCTTTGGCAACAGCAGAGTCACCCCCTGCTGGCCAACTACACTGCTACTCCCCATCCATAGAATCAATATAAAAATAAGATAAATAGCACTTTTCCATCACACAGTTAGAGTAGCTGAGCCGGGAATCAAACCCACTATGTCTTTTGGTTTGAAAAGTAAAAGCCCAGGAAGTAGAACCGAAGTAGCAGTTAGCCACCAGGGGGCAACTCCACTGGTTGCAAGAAAAAAGCTCAATCTGAATGGAAGTCTATGGGTTTCATGTCCTCTTCATGTGCACAAATCACAGCACAAAGGAGTGGACAACAGTGTTATTGACAGATGGTATCGTCCAATAGGGGTGTGGAGGCGTGTCACATGATCTGTAAATGTCCAGTTATACAAACCATCATGTGCTAATCAAACTGCTTATCTCGAAACTAGTGCTGGGCGCGTTGACCTTAACGCATGACGCGTAGTCGCGCTACACAGCTAACGAAAGCTAACTGGTAAACGGTGCCTGGACTCTGGTGCCGCGGCACGAAAAACTGCGTTACTTTAGAGACTTAGCTGCGTTAGCATACTGCGTATGTGTGTCTCTGTTTTTAAACAATCAAGAGTCACTTAAACATGATGTCACATGCGTCTCTTTCCGGTCAGGCGTCATGGAAACGAGTCATGTGTTAACGTCAACACCGTTAATGTGCCCAGCACTACTCAAGTTCAAAATGGGAGATCTAAGGCATCACTTTTCAAACTCAAAGGCTACAACCACTTCCTTTGTACAGTCTACAGTTTAAGTTCAGATATAAGCTCAATAATTAAGGGAATTCCAGAACTCACCATTCGCCATCAGCAAACTTGGCTAAGCAGTAGTCCCCTCGGCGTGCGGCGTAGGATCCTTCCACAGGTGGATGGGCAGCGATCTCTGCTCTCATAGTCTCCATCAGGCTTTCCAGCTGGCCTCCTGAAGGACACACACACACACACCGAGACAAGACATGACTTGTGTGTTTCTCCAAGTTTGATTTGTGAATTTGCATCTCATTACATCACTTTGACACTGATGCATTTGCCGTTTTGACTCTATTACTCTTTAATCCAATTTAAAATGTGCGATCCAGCTCTCCGCGGAGAGGGGAGTTTGAAATGTGATTGTGTTAAAAACGGGTCACACGAGCTCCATTTCATTTTGTCAGCTGCAGAGGTGCAAGCGTCCTTATTCGGTTGCGACTGTGTGATTGACAATGAGCAACAGGAGGAAGTGTATAGACTGGTCTCCTACCTCTACACACCCCAATAATCAATACAAACCAAATGAAGCCTGTTGCTACGTTGGCACAGCATGACTGTGCTTTTTTATCCAGACCCACAAGTTGAGGGTTTTTCTGAAGGTTGCTCGTGCTGTTTGTCACTGGATGGGAGTGCTTCGCGTAAATATGTCTCTAGCCTTTGTTCGGGAAAAACATTTAATGAATTACTGTTATTGAATGCTGCAGCTTGCTTTGTTATTTAAGGCTTAGATTCATGCCTAATTGCATCAGTGCCATATACTTGAAAGCTTAATTCAAATTGACAAGCACAAAACAATACAAAAAAAATAACGTTGGTATTAGTTAACAGCTCCTTATAAAAACAAAACAAATTAAATAGCTTTACGTTTTACATACGGATTAAACACGATGCACAAAACACATTCGCCCTGAAGTTACTGCGACCAAAATTTCACAGATAAATAAATCTGATGGTGGTAAGACTGGTGTGACCCAGCTGGAGAAATACAGCTTTGGAAAAAAAGCAAGTCTGCTCTCCAACGGGGCCTTTATGGCCCATCAAACTATTATATCATGTGCTTTAGACGTATTACAGTGGATTCAAAGAGGGAGTGTGGCCGTCAATACAGGGGGGAGTTGGGAAAAGCCGGATAGTGAGTCAGCAGAGCTCCACCAGTTCAATAACGGAGGGTAAATGGTGGCCTAATTTACAACCATCAGTTGCAATTGGGAAGCTGATGAGAGCACAATAAATTGCGTGCATCTCCCTAAGACTAGTCACGCCTGAGTGTTTGTGTATGTGGTGAATATGCAGTACATGTGTCTATTACTGTCGTGAATACGTGTTAGAGGTTCAGTATGGAGAGAGAACTCCACGGGAACATGAGCCTACAATCGGTTTGACGCTTTTTTCATGATTAAAACAAGATTCCTGATTGTTTTAGCTTCTTAAATGTGAATATTTTCCTTGTCTCTTTGCTCCATAAAACAAAGAAATCATTAAGAACTGAATCATTTCGGTTTCTGGGCAAAACGAGACATTCGAGAACATCGTTATTTCCTATGTCAAGAGGAACTCAGGACAGAGAGTTGCCAACCCCCAAAATATCACCACTGAAAGGACTATGTTTTCGAGCAAACCTACTTACTGCAACTTTAAAAGCAGTCGTTTTTTTTAGAAAAGTGGCCAACACGAAATTTCATGGCTGCATCTTCTAAGCACATTTTCACACGTACCACCTGGAGGGAGGTTTGTTGGCAGGAAGTTCCAAGTAAACCAAACTGGCACTGTGAGTCAAGTTTTAAAAGTTTTCTCTTACAGCTAAACAGGAAAAAATAAAGTAAAAATCTGAACATGTACACACAGTAAGGAAACGCCATGTACTCTCACACTTCTGTGTATGTTCTTTCACAGGGGCCATGTGTCCAACTGCTCTGATCATTTCAAAAACAAACAAGTAGCTTGTGCAGAAACCTGATTACTAATCATCTGAATATACATTTGGGTTTTTACAGTAACCAGGTTATTGCTTTACAGATAAAACACCATCATTTCCTGCATTAACCTAATTTCACCCATTAACCCGGTTTAATGTGTGCTCACAAACGCGGTCGGTCGGCGTGCATGCGTCTGCAGCGAGTTCTGCTTACGAGGCATGTTACTATCAACCAAACAGCTTGGAGGACAGCAGTGCACACCTTTATTTACTGCTGCTGTGAGTTTGGCATTAACGCCTCATATTATTTATGCTTGTAAACGTAGTACACAAATATAAATAATGAGGTTGTTCTCCCAGGGTTATCGGTGCTGAGGCAGTCAAGCAGCTGCCAACTAACGCCGGGCTGGAAATCTTCATTAGCATGGTGTCAGAGTTGGAGGGAATAAAAAAAACCACACACACACACACAGGGTAAGAGCACGGGATGGGATTTAGATTGTGAAGGAAAAAAGCTGGGAGCACAGTTTGATCGTAGAGGGGGGGTCCGGGCAGGAGGGGGGAGGGTGTCCAAACACCTCATTGGTCTCCTGCTGCTACACCAACTGCTGATGGATGCAGCGCGGGGAACAGGGATAGACACATGCTCAACGTTTTGTAGAGAAAGCATGGATTTTACATGAATACACAAACATACAGAGGTCTCGTCATAACCAGCCACTTTCCTGACTTATTATTCTAATTCAAAATGGCTGGCATGCGTACTCCTTCCCTCTAAGGATGTACGAGCTCACATTTATACGTGTACATTTACACACTGACATGTATTTATTTCTATTCGGCGAGGACCAAATAAACATGACCTTTAAAAAGGGTCGCACCTCTTATATACAGTATATATTCCCTAATGAAGCCTTAATGGATGGATCCTCTCAATGTAGCCCACTTAACTATGCTTTATTCATGTAAATGGCAAAGGCGGCGCAAGGGTGTGTAGCCGGCGCTGCTATGCGATACACTTAATGCCACGTTATGAGCAGTGGCAGCTGATGGCAAAGATGATAGGACTGCCAGATCTTTGTGACAAGCCAGTTCTATGCTGTCAAACCAGATGGGCTGCGTTAATGCTTTCCCATGCCATCACGCTGCAAGCTTTAAATTACACTTACAGTGCAGTCATACATGCTAATCAAGCACTGCAAGGACCTGGTAATGTTTGTGCCAACTGACATGAAGAAGTCAGTTGTGTCAACCTCTTACTTATAGATTTTAAAGCAACAAAGTGTGTTTTTTTGCTTGCAAAGTGTCATGATTACCTAAAATAACACATACGGTGAGTTCCTGATAGTCTGTATCTTCTATTATACTGCGTGTTGTGGAGATGCACCCCATAGTCCATACACTGACGGCTCTGGTTGGGTGAAGCAGTCAAAGGGCACTGACAGTGTCGTGTTATGGATCACCAATTTTAACAAGCTAATTTGTGATCTGCTCTGACCCATAGATTCACTTCAATTACTTTCTAGTCAGGTCCAGTCACACTTGGAACAATAAATCAGTGTCCATCCACTGGCTGACGGGCATTTTGGCTTGTTTTGTTTTTAAGGCTCCCTGCTCTTTCTTCACTGTCTTTTAAGATGTGATTTATGATTATAACAATATGCAATAAACTACTCTGGTGTAGACGAATCAATATGTGGGTACAGCATTTTATAATGTGCACGTCCACATTTGGGCATGTTTGATTAAGTATGCACAGTGTACTTCATGCATTATCATTATTCTCCGGCGCTATTTAGAATTCTAATTTGCTGCGCGGACTTCTTGGACAAAGCCGAACTTGCTTTTGGGGGTTATGAATTCATCAAGAACACACACTTGTGTGTGCAGGCGAGTGCTTTTCCATTTATCTGTGTAGCGTAGCGCTGTTGTGATGTGATGATATACTGTATGTACTGCATGAAAATAATAAAACATGACATCACAATATGATGATAGGGCCATCGCCTCCAGATGCAAGCGTCCCAATACAAGGTGGAGAGTGCAGTATTCCGCGAAACCTTTCGACAACTTTAGGTATGGTTTTGTGGCGAATGTTCGAAATTCGCCGAAACGGTGAGGTTTGCTGTGGCCACAACGCTTTGAGTCCGCCAAACCTTTCAACAACATTTGGTCTTTGATGTTTCTAGTGCAAATTGGCACGTTTTTTTTCTTTATGTCGGTACAACAAACGCTCTTGGACAAGTTCGCTAATTTATGGAGGGTGCCAATCAAAAAAATGGAAAATGGACGACAAAATTAAAAATGGCTGACTTCCTGTTGAGTTGAGACCATGGTTATTGTTGACTTTTTTGTTCATCTTGGTCTATGACATCTTCCCACCAAGTTTCGGAAAATTCGGTGAAACTCAATTTTGCCTATGTTTTCCCCTTTATGAGGGGCGCTATAGAGCCCTTGAGCATCGCACGGGCTTGGGACCTACACTAATGTCGCCAGACCTGACCTCCATGCCAAGTTTCAGGAGTTTTTATGCACATCAACCCCCTCAAAAATGACCGGAAAACCACGGATATTATAATAATCTGAAGGATAACAATGGGTTGGTCGCACAAATTTTCCGGCCCCTGCCATTCGTGGCTAATGATGCTCAGTCTTTAGTGCTTCGTGTTCTTCCACACAGGACAGATGCAGGATAAAATAAGAAGCTTGAGATTACTTTGGGAAAGATTCTTCACAAACATTCAAACACCACCAACCTGTTTTTCACACCTACACATGAATCGGTCAAGTAATGAGAGGACAGTTGAGTGATCAAAACAAACCACAAACAAACAAAAAAGGAGAAGTTTAAATCAGACATAAATGACAACAATAAAAGAGACGAATGTGACCGTCATCAGCGATAAAAGAGACTCAAATTAGGTTTTATGTAGATGGTACAAAGCACACAGACACAATCCAGGTCTTTCAGGGTCAATCGAGCAAACACGTGAGCACGCAGCATCCCAGTGAAAGTCTAAATGAATGTGAGCAGCCACATTAGTAAAAGGAAAACAGCTTGGACGATCTGCATTACAGAGGCAGATTCCCATTTTAATGCTGCGCTGGCTTAAAATAAAACTAAATATCTGCATGCAGAAGGGGTAAACCATGTCAAGCGTAAGTGCTAATTTCACACTGAAGAGAGAGCCAAAGTGATGGAGGGAGAGGGGAAAAAACAAAAAGACTGACCGGTTTCTCTCTGTCTCCATCTCTTTATTCCTCTCCCTTGTTTAGTAATCTCTTCATACACCATTATGGCTACAGCTGTGTGTAAATCATATATAATTATATCATGAATGCCCAGCGCAGAGTGGGAGAACCATTTGCCTTAAAAATGAGCAAACAATAGAGAAGAAGAAGAAGAGAGAAGGGAGAGGGGCTGAGGCACTGACAACAGTTTCACAGGTTGGTTATGATCATATTTGATTATACTGTGACACGCTGTGTGGCAGCACAAACAAAGAGGGAACAGAGAGCCAATGAAAACACAGAGTCTTGTACTCGCGCATCCCAAGGCCGTGCTGAATTCTATTAAGCGGTTTACGAATGCTGTTAAACCGCACAAGGGTAAATAATCACAATATGGCAGAGGCAGAGGCCAAGAGAGCAAAAGGGCTGTTTATGAAATCATTTTAATTTTTCTGGCTTATGAGAACGAAGGAATTAGGAGACGAGAGTGGAGTACGTCGATGAAAAGGGCACCTCCTGGGGAAGAAAAACAAAAAACAAGCAACTGGAGAGGATCCAGAAACATAAACCTGGCTATAAATCTACTATAATTCATGAAGGCAAAAGGAAGAGCACATCCAGAGGAGTGAGACACGGTCAAAGTGAAGCTGACACACACATATTCACCGGCAGCATTACTGCTGAGCTTAGAAACACTGCAGCTGCCCTGGTCTGACTGGTCAAGCAGTGTGGATCGTCTACCATCTGAGCGATCCACAGATGCTGAACACACAGCTTTTGTGCTTTAGCTCACCTGTTAGCCGCGAGTGTTAAATATGCATGAGCTTTGGACGAGCGCTTTACTTTACACAAGGTAAAAAGGCTGCACTGAAACAACAAAACACAGGGCCCCAGTACAGCATGTGCTGACTTGAGAGGCCTTTGTGTATTTGTACTGCTGGGTTCGCCCCCCTCCTCCTTCTCCTCTGGTCGGTCAACAAAGAACCGACGCTCGCTCACCTGGGGATATTAGTGCCACGGACTTGAAGACGTAGTGCGTCAAGGAGGGAGAGCTCAGACAAGAGAGCGGCCATTTACTCCCCTTCCTGAGCGATGTTTAAAGTGGTGTCAGCGTTTGCGGCGTGTTGAGGGAGGCCACTATAAAAACAAATGATCCCCCCCCTGCCTTGACTAATGCAGCTCCACTCCCACTGGAGAGTGATATGGATTATGTCTCATGCAATCCCCACCACCACCACCACCACCTATTCTACCCTTCCCGGCAGTCTGGAGCCTTTTTATTTAAACAGCAAATTACTGATTGTGTAATTGGTGAAGCCATAGCTGAAATTTCTAAACAGAGACAGCATCTGTGGCTCTCTTCTTGCATCACCCCCCCCCCCCTTCTCTCTCTGCCACCTGTTGAGCCTCATTGACTGCAGCTAATGCCCTGTTTTGATTGTGAAGAGTCCAAATATACTCATGAGACGGCCCTGTGTGCACATTTGGAGATGAGGACCAGGGGTGTTAGGGTGGACCTCATGGGGGGTGGTGCGAGCCAGGCCAATTTTGGGAAAGAACCCCCCCCCCCCTTGGAGCCTGTAAGTGGCTCTCCACTGTGAAAAGTGTCATTCAGCCTTAGGTAATAAACCCAGAAGCTGACATTAGTGCAAATCACGCTCACTGAGAGAGTGAAGAATGAGCGTGAAGACGCTGCAAATCGAGGGCACGGCCGCATCAACCGACAGGTGAGCTGACCTTTTAGAAGCTAAGTTGCGTATCTGATTTAATAATGAATGTTTTGGGACAGGAGACTTCTTCTGGGCAGGGTCCGGCCCTTTAAATATTGCATCTGCTGCAGTGGTGAGCAGCAGGAAAAGTTTGAAGAAGAAAAAAAAACCAGCACCATCATCATCTGCTGCTGCTGCTTCAACTTGCAACCTCCATTCAGCAGCTTGGTATGTAATGCTTTGTTTACAACGACGTTGCATGGTGATGTATCAAGGTCTTGTGCACTGTTCAGATGAATTAAAAATGAGACATAAAAGACAAATAGAATTTTTCTTTTTTTCCCAGCTGGTCTGACACCAGACTTCCTTTTTAAATAGTGTTCTATAAAGGCTGAATCTGAAATGAATATTACATTTAAATCTTTTCTCAAACTTGAGGTCAAAACAATCCATGAACTTCACTTTTATCAGTCGAACTATTAAAAAAAGCAAAAAATATAAAGCATAAACACTGGCGTAGGAGTTAATTATCTCAGCCACTAACTGAATTTGGCTTGAAGCCCACGATGCTAGAGCAACATATCATGAAAAAAATCAGAAAACAGAAAATAAAAACACTGCAGGCAGCCTTACGGCAACATTTAAGCTCTATTGCATAAAGGAATCATCCCTAGGGTGCACATGGCATCCAATTAGGGGGCCACTCACCCTGATCCATAAGACATGCTACAGTGATTCTCAAGTCATCCTATTGAAAATGGCCTCTACTTGACATTGAGTTGAACCTGAGAGTCCTTTGATACGAGTTGACTGTAGGGGAAGCCATGTTGGCTTTATTTCGGAGAGCATAAATTAAAGTGGGCGAGAACAAGTAAATAAACCCTGTTCCCTAAAACAAGCTTGTGACAAAATAAAAGTGAAACACGGCATTTCACAGTAATGGAATTCAGTTTCAAAAGGCAAAAAGGGACTGGTTTGAAGTCTAGCCAGAGAGAGGGAGCAGCTCCCTGCCTGCCTGCCTGCCTCGCGGTCTGCCTAGCTGGGTCCAGCATCATTAGGTGATGAACAGCTGCTGCATGTAAAAGGTAGAAGTGTGAATAATGCGGACGGAGAGGCACCTGGTTGGGGGGGAAACGACTTCACTCATTATGAATCTGTACCGCTGCCAGAAAACAAGCCGTAGACAGAGGTGCACCGGCAAACGTGCTGCAGCCGAGGCCCGAGGTGGGCAGAGAATGTGACCAGGACGACCAGGCAAACTGGATTTGTCTGATTATAGAGAGGACTTGGGCGCTTGTTAGCTCAATATGTCAAATAATGTGTTTTAATCCCATTCTAATAGTTCACGGTTTGCACTACAATAAATATAGTCGTTTACCATCTGTGCTGTGAGAATAAGAGACAGAAACTCTTCTTCATGCCAGGGGAAATGAGTCAAAGCTGATGGTGTTTTGTGGAAAAAGACGCCTGCTAATTTATAAAAAAAAATCAATTGTGAATTCGACAAATACGAGAAGAGTCGAGTCCAGGGCAACTGGACTGAAGAGGCCTTTTGGACTGATGTCCAGTTTCCTCATCTCAACTCTTATATAACAGTTCCCTGGATGACTGAGATTCTCCATAAGAAGCAGAGGTGATGACATCAACTGTTTATTACTTCCACATTTTTCTTAAAACAAAGTATAGTTTTTGATTACTGGTTTAATTTAATTTAGTTTGTTGTTGTTTTTTTACATCTTTTTTATTGAAAGTATTGATAGATGCTTTAACTTGGGCAATTTTGTATTTATTTCTGTTATTATTAAGCCAAACATATTGGCCAACACAAGGCAACATAAGCCCCTTTTCCAACTATGGTTCCAGCTCGACACGGCACGGTTCAGGTTGGTTTTCCACTACTAAAATAGTACCTTCTCAACGTGGGCGCAGTCATCACTGCACGGCTGCAGGAAGCTGTTACACGCAACACACACAAACAAGTGACCCACTTGTTTTTTTAGGATTGTTAAGTCTTTTTAACCGATCTACAGTCCGGTATTGTTCGGCTTGATTTTTGTGTCGGACAGAGCAGGTACTACTATAAAGTCGCTAGTGGAAACGCGAACTGTGCCGAGTCGAGCCTAATTATACACAACTGCATTTAGCCGCTGATTTATTCCTCAGACACAGTTAGAAAACTTCCTCAACTGGTCATTACTCTGTACGTGAAACACAGCTTATAAGCTGTTAGGGAAACAAAAACTCCTCTATGTGTGTTTGATTTTTTTTTTTTTTTTTTTTTTAGAAGATCATCCATTACCGAGGTGCCGTACACCCGTAAAGTCTACACAGCTATATTTAGCCGCCTTTTAATTATATCTACCCTCCGCCATCGTTGTAAAGCAACAACAGTGTCAAGAGGAGTCACTTCCGCCCCCTCAGAGCCTGGAGTGGCCTCTGTCTTTTAGTGTCCAAGGTCACACAGATCTATGCAGGTCCCCCTCTGACAGTAATTACATATAGCCTGCGGAGGGAGAGACCAACACACACACATACACAAGTAAAATTGGGAGGGGAAAAAGGAAAACTGCAGTAGGAAGGACAATGTATGGGGGGAGACGAGAGAGATAAACACACAGGAAAAGATAAAGACCCTTAAAATAAACTAAGGATTAAAGAGTGCAATCCCTCAAGCTTCTCAGTGACTTGGAAAAAAAAACATTTCTAATGTGAAATGAATCTCTTATCTAGCTTGGGTAAAGATATCCATGTATAAAAAAAAAAAGGCCTAACACTTAAGGGTAATTAAATGTGAATAATTAAAAGGGGTACTTCAGACCTCCGGAGAATAAGAGATATTACAAACTGTATTTTCTCTATAATGTTGGGGAATAACTGAAAAAAGATAACGGCATTAAAGTTTATTACACGGGCCTACGTGCGTTCATGAAGTGCAGTTTTCAATCACAGCTGCCCTCGGCAGACCACGATAAATAAATAAGCACACCCTGCTCTTTCATACCACCACAACTCCCTCAGGGTTGATGGTTTGGAAAATGCATCTAAATATTAATGGCTGCAACACTACACTTTTTATGATTTTTACTCTCCCTCGCCCTCTTTTTTTTTTTCTTCTTTCCTTTGACTGTACTGAATATATTGTCCACTTACTGTATACGACTGGACTGCATCAGACTTTACCCACTCCAATGAATTTAAGGTCACTTTGCTACGACTCTTCTTCCTTTTTCCATGTTGTGTAATGCAAATGTCGACACATGCTACACACACACACCTGACCCCCACCTCTACTATACCATTCTCATTTAATCTAAATTTCATTCCCTTTTCTCCATCTCATTATTCAAATCTCATCTTGTATTATTCAGCAACCTGGAATATTCCTCTTCTCCCCGCTGCTCGACACTTTCATTTTTTCCCAATGTGGAATCAATAAAAGTTCATCTTATCTTACGGAAAAGAAAGTGTTGAAACAAATGGGAGTTTAACAGCGGACGGGAAAAAAATGACTTTCTTTGCCAGACCTCAGCTGTATTTCATTTTGTTTCCATGAACGCGGCTACCTTTCATGATTAGTTTCACACCCTCAATAAAAGCCGGCGATTACCGCGGTTAAGTAAATGGGCTCACACCTATCATCATTATGATGTCAAGAGCAACGCCGAAGCAAGATGGTGTCGTTCGTCTTGTTCAACCAACTTTCACTGAGGCTCGTTCCCGCTCCAAACCTAACAGCAGGCAAGAGTCACATCGAGGGGGGCGAAGAGGATTCAAGCTCTGTAGGCTTGATACCTCAAGGATGGTCAAAGAGTGCTTGATAATCCATCTGGCAAATTGAGTGCTGGCAACTGGTGCCAAAAAACACTGGCTGTGAATATCGTCTCCGATCTGGGGGAAAAGCAACCCCTGTGCCTTGGTAGAAATCCAAATTATGGCGACAAAAATAAACCAAGGAGGACGGTGCTGATGATAGAGAGGGGCAACCTCTGGGAGCTGGAACAAAGCGACACATTCTCACCAAAATGGCACAAGTTTAACATCAAACAGAGCATTTTCATTGCCTGTTAATCTGCACTGATGTTGACACTATTTTATTTACCTTTTGTCTTAATACACTAGCGTTCAAAAGTTTGGGGTCACCTATATATATTTGTTGGTGTTTTCCATTAAAAATCACACTTTTATTCATCAAAAGAGTTGCAAAATTAATAGAAAATATACTCAAGACATTGACACGATTAGAAAAAAATATTTTTCATAAACTTTGCTTTTCATCAAAGAACCAGCAAAACTGTTTTCAGCTGTGCTAACATAACTGCACAAGGTTTTTCTTATCATCCAATAGCCTTTTAACGTGATTAGCAAACACAATGTACCATTAGAACACTGGAAATGGGCCTCTATACACCTATGTACATATTCCATTACAAACCAGACGTTTGCAGCTAAAATAGTCGTTAAACCATGTATAGAGTGTATTTCTAATTAATTAAATGGTATATTCATAGAAAAAAGGTTCTTTTCCTTCAAAAAAAACATTTGAACAGTAGTGTAGATCTGAACTTTTGGTTGCTGTTGCAGAAATGAAGTAACATTTATTCTATGCTGTGTCCATCTGAAAACGGGCTCTGTCAAGCAACACTATCAGACCCGACGGAGGGAGCAACTGTGTGTATACAGTGGCAGAGCAGTGGTGGGCAGCGTAAGAGGCATGTACGTTATCCAACGGCATAAACAACCATGTTTTTTGAGACTGAATGAAAATGATATGTGTTTACGTTTAAAAGAGACAGTTTTATTAGCCGTGTATGTTGGATGACGACTTCGAGCTAATTTAAATATATGCATGACTTTGCTTCAGGAACTGAGGGAAAAAGCTGAGAGAGGAAGAAGAAGAGAATCAACTCATGATATTGCAAAGCACTCTGCTTGTATGATTGTAGCGGCCCGTACACTTTGATGTAATCTTCAAGGTGTTGGTATGACTTGATGTAACTTTGAGGAAACGTCAGCAAAATTGAAAGAGGGGGGAAAAAATATGGAGGAAGACGAGGCGGGGGGGGGGGGTAAACACTGATATACTGTAGAAGGAGATGAGGACAGTAAGGTAGCCGGTGAGAACTGGTCAGCTCCCCTATAAAAAACTACAGCACATCAGCCTCTGGGTAGAAGAACACGGGCCAATTAAATGAAAAATAAATAAATAAATTTAAAAAAAAATGCCCAAGCATTGCTGGATCATCTAAAAAAATCATGCCTTTATATGAGAAAAGATTAAATAACTCACAGCTCTCCTGTCAAAATAAACTGAGAACAGCAGTTTAAGGAAAATGCAGCTTGTGTACATTTTCATATAAAGCAACACTTGCGTTTGCTACTTAGAAAAAAAAAACTTGTAATTGCTTTGCATTTCTTGCAAGTTCCCCAGGCCCCCCTTTATTCATACATAGCGCATTAAAGGAATTCAAGAGAAAATGTGTAAAACATCAATAAAAACATATTTGATTTGCTCTTCTGAGCGCAGCTCCAGTTTCAGGACTTTCAAGATTTCCACCATGGGACAAAGCTCCACTTCACATTTCGCTGTACGTTCTCCCCGCTGACGGTAATAATGATAGAAATAACTCTGGCTTCGGGTTAACATGCACCACGTACTCTATGTTTCTGCCTTTTGACCGGCGATAAACATCACACACAGCCTCAACATCTCTCCTGAAGGGAGGGGTGGCGGCTTTAGATTTTAATCTATGGTTTATGGCGACAAGATGAATTGCAGATTGACTTAGCAACACCTGCAAGTTTAAAAAACAGCAATTTGGGGCCAAACGCTTTTCTCACTCGGGTATTTGATTGGATTATTATGGTACAAATGATGCCCAGGATCAAATTGGCAATTAAGAAAACCAAATTAATTAATTATTGCAGAGAGGGAAAATTAAAAGGTCAATTTCATGGCCTCCGACTGTCAACTGCCACTGTAAGCAGGTGTGGGAGACGGCGAAAAGCCAAAGACCTCAGTGTCCCCGACTGCTGCCACACACTGGCAGACAGTGATTGGCATTTAGGCTGAAGATGTGTTCAAACTGGTTTGTGAAGCTGTGTTTTTCTAAATGTGGGTCAGGTGATCTTAAATTCTCTTGTTTGGGCTCAGGAGCTGAGAAAATAATGAGTGGCGAATTTAAATGAGTACCACTCAGATTTTAATTAATTGATATTGATACTGATAAATCAATCTCTTCAATTTAATAGCAGTACCCTGGAGTCATTTTCCACAATTAGTGCTCTTATAAGTAACAAAAACAAAGAATAAAACTTGAATTTGTGGGAAAAAAAATGGACGTAGTTCGTAGCATTTTTAACTTCTGCTTCCACAAAATGAGTTTTATCATAGAGTCCTCATACACGGCATCAACGTTAACACATGACGCGCTTCCATGATGACCGGGAAAAGACGCAAATGACGTCATGTTTACGTGCCTCTGCACTGCAGTCCAGGCACCGTTTACCAGTTAGCTGCGTTAGCTCCTTTAGCACCGTTAGCGCTCATTCAGTCGAACTGGAGCGGTCTGCGCCTTAAATATAATGCATTATTATTATTATTATTATTAAACGAAACCAGCAGCGCTACAAATAACTAGCTTACCAGTGTACTGCGTGCCTCTGTTTTTAAAATTAATGTGAGTTAGCGTTGACACCGTTAACCGCCGTTTACCAGTTAGCTCCGTTAGCTCCTTTAGCGTCGTTAGCAAGCCTACAGCCGAACTGGTGCGGTCTGTTTCTTAAATGAAAAGAGCAGAGCTATGTCAGTCGCCATGGAAGCACGCCATGCGTTAATGCGAGTTAGCGTTGACGCCGTTAACGCATTATACTTATATAAACAGAATTATGAGTCGTATATTTAATTTCTGCCACTAAAACCAAAATATTACACATTGGACCTTTATGTGGTGGAAAAATAAGTCGAAACTTATTTCCCCAAACTTTCTGTAAACACAGTACAAAGCACGCAGAAACATAACAAATGATGACTATTAAGCATACTACCTGTATGCCGATGACGGACCATTAAGCATACTACCTGAAAAACTGACTGTTACCCATCACAAAACAGCACCGGGGAGGCATTATGTGAGCAGTCATTAATGTATACACACACATACATAGACACACAATCGCTATATTGACACAAACTGAGCATGTGTGTGAGAGAGAGCAGCCACGCGGGAATACCAGGGATTGTTAGTTTTCCCATCTCCAAACTTTTCCCTCCCTTCCTCCCCATGTCCACGGTGACAAGAGGAGACGGCGTGATTTATTCCTGTCATTCAGTAGTAATAAAAAAGGGGGGGGAACATCCTTTCTTTTAGTCTCTGCTGGTGACAGAGATGCTGCAGCAAAGAACGAGGTGAATATCTTAGTGGTCATTGTCATTCAGAAAGTCAGCCGCGTGCTAAAGGAGATTAAAAAGTGAAAGAGAGCCCCTTTGCTTGCATGTCTGTGTGTGTGGAGACTGGAGTCTGGATTGCACGGAATGACGACATAGTCAATGAAGCATGAAGTAATGCCACGTGTTTACACGAAATTCAGTGTTTCAACTAAAAGACATTTTGTTCTACCGCCATATTTCATGTCTGCGGTTTCCGAGAAATGATCGGCTAAAATATTCTCGCCGCAGCAGCGTACCTGTCTCGACGTCCTGGGCGTAGACGTGCAGGGTGTCTGTGATTTCGGTGACAAATACTGGTCTGTAGTTGGGCACGCGCTCCTTCTCTTCCTTGACATGGACGACCTCCTCGACTGGTTTCTCCTCATAGTTGGCCCAGACCTACAAACACAGACACACAATAAAATGACATTGGTTAATCGATAAAAACATGCAAAATATACAGTATGTAGGTATTAAGTTTTTCTTTTTGAATTGAGACCAGTATATCACGACAATAACTCTATAGACTGGACATTGAAGGCAAACAGTCTTCATTATGTCAATTTTGGAAACTATGTTCCCCTTTTTGAAGAAAAGGGAACATAGTGACTGAATACAGGTGACACTTCTGAATTTCTTGGTTGCACAACCTCAGCATGGCGCCGGCTAAATTTGCAAATGTCAAGCCTTCAAAATGGGCACATCACATGCTTACGGGTGATGTCACGACCGGTTGGTTGCCACTTGATGTATGTAATCAAATCAGTTTTCCCGATTACTTGATTTTTAAAGAGTCAAAGTCAATGTCAATCAATGTTATCTGGACAAAGTTAATAATAATAATAAAAAGTCACAGTTAGGTTATTGTGCCTATTTTCCCGTCTCACGTATTACAACAGCTACAGTTTGACCCAAACAGGGTCCATGGGACTTCACCGTGGACAGGTCAGGACATTAGTTTGACTATTTCATCTCGTGTCCGAATGTGGTATTATTGCCTTTTTGCGAGACAAATTGACTCGTGTTAAGGTTCAGTCCCATGTCAGGGTTCATGATTACATATTAACCTTGTCGTTGGGTCTGAAAATGACACAAGCCCGGGAAAGAATTTAGCCGGCGAACGCTGCAGCTCATGTGCACATGTGTTGTGTGCTGCTTGTGTGTTTGTTGTGAGCATTTACATCCTTCCTGTGACGCATCAAGGTTAACTCTCTCTCGACTCCCTAGGAGAAAGTGAGGGCAGGAGGCTCATTAGGTGGAAGTGCTTCGCCTTGGGCCGCATGTCGAGCTGCATTGATGTGAAAGGTGTGCGTTTGTGGCTGCTTAGAGTAAAGTAACGGAAATAAACGTGTGCATACTGGTAACAAAAGGCAGGGTCGCACTACACAATTACATTTAATTATTCATCTCACAAATACTGCACACACACACACACACACACACAGAGGATTGAAGGGAAGAGTGCAGGTAGAAATTACTGGGGATTGAGGGCGGCTAAGGTTAATGAAGACAGAAAACATGGCCACGCTTCATAAACCCAGAGATCAACCGCAGAATCTTCCTTTGTATGGCATTAGATAGGTATGTGCATCATTAGTGCATATATATATATGCATATACAACCAAATGCACACATTATATGCACAGTCACACACCCCCCGGCGTATAAAAGTGGGTGGTAATAAACACGCTTTCCAACATTGCAATTGAGCTGACATCTCTTGGCTTTTAATCAAACCTGCAGCACCAATTAGGGCTGACAAAGATTAGAGTGTCAGCATTCATTAGCCCGGTGGTCATCACTGCGGCACATTTAGGTTGCTAACAAATGGGTGGCTTTATGGTGAGATTGGGACACAGCAGCCACCAAAAGTTTTCCCCCCGTTGACCCCCTGACTTTTTGAGTGTGAATGTCGCAGCAACAAGAGTTTGAGGTGATTAATACGGAGCTTTTATGGTGTTTTGAAAGTGTCTCTATTTTCTTTGTCGTGTCATGCCACCATGCAAGGAACGGTTTGATTGGTTCTTAGCTCTTTATTTACTCTACCTACTGTCTTTGTAGAAGGACAGTTGTGAACTTCTGTCGATTTGTCGTCCATGGCAACCAACATGAGCGTTTTTTGTTGTTTGGTTGTTAACCAGTGTGTGTTTGTTACCGCCACCCTTTGTGACCGGTTTCAAATGAAAATTACCGCCGCTGCTTCTGCCCCCCTCTTTGAAGCTATGTGCATAAAAAGGGGCTACAATCGCGTCGACGCAGGAGGCGTATAATTTGAGCAGCATGCTCGAAGACCACAAGCGGCAGACGCTTCAGTTCTCCATCTGTGTCTGCGCGGGATACGTTTAGTGTGGATCACACAGATTTTGATTTGTGCCAGCATGTAAAAAAAAAATCGAAGGAAATGCGTAAAATAATAAGCAGCGAAGGAAATGTGAAGGAAATGCACTTTTTCGGCATGTGTTCTATTAATATAGACAATAAAAGTTTATCTGTCCTATCCTCTGCCTCCTTCTTTGCCCTGTCCCTTGTGTCCTCTTCTGTTACACCAACTGTCTTCATGTCCTCCTTCATAACATCCATGAATCTTCCTCTTATCCTCCTGCCCGCAGCTCCATCTTCAACAGCATTTGTGCTGTATAATCTCTACCTACTCCCTCTGCGCGCGACTTGCCTTTCTCACTTTATTTACAGACGCTGCTGTTATTCCACATGACAGGATTCTAGTTCCAGGAGTTCCATCTCAAGAAGATGTGTGCACATTTGACATTATCCAGAGTACGCAGCAGAAGATCATCTCAGAAAATCATGTTCACAACAGCAGGAGAACGTCTGGATTAGAGTTAGAGTTAGTGTTCCTGCCTGGCTTGAGCCTCTGCAGGAAGCAACTCACCGACACACTGTGCAGGAGAAGTTACAGAAAATGTCTCCAGAGACTTTTTACAGACGTCTGTGTTTTCACACAGGATGCACTGGGACAATTTCAGGCAAACGTCCACTGTCCAGACTTCAGTGCAGCTTTATTGTGAGCGCTGTAGCTCACAGTGTGAATTTCACACCGTTGTAAACTGTGACAGTGGGATTTCAGGTTTTGCCTCATCTCGGAGTACACTATTAGAAACAGTAGAGTTTTATCTTGTATAAGCCGCAAATAAATGAACACACACACACACACACACACACGAACACACACAGAGTGCCCAGGGCTGATGACCTTCCGTGAGCAGCCAACCATCCTGTTTGTTCCACTTCAGTGCAGGTATATGACTTCTGCTTCTGCTGAAGCCCTGCAACTGCAAGCAGAGACTCGAGCCACTAAGCTGCCAGGGAGAATGATAGAGGCAAAGAGAGAGAGAGAGAGAGAGAGAGAGAGAGAAAGAAAGAAAGCAAGAAATGGGCAGGCCATTAAGCTTGGGTTGAAAGGACAAGTCTTCCTAATAACGGGGGGGCCGAGCAGAGAAAGATGGTCAGGTTGAGCTGACCTTCACAATTCCTGAATGACAAAAACACACTTATAGCCAAGTGTGTGACAAGTGAGTCCAGTTGGGTTACATGATGTTTTTCTACTGCTGAAAAAATGTAAAACAAAACGTAGAAAAACCCAGTGGAGAAAGAAGTTTTCAAGAACGTGTTTTTCAACCTTTTCCTTTGAGTTAATCTTTCATGATCCAAGGCGCCAGTGATAGTCAATCATTATATTATTTCAGTATAATAATTTCATATTTTAATAAAATAAACAGCATCATTTAAGAATCAAATAACTACTCTCCTTTCATTAAAAAAAATGATGGGCAACTTTGTCAGAAAAAAAGCTCTTGAATGTTTTAATAAACCTAAAAGCAAAAAGGCTTGGCGCCGTGAAAGAAATACCTCATTACATCCACGTCGTTGCAGTAATTCTACGCTGTCCGTGCCAGGAAAAGGAAGAAAAAAAAGTCTCACTTTTCCCCACACCAGATACATCGCTGATGGAAGAGGAGCTCTTTTACAGTCGGTAAGTGCGCCTCTGCTTTTTTCTTTTTTTTGGGGGGAGAGTTAAGTGGTCCGCTTATTAGCTTAGAGCTGATTTGTCTGAATATTTCTAATTCGATGAGGAGCGCGGCAGCCTCCGAAGACTGAGCGACGGTGCTGCATTCATGGATATACACATGCGGGCACAGGTGGATGAAAACCGACAGATGGATGATGGAACCCGCAACCAGGAGCCAGAAAGAGAGGCTGAGGGCTGCTCGGAAGTTTGAACACTGATTAAAGGAGGCAGTGTGTCAATTCCCAGAGTGTGTGTGTGTGTGGAGCATCCACATTACGGCAAATGCCAAAATAGAGAAGCGAGAAGGCCCTAAAAACTGCAGGACTTTAAACAAAAATGAAGGCTTTTGGTTTATTCATTAAACTGCTTAATCTAAGAGTAAACATGTACAAACTGTTTTTCAACCGGAGAGTTTCCTCCAGTTTGGGAAAAACACTTTATTTTCAGAATTTTACACAGACCCAGTCTTTGATTACCAAGGTGCACTCAGAATAGAGCGCCTCCTTGAAAAGAACACCATGATCAGCACTTCAAATCTTCACAATTCCTCATTAACCCATCTACACGTTATTGTCCTTGCAACACACGTGCTGGTTTCTGATTCAAACGCACCTCAGAGGACAACTTGTGTGAACGCACAAACAACAAATCTATTGTAATTTAGCCGCAGCACACAAGTGATATTAACTAAATACTGCAGATTGTAGTGTCTGCTCTTCTTACAGAGGAACTTGCATACTTCCATTGTTCATTCATTACCCAATCACATTCGGAGAATGATTTAAATCAATAGGAGCATGTTATTCATAAGAGTGCACTTTGTAAATCAATTTAGCCTCTATTATATCCCTGATGAATCCCCTTTAGAGAGAATGGTTCATTAATTCAATCGGGGTTCATTTTTTTTCTTTCGGTCTCTCTCTGTGTGCTCTGTGCAAACATCAAAAGGCTCAAATCTACACGTATGAATATAATGGGAACCCATTTAAGTTTTGATTTAATTCTGTTTCAAAAACAACAAATCAAGAGATGGTGCAGAAGAGAAGACATTTGAAAATGAACTCCCTGAAATCGTTTTTGCTCTAAATCCCGATCTACACTGAAAACTGTGCTGAATTTGGTGTTAACTGATGCAAAACATTGACATATCGTACAAAAAGTAGCCCAGAAAATTTAAACAAGCCATAGAGAACTATGTATAGAACGCAAAAATCTGCATTGGCATCGCATTATTAATCGGATAGACGGTAGGTGATGCAGTAAAGGTGGATGACCTGGGATTTCTTGTTGTTAAATGATGTGGATCTATATTGACTAAGTCATTAGGACATGAGAGGATGATCAACACGACAGACAGTCGCTTCATTGAGAGGCATTCTGCCAGATCACGGAGGAGGAGGAGGTGGTCCTGGAGTTCAATTCCTGGAAGTGGTGCCTTCACATTTGTTCAAGCAGGTGTAGGTTGACTACATTTAAGGTGGAGAACAAGTGACGGTTATGTATTCCTGTTATTATAATCAAATAAAAGTAAGAATAATTGCGTTCACCTAGCAAGGTCATAAGACTGTGGTGCAGTGCGCTGCTAAGACTATTAAAATACTCTTCACACTCTTTATTATTTTATTTTTTTTTAGTGCTGGACACGTTAGCGGCGGTTAACGGTGTCAACTTTTACAAACATCCATGACGACTGACTGGAAAAAGACGCGTGTGAAGGGTTGGGGTCATAGGGTCATGTTTAGAGTCCATGCACCGTTAACCAGTTAGCTCCGTTAGCTGCATTAGCACCGTTAGCTAGCCTCCAGTCGAACTCACGATTGTTAAAATGAGTCTCTAAAGTAACGCTACATTTTAAAAAAAAAGAGGCACACATACACAGTGCACCGGTACACAGTTAGCCGTTAGCTGCATGTCGTCATGTGCGTTAACGTCAACCCTGTTAGCGTCCCCAGCACTAGTTTTTCACATCAAATACGAGACTTCACGGAATTCAATTGTGGCTTTTGTTTTATTTTTTAGCTGCTAATAGCGAGGATGAGTCCAAATTCACCTCTAAAATGATTTGTAATTTATTTATAAAGGGAGTAAAACACTGAAAGACTACAATCACTTCAGCGGAGCAGCTTGATAATTGGTAAGTGATAACGTTATTACATAACTCCAGTGATAAACATTATTTAATGATCAGGAGAGTGCTGGTGTCATTTACTAAGGTCAATGTAATGAGGGCTATCAGTGAATAAATACATATAATTGTTGCTTTTAAGCCATTATGATTCTACTAATGTAAGAAGTTCATCTTTATTGACAGATGTTCTCATCAGGCCCCACTGACTGATTTATTAACGGTTTTATTAGATGTACACAACGATCACAATGTTCAGAAGGTGACAACAACAACCACTGCTCTTGTTTAGCGATACCCTTAGCCTTTAAAAAGACAGCCTGCAAGGTTAAGAGGGGTTTGTTGATGCTATGTTAACCTCGTCTATAGTGATGGGACGACGAAGAGGGGCGGGGGAAATAGACGACAGTGATTTACCGGGACTACAGGGGCAGGACATCATCACTGCTTCCCCTGCTGTCCTCATATTCAAATATAACGCATGAGTGTCTTGCATCGTAAAAAAAAACCCAACAACCAACCAACCACGCACATGTACGTGCACATAAGCACAGCAGTGGCCTTGGGAAGTGTTGGTACAGGTTGAGCTGCAGCGCTATAGCAACATTGTTCCTATAATGTGACTCTAATAAGACGTCTGCAAGGCCAAACATGTGGACGCGGTAACAAAACATGTCCTGTACGACAAGCTGTTAACACTGAAACCTACAACAGTAGTACATCATGTTTATTAGGACGGCAATGTCGAAGTCCATGCTAAGGTTTCCTGCACGTTTATATACAGATTATATACAATATACAGAATAAACATTATTTACAAAACAATTTGAGCACGGGCAAGAATCCGAGTCGAGTTGAGCCTGTGCCAGAATCTAAGCTTCAACACTGATCAATATATTTTTTCTTAAATCAATCACAGTAGACCGCTTGCCAACAGAGAGGTCAGAGTAAAGGGTTTTAGGTTTCTTGATCTGCTGCCAGCGAAAGAAGCAGCTGCAGCAAAACTCGGGGCAAGTTTTGGACCAAAAGGGAAAAGCAAGTATTTCAGTATTCTAACACATTGTAAGAAGCCAGAAAATCTGAAATTTAATCACCACTACCACAGTTCAAACATGCAGAATTCAAGAGAAGAAGAAGAAACAAAAGAAGCAATAGCTGCAAGATTTACAAACTTGAGATGCAGGCACCAAGACGATAAGGACTATGGATTTCAACTTAAGATTCTCACGAGAACTTCTCTGAGGTTTCAGGTCTTCTTTCACAGAACACGATGTCAATATTATAAATTATGTTCCAATTTATGGACTGGCGACATGTCCAGGTGTAAAGGGTGTCTGCTGGGATTGGCACCAGTGCCCCCCCTGTGACCTTATGTGGAGGATAAAGCAGCAGAAGATGAGTGAGAGTGAGTGATGTTCCAATTTATGGACAAGATGGACAATAAATCACTTCAGAGACGAGCGGACGCCTGTGATTGACAACTGGCATCGTCAGTGTTGTAAAACCTCAACATTGGTCAAAAAACGCCAAATCTCTATGGACTCTTTCACGAACCGTTTGCCACTTGATTTCCATACTCGACCACACTGTCCAGCTCCGGACTACAGTCAATCCTAATCTGCTCAGATAAGAATATAAAAAAAAAAAAAAACATGTCTACGTTTGAGGCCAAACCACACTCCGGGGATAGAGGGAATGCAGAAGAGGAACGGAGGAATGAGTCTCTTGGATGTGGTTACTTAGCAGATAAATTATGCATTAAAACTGCACAGGTGGTCGGGGGACAGGGTTTTTTAGAGGACGGGGAAGGAAACTGAGCAGCTTGGGAATTCACAACAGAAACAGGAGGAAAAAGCAAACGAGTGAAGGGAGGGGGGGGGGGAAGAAATGTTGAGTTACACGCTAGCTTCATATCACAGCCAACAGATGTTCTGTCATCAAAGAGGCGCCGAGCAAGTGGCGAGGCAGCTCAGCGCCGGCTTACATCGGCGAATATGACCCCCCCTCCTTATGAGGCTGCATGCACACAGTCCACACGACCTCGGGGCTATCATGGTGGCAACTTGTTACACTTTTAAAGTGACACAAATTCATCCACTTAGACACGTGTGTGTGTGTTTGGGTAGAAGGTTTGTCTGCAACTTGCACCGGACCACGTTATATATATATGTGTATGTGAGGGGCATGGCGTTACCATGGAAACAGGACATGTAATCGAGGCAATGCATGCTCACACAAACCCTACACCTGTACCACGACGATCCTCAAGGGTGCCGTCCGACTCGACAATGGACAGTTCACACACAAACAAACACACATACAGTGTCCCTGGAGGCAGATGCTGCACACACACACACACGCACACACACACACACACACACACACACACACACACACACGCCTGCCTCATGTCAACTTTCTCTTTTTGTGTGTCTGTAATCAAGCCAGGCAAGATGTCATCGCAGCCAAACAAGAGCAGTGCTGGGGAATAAGCATGTAATTAAGGACCCGGACCAGCTGCAAGCGCAAGGGCAAATGACGCAGAAAAAGGCTCGATCTTAAAATGGCGCCTACGGACGTTGAGGAAAAAGAGGGAGAGACGGCAAAATAATTAAACAAACACTTTGTCTGATTGTTTATTATGATAACCTTGATAAAAAGAAAGAAAAATGAAGTGTTGTAGACAAAAACTGGCAACACTAGAGCTTTGACTTACCACTTACCGCTTGTCCTAAACTGATTTAGTAATTATAAATATAATCTAACGGATGAGTTCCTCTGCTCAACGCGCTCCCTCACATTTGTTCCATGTTCCAGCTGTTCTCATGACCTTGATGACAAATTGGCCAAGTTCTCCCTCTCTCGCTCTCTTTCTCCACACACGCCCACAAACCAAATACGCCCACAGCTAAAGCACCACGCACAATGGACGAGGGATAAAATTAACAGCGAACGCAGAGAGCATTTTAGCCCACCCCCGTCCCTTCTGCCGTTCCTTTCATCCGTCGTCGATGAAGACGGGTTTATCAACTCGAGCAGAGTGCGGTCTTTAAGGAGCCCGCTCTCCGTCTGATCGCTGGAAATTATAGAATAGAGAGACAAAAGAGTGGGTGTGAAGTGCAGTGATTAAGATATAGGGCTACCTCAATGCTACAATGCATAAGTATGCAATAAAAAGCCAATTAATCAACTTTTTAATTAGCAGGCCATTTTGTCCCTGATTGCCACAGTGTTGCCATGACAACTAGTTTCCCGGGATGGTGTTATTGCTCCATTTTTTTTTCCTTCTGCTAAGGACAACCGATCATACCTTTCACTCCATTGTCTTCTCACTCCTTCTGCTGCTTTCATCATTTTAAAAAAAGAGAGGGGGAAACCAATATGGGCATGAGAAGGAAGGAAAGAAGGAGCCATAGAGGCAGGGAAAGGAAAGATGCTGGGGATTAAGGAAATGGAACAGATGCAGGATAACAGAGTGACAGAGAGGTTAATATGGATCTGGCCATGCTGAGGAACCGCTGGTGGAAGGAGGGAAAGAACAAGGAGGGAAAGAAGGAAATTACGAGGTGTGAGGAGAGGAAATTTGACAATATTATAACCCCATATTTCCATATTGCACAGGCAGTTTGAAAAAGCATTTAAAGACGTGATGTTCTTGAGACTAACTGCTTCTCAGTTTGAGGAAAGACTCGGCTTAATAGCATAATAGCAGGTGGCACGATTACGTACAAATACAAACTAATAAAGGTCTAAAATGGACACAGCTTGATGACAAAACAGATAAGGGGGCTAAAGAGAAAAGTGTAAGGAAATTGAGGAATGACGAGAGCACTGTTTATGTAACCGTCTCTCCCTGAGGCACGAGAGAGTAAAAAAAAACCACAGTCCCAATCCTCACAGAGACATCCAGAGTTTTCTGTCAGCGGGCCGGTTAGGACAGTAAGCAAAGCAGCAGCGGACTGACCTAAATCACACAGATTGCTGAAGTATTATTTGTGAATCCTTGGAAATCCTTACAATGCACATTGTACAAATCGTCATGTACGTTACGCTCTATAAAAGGTTGCTAATTCTTGAGATGTAAACTTTACTCAAGGTAAACGTTTATAACAGATTACAAACATAACCCTGTCAGGAATCTCTCAATCTGTTATAAATAGATATTAAAGTGCTCTCATTGTTCAGTACATTCCATTCATCCAAATAAAAGTCTAAAGAGCTATAATTCTTGCCGCTTTTCTTTGCTTTTTAATGTTTTGTGTAAAGCACTTTGAAGGACCTTGTTGTTGAAAGGTGCTATACAAACAAACTTGCCTTGAACAGAAAAAAAAAACCAATTACAGAATTTCAATTTTAAGGCCAAGGGGCTTAACCCTAACCCATACGAGTAAAAATAAACAGCCATATTGATCCAAGTCTAATTTTTACTTTTGCTTCTTAAAAATGAGTCTGAAATGTATAAAACTGTCAATTCCAAGCCGGTTTTTTTTTACCTCCGCAAGGGGAAAGCAAATGATTAACGCCAACTGTCCATCAAAATACTATGATGATCAACCATGACAGAATAACTCGCAAACAAGAATCCAGTCTGTCAATCAAAGCGATTCGTCGGCCTCTACCAACGCTACATCCATCTCATCCAGCTTCATCGTATTCATCCGTCTGTTCCTGCTTCCACATGTCATCATGCTGCAAGGTTGGCAACCCATGAAAACCAGGTCCATCAATTTTCTATTAAGGGCGAGCATTTCGTTTTTGTCCTTTTTCTTTTTAAGCCTAAAAGCATGTTACGCTACAAAGCTGCTTCACAACAACATATTTTATTTTGTGTGTGTGTGACGATCCCAAGATTTTTATTTTACGACAGCGAGCGGACACAAAAATATAATTCTCCAAAATAAAACTTCAACTGACAGGTATAGGCCCTCTTCAGTTTCAGAGAGACATGGTTCATATCACCCCTGTGTGTGTGTGTGTGTGTGTGTGTGTGTGTGTGTGTGTGTGTGTGTGTGTGTGTGTGTGTGTGTGTGTGTGTGTGTGTGTGTGTGTGTGACACTCTAGCATAATACAAAACCCGGGCCTGCAAACAACAATTTAGTGCTTTGATACCTAGTAACCGCTTTCAGTGTCTACTCCATCAGGATTCCACTCTGAGACAAATAAGCGGGAGAAAGAAAAAAAAAAAAAAAAAAGTGTCATTCAGACAAACTACAGGGACCAAAACTGCTTTTGGGTGCTCCGGTTAGAAGGTGCACTTCAAAGGAGGAGCCATTAAAACGACCAGAAGGCAGCGAAGAAAGACAGATCGTATCAATGAAACAATTCCCTTTGCATTCTCATCACATTGGGAACACGTTAGAGAGCGTGTGAGCTGAAGGTAATAAAGTCAAGTCAACGTCTAATTCAGGGGGCTTAGATTTGGGGGGAAAGGGAATCAGGGAGGCTCAAACAAAAGTGGAATGTGGAAAGTGGGAGAAGTTGAATTAAAATCAAGATGGTATGGATTTAACTGTGAGACAGTGAATGAAGAAACAGGAAGCAGAGCAATGACACTCATCATAAAGCAAACAACAGGGAAAGAATATGCAAATGCTGATTGGGCATTAGCATCCACACCGACGGCGAGCTGCTTCTCATTCCGTCTGCAGGTAAAAGTGACATGGAGGCAAGGAGAACCTGCACAACAGCAGCAGCAGCAGCAACGATAACACTCATTATAATAACAGCTATTTGGGAAGGTTAAAGGTGTCAGAAGCAACTAGCTCATGTCAAAGCCCTTTCAGTTGACACAACCTAATTTTAATAGCTGGGAACTAATAAAAAACGCATTTCATTAAATGAGGGGAAAAAAGTTTGAAGGTCTCAACCGATCGGCACAGACAACATTTAAATGGCGCCCTGAAGAAACAAATATTTAGCACTGTGCTACGCAGCAGAGATGAGCACGGGCGAGCGGAGGAAAACGGAAAGGTGGGCTGTTTCACTGCCGACCCGTGTTAAACGGAGTTAAGTGTGGCTCCGAGCGAGGGCCCTAAAAATGTCAAAGTGTGTGCAAATGACTGTAACTTGCATTTCTGATTTGAAGTGCACACACAGCTCCTGCTTCCTTTCTCTGTCTGATTACATAGGGATGATTAGAGAGGAGCCTTGAAGCGGGGGGGGGGGGGGGGGGTGAAATGTTTTCACAGCATCTGCTTGATGACTCAAAAACCACATAAATGTCAGTTATCTTGCGGAGAAAATGTCATCGCTGCTTTTAGCCATAATGGATCTTCACATGACTGGTGTGGGCTCCGGAAACGTCTGTGAGCGAAGCTGCAAGGTCACAGGAATGTCACCAGGACAAGCTACTTCTAATAAAAGCTGCACCGTGACTTTTGCTGTTGATATTATTCTGCCTCTCTTTAGTGTTGATGACAAGAATCTATGTAACAGGATTGCAGTCAAGCAAAACTATCAGACCTAACAGAGATAGTGGCAGTGCTGTCCCGTAAAACTGCTGACCTACTGGGTTTTCTGAGCAGAATTGAGTAGAATGAATGAAATGATAATCAATTAATTGGTTTGAAGATTTTTTCATTATTAAAACAAGATTTTTTATTGTTTTAGCTTCTGAAATGTGAATATTTTCTATATTTTGCAAATCAACAGATAAATCGATAAATAAAATAATAGTTTATTGCAGCTCTGCAGAAGCAAAGATATGCCTTAAAGTATCTAAGCAGGGTATTTTAGACTTCCTAAGACTTTTTAATGCCACCTTGAATTAAATTTAAGACCGACAACATTATAAATATAGGTGATAGATAGTTGGGGGCTCTCGCTGTATTACAACCTCATCTAGATTAACAACAGACGTGAGAGCAACTACGAAAACGGACGTTGTCCGATCAACTCTCAATAAATTTGCACTTTCCCAATAGCCGCAGACTAGCTAGCAAGCATGCAGAGAACCATTTATATCAGCACCTCTCTACATCTTCTCAAACTCCCATTTTTAATGAATTTAAGACTTTTTAAGGATGCACGGACACCGTGATTTAAGGGTATTATAAGGGCAAGACTTTCAAAGATAGGTAGCTTCAAAAAAATGTGAACAAGCCCCTGATCGGATTTCAGTAAAATTCCATAATACTGCATCAGTTAAAGGCCACTGCAGAAGGTCAACAGCCTCTGCTACATAGGAATAATCAAATATCTGTACTGTGATCATCATATACTGTGTTTTTGGCAAAGTTTTTTGTGTGTGTAGTTGTTATAGCAGAGGTAAAGAAAACAGGGCACAGTCTTCAGCAAACCAAGTGGGGAAAGTGTCTTCTTATAGCGTCCAAATTAGAGAACAAATACTCTGCCAGCCAAACTCCTGTGAGTGCATGTCTTGTCCTTCACACTCACTTTCATCAGCATAGATTGGGGAAGAATTGGGGCAGAGAAGGAGAGGAAAAAGAAGGAGGAGGAGAGAGAAAAACAAGGAGGGAAAGCCCCAAGATGAAAGAAGAAGAGAGGTATGGAGAAAAGCGGGACCTGAGGGCTTGTGTTTCTCTGTTGACGGTGGCATGTGTTGATCAGCCATATTGCAACATACAATGTCATATCACATTATTTACTCTGCAAACGTTTTCACCTCCTCTCCACTCTTTTCCAGCCCTCAGCCAGCCCTTCATCCCAGGAGAAGCAGAGAAGAGGGGGGTGCAGGAGGTGAGGGAGGGAGGGATTGGAGGGACTGACTGAGTTATTTCTGCACTGATGAACCAGAGGCAGCCGCAAACCTGCCCCTGTGGACCTGTGCTAAGAGCCTACGAGAATCCTGTGCATGCCTGCAGAAGACGGAGAGCACAAGGCCAAGGACATGCAGACACACATGCAGGATCATATATGCAACAATGAAGGAAAGGCAAACAAACAAATGACAAACAGCATGAATGACAGTTCATGCAGACAGAAAAAGGCCGACTTCCTGTTTATTTGCTTCATCAACTAGAAGTTTCACTGAGCGCGTCTGCTCCTTGGGATCGTCCTCGTGTCCGGATGCATTTTTCAGAGGACATTTTCAAAGTCAGCAATTTGTAATCCTGCGACTCATGTGAATGTATAATTCAGCGCGAGAGAAGACGAGACTGCTGAGACAGAGTCGTTTTTTTTGCTCTCTTGCTCATCAAAACATGTTTTGCACGTGCCACTCTGCTGATGAACGCCTCCTGCGTGACACCGGCGCGGCAAATCCCAGTCTGATTAAGATGAAGATAAAGATAGAAGGGAAATGTTTGCGTGCGCGTGTGTGTGTGTGTGTGTATTCATAAGAGTACAAATGGAGCTGACAGACTGCTAAATTTGCAGCTTGGAACTAGGGGGGAAAGGGAGGATGAAGACAGACAGAGAGGAAACTGGGGGCTGGAGTGTAAATAAAACACACATCACTGGGTCCAATGATCTCTTTTTTTTTTCTCCGTCTTTCTGCCTCGGGGCATTGAGGGTCCAGCTTTGCCGTCTACGGGGGAAAGAGTGTCCCCATAGAGCGCATGCATGTCTACGTCTGAGGCTGCACATGCTCAGAGTGTGTTTGAGTAAGCAGGAAAGAGACGGTGAGAGTATGGTGTGCGCACATGTGGCACCTCCCTCCATCTGCAACCAAGCTTGTGTGTGTGTGTGTGTGTGTGTGTGTGTGTGTGTGTGTGTGTGTGTGTGTGTGTGTGTGTGCGCAGATGTGCACACGCTGCACTGAGAATCATATTATGTAATCTTTCAGCCATATGAAAAAGCCTGCATCAGCTCTTTGCTTTTGTGTGGTCGGTGGCTCATTTGGGCGCACATGCTCAGAGGAGTAAACACACACACACAAACAAACAAACATTATGGGTAGTAAACAAACGGAAATGCAAAGACACACACACACAAGAACGCGTAGAGCGCTCTACACTGGACCGTGTGATCCTCTCCATCTTTTCCAGAGAAGGGAGGTCTTAACACGGGTCACCTCTCCCATTGTGGCCACCTGCAGGCAATAAAGTCTCCTTGCTGTGAACCTGCTGTGAGTCCTCTCTTGCCAACAAACCCTGCAACCATTATCCTGCTTGTGTATAGAGACATTTGGCAAAGGGCCCAAGCAGCATCTCAGTGAATATGTTTATTTCAGCATGGGACAGTGGTCTCTGCTGCGCCACTCATCTTAAAAGGTGATGTGCTATCAACTAACTGGAGTTTCATTATGGCGGCATTGCTCGGCACTAAAAAGGCTCCTTTAAGTCATTCTTAAAGCTCTGTCGCGTACCATTTGCAAGGGTTTATTGGCGGAAAGTTATAATTGCTCTAAAATAAAAATATTTACATTTCCGCGTCTATGAATAAGCCCTTTGCATATACCGCTTACAGAATTTACTTTCAATTAACATGAGAATTAAGTTTATTACATTTACTTTAGTGCTGGGCACGTTAACGGCGCAATTACACATTATCTTCCATGACGACTGACCGGAAAAAGAAGCGTGTGATGTCATGTTTATGTGCCGTGGCACCAGAGTCCAGACACTGTTTACTAGTTAGCTCTGTTAGCTCCTTTAGCGCCGATAGCTAGCGCGTTAATGGCAGCTAACGGCGTCAACGCATGCCGCGTTTTCCATGACGGCTGACCGGAAAAAAGACGTGCATGACGCCGCAGCACCGGAGTCCAGGCACCGTTTACAAGTTAGCTCCGGTAGCTCCTTTAGCGCCGTTAGCTAGCAGCCTGTTTATTAAACGGAAAGAGCAGCGCTACAAATAACCAGCGTACCTGTGTAGTGCCTGTTTTTAGCAGTTTAGCGTTACTTTAGAGACTTATTTTAACAATCTGGAGTCTTTTCTGGGTAACGCGTCATGCGTAAACGTTGACGCCTTTAACTTATTTATTTATTATGTATTTATAATACCAATCTATCACATTTGTATTGGTCAATAGAATCATATCCAGATATTGTGCTGTACTACTATGATAGCGATGCAAGCTAATAATCCTGCTGTGGTATCACAGTGGAGCAAAAAATAAAAGTTCAGGTGCTCGAGGCATAATTCATTAGACTGCAACTGATATTTTTTTCTAAGAATATCTGTTGGCATGTGCTGCGGAGAGATTGCACATCGCTAGGGTTCTGGTTTATTATGTTATTTCATCATCAGATGAATCAGATCATTATCATCAGTAGTGGTAGTGGTGGTAAATTGTGAAGAAGGAAAAAAGAAAGAAAGAAAAACAAGGCTGATTTGGCCTCAGTGGGCAGAGGACTGCTGCACCATGAGTCAACTGTGATGTCCTACTCGCAGTTACAACACTGTGTTCCAAAGAGCCAAAAAACACGAGCTGCTAATTTTAGTAGTGATTGCTGATTGTGCTGCACTATGTAATACTGTGGATGATATATTCAGAACACAAGCAAGACTAGCATTGATATGGCAACGGGTGAGGTGATGTACTGTGACTTTTGGCACGGTTTTTCGCCGTTCATCTCCCAGGGGGTGAAAAATAATGCAAATCACCGCTGACATAATCGTTCGCCTGATGCTCCGTCTTTACAGCGGCTGAGGGAAAATGCTGCGACCGGCACCGTTTCATTCACCCATTACTTTCCTTGTATTTCAACGGACGTTTGCGCACGCACACCTCACACATTATTACATATTCTTTTAAAACTGTCAGGTAAAGCAGCCGCGTTTTACTGGACAGGAACATTTAAATATTAAAAGACACACATTGTATTGTACATAAATGGGGGCTGGAGTGTAAATAAAACACACATCACTGTGTCAATTCTCTAAATGGATTACTAATTGTCAACTATTGTCTTTTCTTAATAATTAAAACGAGCTCTGATACTTCAGCTTCCTAAATTTGAATATTGTCTTTGCTACATCGAACAAAAACGATTAAAACTTAATTAATTTTGCTTTGTGGAGATAAAAACATCATTATTACAAGGTTTGAGAAAAAAACAATCAATATATTCTTTTTTTTGTTTAATCGTGAAGATAATCAACGGATGAATTGATTATGAACATAATCATTAGTTGCAAGCCCTTGTGTGAGCAGCCCTTATTCATTTAGTCACAATAATTAAGGTTAGTATGTGACTGTTTAAAGTCTATAATTACAGGCCCCTTCACTCAGGGAAAAACTAGGACTGACCAAAAAGGAGAGCCAAACTCAAAACCGGAGTTGGCAGAAGTCCATATTTTACTAAATTAAGATGAGAGAGTGTGCTGGACTTGGCACTATATAACGAGACAAAGTGCCTTTTGCCTTTTATTTAGAGTTCCTCCACACAAAGCCTCCCAACAAACCGCTCTGAAACTGTTCCAAAAAGCAATTGAGAAAATGCAAACAAGCTGTGCTGTATCGCGACGCCGAGAATGCAACCAAAGCTGCGAGGATACAGTAGAGGATATTAAATTAGGCTTTTCTCTAATATGTCATCACGCGTTGAGTCCAAATTTGAAACTACAGGGGACTGAGACCGAACGGTGTCAGCACTATAGACTATAGGAGTTCATGCTGACAAATTTCAGTATGTGAGAGCAAATATTTATTTGGTGATGCAAGATCAGTGGGTGGCAGTGATTTATCCTGTAGCTGAAAGCAGCAGAAAAAGATGCAGAGGAAGAGACCAGAGTACACGATGAGTAAGTGCAACGGTAAGCGAAAAATCTGTCACCAGTGTGGTTACACAAGTCAACACCTGCAGGTAATGTTGAGAACCAGTGCTAATGGCCCTTTTCCACTATGGTGCCAACTCGCCTCAGCACGGCACAGGCACAGTTTAGGTTGGGTTTCCATTACAAATTGTAGAACCGACTCAGTGTGGGCGGAGTCATTACTGCACGGCCGCATGAAACTGCCGTGACTTTGTTTTACCGCAACACACAAACGAGTGACTAGTGACTTGTAAAAGTAGTTCTTTTCAGTGGAACTGAATCTTTAGAATCAGTTCATTAAAAATATTTGTTCAGTGTGACACAGTTACTGGACTGAAATACAGCGGCAGGGTTTGTGATTGGTAAAAACAACAGTCTGCCAACATCACCAGATGCTATGCTAGTGGAAACGCAACTTAACCGTGCCTTGCCGTGCCGAGGTGAGCCAAGCCGGTAGAAACATGCCATAAATTACAGGTCCCTTTAGCTGTGACATATTGACTCAAATACAAATGGTGCCCAACGGTTCTGTTTCTCCAGAATTATTCAGGCACAAACTAAAAAACAAAATAAAAGCAATAAAAGACTTGGAGCAACAATTGTCTAAAAGAAAAGAATTGGACACGCATAACAGTGTTGAATTTATTTTGCTACTTCACTCGAAGCATCCATGGATTGAGCTACTTTAACATTAATCCCTGGTAGTTTTTTGTGAGATATTGTCTGATAACTGCCACAGGTTATTTTCACCATGAAGAGGCCGAGAATAATGGGGGAGGGGATGAAGAAGAAGAAGAAGAAAAAGATTGCAACCCTGAAAGCATTGCAATGGCTTCAGGGCTTAAGGAAGCACTGAGCATGATATTAATAGAAAAGAGACCTTCATCCATGGAAACCCAACAAGGCTGCTTGTAAGTAATTCTACATCGGGCCACAGAAGACTGGGACTGGACATGCTACATGTAGGCCTGCAACAAACCAATGAATCAATTACCATAATAGTTGACTATTAATTTTGTCATCGATTAATTGTTGCAGCCCTTAGCTACAGTACACCAACAGAGATCGGGTTCAATAAATCATGTTCCTTGTTGAGTCTACATTTAGATACTGAAAAATACAACACCATCTAGATAGATAGTCATAGAAACCCTATTATTATAACGGAAACAAAATGCTAACTACAGCTACGCCTTGAGAGAGAACCAGTGCGCTAGAACTTACTCCAGCTCAAACCTATTAGCTTTGCTAAAAGCCCAATTACCTTGATTCATCCACAGCATGTTCCTGTTCAGCCAGGTGTGTGATGTGCCGACTGCTGAGAAGGCACAGATTTGATGGGTGGATGGGGAGATGTAGCATTTTTTTTTTTACAAACTGTGAAAACAGTAAGAAATCACAGATAAAAAGGGTCGGGGGGGGGGGGGTGAGGACTTACGATTTGTTGTTCTCAAGCCACTCGAGGAGCATGACCCGGAGGTAGCTGAAGTGAAATCTAGAGGCGGATATTGCAATGGGCCATTATAACACAACATGCTTACAATGCTAGTCTGCCAGTCACAGCAATCAAAGTGCTATGATTTGCTTCTCTGGTACAAAAACAGTTGGTCTATTCTGAGTCGCATAATAATGCACTCTTGTGAGAGGACTATTGAATCGGCTGGACTTGCAACTCTGGTTTCCACCCCCTCCCCCCCAAAAAAGAGAGCGCTGAAACAAGATTATGTACTTCAATCAGGCTCTGCCAAGGACATGTCAACAAGCTCAATGTCAAAATGATTGTGCTTCAAGTACTTTGACGAATGGTGTTGATTGACAGGTCAAGTATGAGGAAAGGCAGCACCGGATTCTGAATTTATGCTTCAAGGGGACTTGATGCTTTTCTCTTTCTAAAAACGTACAAGTGATGTAGGTGTCCTACTCCCTGTGACCACAGACCATTCAAGAACCGTACAGCGGCTTAAGCTATGACACAGGGCATTTGACAAGAGATTAATCCAGTTAATAAGAAAGGATTCCAAGATGATTAGGTGAAGGAGGATGAAAGAAAAGAGAGGGGGAACGAGTGAAGACAGTGAGCGTAAGGATGCAGGAAGAGATTAAAATAAAGACTGCTCTGTGAAGAGGGCTGAGCGGAATTGAAGGAAAGGGGCGGGAAGTGATGAAAGGAGTCCCGTGACATGAAATATCTTTAACATGGACTGTCATATCATCTTTTGTTCTTTCTTTCTCGACTTCCCCTATTTTCCATCTTCCCGTCTCCACTCAAAGACCCATTGGAGTGCATTAATCTCCTTCAAGGTTGGGTAATCACAGCAAGAAAAAAAAAAAGAACTTGCTCAACAGAAAGCACTCTGTTTATTATTGAGGGCCGACTGGTGAATTACCCCACTACAATTACTAGTATGTGTCTTTCCCCATACACAAACTAAGCTGCTGTTTAGTTCTGGTTTTTGTTTGT
The DNA here is from genome assembly GCF_963457635.1 of Microchirus variegatus. Classification (NCBI taxonomy): domain Eukaryota; kingdom Metazoa; phylum Chordata; class Actinopteri; order Pleuronectiformes; family Soleidae; genus Microchirus; species Microchirus variegatus. Next base: position 6,420,177 of record NC_139821.1, read on the forward strand.
TTCTTGTGTTTTCTTTTAAAACCGACTCGTGTCTGGCTTTATAATAAAAAGAAAACATAATCAAATAGCACTCGGTATTGGGAGAGTGTTTTTGGAAGCTGACTTGCAAAGAAACATGAGTACATTTATTTCCTTTTCATTGGCCCAACTCTTCATCTCAAAGTATTTTTATTTAATGTTTAGTTTTTGAGTTGGAGGGGGAAAAAAAATCCCATGAGCCTCGCTCAAATATTGACAAACCACACCACTCGGGCTTCAGGGAACTTCACTGAATGATGCAGCCAATGTCTCTCCAGTCAAAAAAGCTCTGCTCCCAATCCACTTTGAAACAAACTGCTGCTATCTTGTCAAATTTCTTTCTCTCATCTGAAGCATGGGAATACTGGAACATCATATGAATAGCTGCAATGAGCCTTCTCATATTACCGTGACAGACTGCACTGTTTTTGCAACAACTCTTGTTTACAGAGATGCCTGGTAAGCAAGAATTAGTTTCTCTACCCCTAGGAGGATCCAAATATTCACAAGAATATGTTGCAGGAGATTTAAGAGGGCATGAGCATTGCTTGGCAACAACAGACTTGGTGTAAAGACAAGGCAAAATAAGTTGATACAGTGTCCCTCGTCTGCCTTCCAGCTGAATCGAGGAAATGTTTAACATTGAAAGCATGACAACGGTTTCTGGACAGGGCGACATGCTTTAGAGGGATTTATGTAAACAAAAGCTTAGCCATAAATAAACACAATGGCAAGCAGAATTAGGAATAAGCTCAAGCCAACATCTCGAGTCTTCTGTGTGTAGAGAATTGGATTTCCTGCGAGCAAAGTTTCAAGAGATGCTGATACACGAGATCAAAATATGCTGAGCTCTAGAGAAGGCTCTTTTCCAAGCCCTTTGGAAAGCTCCGTTTAGAACACAATCACTTTGTCCCATTGGCCTCATTGTAGCAAAATATTCACTCAAGTCACTCGAACTAAGCAGTTTTGGTTCAGGATGCTACTCCAGCAAAGCCCCCAACCACCCCCTGTTGTCCCCAGGTCCCTGGTGGACCACCAACGCGGAGTTGTCTTTAATGACCGTGTCCTATGAGCTTAGTTCATTACGACATTGTTTTTCCTGTAGTGAGGCCTGACACAGCAGAGCCACTGATGTCTTTCATATCCATAGCCATAGGGAGAGTATGTCGAGGGCACTGAGAAAAAGGAAGGAGAGGGGAGGGAGATGAAGGAGGAGATGCAATCTGCCCTACCTAGCCTCAGCCTACACACAGACAAAGACGAGTTATGACTTCAAAAAGGAAAGACGCGAGGAAAAAAAGCCAAGCTATCAGTATTTTCTCGAGGTGGTCTCTGTGGGTTAATTAGCACAGCAAGTCCCACATCATCTGCCTTCAATTTGCTGAGGTTCTCATCCATGCACCCAGCCACATATCCACACATGCAATCAAACCAAATCTGTGGTTGATTTATATACTGGTGCTGATTAACATTATCAGTGTCCACCTGTTTGAATTATACTTTCTTTTCATCCCCGTCTGCACTCAGGTTAGCTCAAGTGAAAACATCAAGGTGAAAGTCGGTCTGTCTCAACACTGCAAAGAGGGTTAGAAGCCGGTGATGAAATCAAAAGTGTCGGGGAATGTGCCGTCCTGATGGAGTTAAACTTGACATGGCAGGGTCGGCGTGTGCTCACGTCGCTGGCAAAATTGTTCCCGACAAAAGGTTCACCTGCGCACCACTTCTGCAATATCTCCAGCTCTTTGAAAAAAAGGAAGACGTAGATGGAGAGTATCTCTAAAACCAAAAGGGGTGGCAAAAGACAGACAAGCAAGAAAGATGAGTGGGAACATCCTGACTGTGAAGATGATAGATTCAGAGGAGGGTGGGGGGACACACAGTTGTGTCTTTATTCCAGCAATACATCACTTTTATACGCTGAGATGAGGCATCTGTGACTCCTAAAGGACTCAAATATGTAGGAGTGACTGGAGGAGAGAGAGTTCCAGTGAAGGAGAGAGAGAGGGCAAGAAAGTAAAAAAAGATGGAGAGAAAGAGGACAATGGTGACAGCTGGCCGAGTGCTTCATGCATCTGGCAGGGGTTGAGTAGTGGAGCCTTAATAAAAATACAGGGCAAGATCAGGATCAGTGTGAGAGAGGCCTCCATCCATCAAACGATTCCCATTGAGGAACAAAAGCCTCAATGATACCTGCACATATCTGGCTTTTCACTGACCCACATAGAGCAATTTCTCAATAATGCAGCTTTACACACTAAATACGATTTAACTTGGTGTCATGTCTTGTCATCACAAGGAGCACCATGCTGGAACGTCCAATGGGAACGACGCTATTTTTATACTTTTATTAATGAACATTTCTTTACTAATGGAAAGGTCATGGCTCCACCTGTCCTCATCGACTGCCAAGCTGTTAAGGGGGGGTGGGCTTCGTCTTTGACAAGGACAATGTGGGAAAAAGTTGAGTATCTGGTTGTCGACCTATGAAAGAATGTCTTTGTGCGTTTTCCGTTATCAGAACAAACAGCTTTTTATTAATTCCAGCTGACTGCACCTCTAATAATGAACTTAAGAGCTACCAATGTTGACGGCATTAGAGGAGGCCGTTCAAGAATGTACTATCACAAGAGTCGGAGAGAACAAAGCGAGGCCACTTTCAGTTTTATGCAGCACAGTCAGCCAAACCTTTAACACCATAAAGTAGAGATGTGAAAGCCACAGAAGTAAATCCTGATGAGGTGAGCCAGCCTAATGGTTGCAGCGACACAATTAGTTTTTCTAGTTTTGCACCTGGCAAACACGACATCGTAACTTATGAACAATGACACTGGACGAATCTATAATGAGCTGCAGTGCTTCAGTGTAGCTTTGTTTCTGATTTTATCGGTATTATTTTGCTTCTGTTTTGGTCTTTGTGAACATCAACAATGTGCGCTGTGTCCTTCTGAAAGCCAGCTGTCATGCAATACTATCAGACCTGATTGAGGAGGTGTTTGTGTATACAGCAGTAGCACAGTAAGCAACAAGTGGATGCAAGAAGAATTTACCTATAATGATTGTTTTATGAGGGCCCGAGCCACAAATGGCAGTGTCCAAAACAGCTCCTGGCACGAATTTGTGCGAGGAACCTATTGTTATCCTTCAGATTATTATTATATCGGTGGCTTCATTTTTGAGGGGATTAACGTGTATAAAAACTAGTGCTGTGCAATAGGTTAACGCATAACACGTTTCCATGACGACTGACCAGAAAGAGACGCGCATGACGTCATGTTTATGTGCCGCGACACCGGAGTACAAGCACCGTTTAGCAGTTAGCTCCGCTAGCTGCATTAGCTCCTTTTAGCGCAGTTAGGGCGCCTACAGTGGAACTGGACCCGTCTGTTTATTATACGACAAGAGCAGCGCTACAAATAACCAGTGTACCTGTGTACTGCGTATGCGTGCCTCTGTTTTTAAAGTTTAGCGTTACTGTAGAGACTCATTTTAACAATCGTGAGTCACGTAAACATGACATCACCTGTGTCGTTTTCCAGTCAGTCGTCATGGAAACGCGGCGCGTGTTAACGCTGTTAAACACCGTGTTTGACAGCACTAATAAAAACTCTTGGAACTTTACATGGAGGTCAGGTCTGGATTGTTTTAGTTTTCTATGCAATATAATTTACCACTAAATCTTATCAGTCACCCTCCAATCTCTTTACATACTTACTTGACATAAGCTGCTGCTCTTGACATAAAACTAAGTAAAAATTCTAGTTTTCAATGACCCCTTCAAGGTTCCCTTTTTTGTCAGTTGGAAACAATCATCTTACAATTGGTGAAACCTTCTTAGCCTCATTCATGGGGAACCTACCTTTTCTTTCCTCTCCCGGCATCCCTCCTCTGCTGAGACCAGGGTTTTGTAGTAGGCGCTGCGCTCGGCTGTGAAGTGGACCTTGGAGAGAGCGTTTTCTACCAGCGCCACCGACAGATTCAAACCCTCGATGTGCAGCCAGCCAATGAAGTTCCCCGCTTTGTCCATGCTTTCCACTTCAACTTCCACCTGGAGAAGAAAAGAGAGAGTGGTTATTGTTCTGAATCCAAGATTGGGCTTTGGATTCTTTAACAGGAATGAGGTGAACGGAGCCCTCCGATAATCCACCACTGTTCTTAAACAGACATCAATCGATTCCTGTGAGCTCTCTGTTGATAAGGTGGCACACACTGACATCCTGTTTAATCCCTTTCTCTATACATTTTCTTTAATGTTGCTGCTCTCAGATATAGATATAGACACAAGCACCCAGCAGTGGCGTCTTGTCTTTGTGTGAGCTAACTTATCGCCGACGTCGTCAATAAGGCACCGTTGTAAAAAAAAAACTAGTGTCTGCAAAAACAGTATGCTTTATGCACTTCAAACTAATTAAGACTCTAAATATTGTCATGTACGTTTTTGTAATTTGAGCCATTTGCAATTAGTGACAGCTAAGTTGCAATTTTCTTAAAGTTAACAAATGAGGGTACTGAAAAAAGCGAAGTGTGCTGACAAAGTAGGAAGAAAAAAAATCTAACAATATTGCCCACGATGGACTGTAACCAAATTCTGCCTATTCAGGCTAATTATCTATTCATTGCATTTTGTTTCATAAGTGATGGACGACCAGGGGAAAGAAAGAAAGAAGGAAAAAAAAATCAATTGATTTTATCCTACTCTAACGCTGCAGTCAGCGAGAAATTGAGAGGGCAGGTGTGTTGAAGAGATAGGGAGAAGTCAAGCGATTAAGACTCTGGCTGCTTAGCCCCGCGTAGCCACGAGGGAAATCTGAGGGAGATTAAGTTTGTAAACTGCTCTGCCTTGTTCTCGGCGAAAGTTGAAAGCTTTTATTAACAATGAATAATCTGCTCTTTTATTATTAAGCACAAAATTTGACAATCTATGCATATGGACTGTGACGTATCTCCAAAAGGTCTGACGGCGCGTAATAATTACACTTTGTGGATCGCAGTTTCTATTTGGTTTACGCACACAAAAAATAGCTGAGAAACATATGGAGTTCACGTGTCTATAAGCAAGGACAGAAGGACAGAGGTACAGCCAACACAGATCAAGACCTCGATACAAGCCAAGTCCACTATAATCTGCTCTCTCTTCTTCTCCTCATCTCCACCATCTCAGATACTCATCCCCCTTCTTTCTTTTTTATTTTAATCTCCTCTTGTCTTTAAGTGCAGCAGCATAGGTCATTGGAACATGTCTGGCCCTCCAAGCATCCAAAAATGTCACCAGCTTAAGTGGCTGAGTGCGAGAATTATGTCTGGAATTGCTTAACTGTTGCCAACTGCCACTGAAGCAGTGAATGCAAAAGCGAAACGGCTTTAAAAACAACTCTCAAAATTAAAAGACGACCGGGAAAAACACATTGCTCTTCTCATCTCATTGTTACAGTCGGACCAAAAATCTGTTTCGCAAAGTGTGACAAGACATTTGGCTGCAAAAACATACTTGTATTAATACTTGAACTTGTTATTTTACATGGAATGGTAACTAAGAAATATTAATGTCTTCAAAATACAGTGATTAAGGCCCCCCAATATCAGATACAAGGCACTAAGAGATGTGATCATCCTTCGAAAGCAGCAAATAACCGACTCAAAATTGGTCCTACTTCAACGACCAAAACGCACACGAAACATTTCCAGTTTAGGTGCAGACAGTGATCTAAACATGAAGAGGATAATCTACCCATTTCCAGATCGCTTGAGGGAAGTACAATACTACAGTGGACAAGTCAAATTTGTCATGTTTTCATTACATAAGGGAGGAAAATTGAGATTAAATCACCCGGAGCAGATGTGCGCCTCTATAATTATATACTTTCAATAGAGGTAACAAATACAAACAGGGCTATCACCTATCACCAGACCTAAATAACGGGACCTGATTGACGAGCAGCATCAAAGTCAACAAGCAAAACAATTGTTTACGCTAAATGTGGCCGCCAAACTGTGAAATATACAACGCAGGGACTTTTTTTACATGCCCTGAGCAGATGTCATAATAATCGTCACTTCATAAGCACAAACATTTAGCTTAATTGCGTATACTAACAAATTACTTCTAAGGTCGTTACAATGGAAGGGCCGTAAGTAACTGTGCGGAGACGATATAATTAGATTTGGTGAATCAGCAGAAAACCGATTGTGTGTGTGTGTGTGTGTGGTGAGTAATACAAAAATACAAATGCAAGTGACTTATAAACGATGGGTAACAATGACCTTGATTTCTAAAATAATAAGAAAACTGGCATTTCATAGTGGGCGGAAAAGATGAAAGAAGCTAATGGAGAGGTCATCTGTGAAATTAAGGAGGACACATTCATTTAGAAAGAAGTGTAGAGGCCCAATATTCCATTGGCAGAATAAGATTCTCTACAGAAATGACAGACTAATACTATAGTGTTTGTACAATTTGTTGCACTCAATAACACTTATGATATATGCCCATTTATCACTCCCTGTAATGATATTATGTCCCTTTCTTGATACTATGCTTTAGGATTGTTACCAACATTAATCTTAGTTGTTCCATGTCAACTTTTCATACTTTTACGTTGAGAAAATTTGACATGATTACACCCAGTAGATTAATGATGAAAATTATGCTCACTTAACAATTATTGCAACCACTGAATCGCTAATTTGCTGCAGCATAATTTAGCCGGTGCCCCTGCCAGAGCTCAGTAGCGTGATCTAAACACATTAAAGACGTTTATGAATAGACAAAAAAAAAACATTTTAAGTAAATAGCTTTGGTCACAATGCGAGTGAGGACAGGAGAGGCAGTGTGGAAACACCAATTTGAGTCGAGCCCAGATGGTTCCCAGCGGAGGACTCCTTCGAGCCAAGATGGCTCCCGCCGGAACACAAATGGGCTCTGGTAATCTCATAAATGCCGGGATTGTGTCGACACAGTGGACAAAAAAGAAGAAATAAGGCAAAATACACACACACACACACACACACACACACACACAACCCCATGTGTGTGTACATGGAAGCATGTGCAGTAATTCACACGTAGAAAAGACAAAGCCATTTGATACCACTGAAGTGAAACCTGGCCCGAGGGCATGTTTTAAAACTGCGGCAGATTTAATTCACTTAACTGTTTGAAAGTGGGGGGGGGGTGAAAAAAAATAAAAATAAAAATCACAAAAGACATCGGTAGGCGACACGACACGTCATCATGTCAGAGACACAACAAGGAAAACAGGAAATCCTGTTCCAGGTCGGTTAAAAGCCCATAAGGTACAACCAGGCGCTCAGGTTTGAAACTCAATTCAAGTATCGCCTATAGCGTTTATTACTGCAAGTATGTACTGCGGTTTATCTCATCCGGAAAAAGGCAGCCTATATCCATAATGCACCGGACAAAGGGGAATTAATGTGTCAGTCAGCGCTTTCAATCATCACAGACGGCAAAACTCTGCCACGACTTAACGGAGTTTTACTGCGTATTCCAATTACTCAAAGATCAAGATCGAAGCCTCGGCTGTGACATACGGAAAGCTTTTGTTTGGCATCTGACTGGTGTGTGTGAGAGCGAGCGACAGTAAGGTATAGTGAGAAGTGTGTTTGTATATGCTCGTCAAAGAGCTCTCTGTAACAGCGGGGAGAAAATAGAGTGTCAGGCAGAGACGTGTTGGCACGTCTTCCTTCATTCTCATTAGGGTACAAGGAAACGGCTGCTTTTCTTTTATAGCTATACGACGACTGACTTGGCTCTCAAGTCTGTGAATGGGCAAAATAGAATCATCATTTTGGGTTCTGTAGGGCTAGGTTCTGTCTAGAGCTGCAACTAACGATTCTCAATTAGCCATTTGATCCATTAAATGTCCGAAAATGTTAAAAGAAAACATTGATCAGTGTTTGTCAAACCTGAAAATGATGATGTACTTGAATGACTGGAGTCATAGACGCAGTAAAAGTTATCAACCTACAGCCTTTTGCTCATCCATACGAATACGAGTGAAGGTGTGTCGTGTGTGTGTGTGTGTGATTGGGGTAAAGAGATCCAAACTCTTCTGAGTGATCCTAAGCCCTCCTTTGCTTGGTGGTGCAAAGTGTGAAGAGTAATCAGATAATCTCTCCACCTTAATTCATATTCCCAACCTTCCCTATTCACTTAAAGAAAATCAATGGCTTCTGAACACTGGATTCAGAACCATGAATGTCACACGGAGAGGATCAGCTCGTCCTTTAAATGGGGACACAGTGGGGGGAAAAAAAAGCCAAGCATCGACTGGTCAGCATCGCTGTTTTAAGGCCAGTCTTGCATGAAAAGTCCATTTGGATGTATGAACCAGTCCATCATCACTCTCTCTATTGCCACACATGCTGTGGATCATTTTTCTACACGGCGTTCCTTTAAATGAAACATCTGTACCTGAAGCAAAACAAAACTCTGATCAGATTCCAAACAGGAATCGATATCTGGGGTGAAGGTGTTGCTTCTGGGTGGATATAATTAATCAAAACTGATTTGAAAACTGAATCAAAGTGTCCAGGATGACATATGAGTTTGGAGCGACCCGCGACGAGGTAATAAATACACTGTTATTACTGCAAACAAAGTTGTAAACAGTCCTGACAGCTATGCTCCAGTCAGAAACTGCACTTCCCGACAATGCACCCGAGTTACAGATATAAAAACTTTAGAGATGTGTGCCTGATTATCTGTGTTTTTTTGTGTGTGTTTGAGGAGAAGCTACACCCGACGATGTGTGGACAACATTACTTCTCAATGTGCGAGTTTATCTTTGCTTGTTAACCTGAGGAGATGAGGAAAATGACAAGCTGCAGGGAGGAAACGTTTTAGTGGAAATGTTTACGCACGAGTCAAGTGTGCTATAATTTGGTTAAAAAGAAGGGGAAAAACTAAGAATAAACAATAAAAAAAAAGGAACTCCATAACAACTCACACTCTCAAAAGCCAGAGGCACTACGACACGTCACCCGCTAAAAATCATCCCAGAGCCCATTATCAATTGTGCAAAGCCATTACTGAGGTCCATAAACTGCTGTTAATGGAAGATAGTAGCATAGTACTGCAAGAAAACAGGGACACGCGCTAAATCCTCCAAATAAACTAGATACCTGATTACATAACAGGCAGTTTTCATGTGTTATCCTGAAGCCTTACTGATAACTCTAGCGATAGATCCTTTTTATTTGCCAGGTTCTTCTGTCACAGCCCCATATCAGGGATGTTTGGGTATAAAATGGCTAAATGTGCCGCGATGTCATGTCATGTGGTCCAATCGAAAGAGGAAAAGGGCCAGTGGGTTCCAGGATAAATCTATGGTTATAGATCACCATTGGAAAAAAAGAGGGGGGGGGGCATGAGGGAGAGACAAAGAAGAATAAATGAATGAATTAAACAAACCGCTATTGATCCCTTAATGGCATAGCCCAGGAAAGGATGTAAATAGCGTGTTAATGGGGCCTGTAATTAAAAAAAAAAAAACTCTGCAGCCAGAGTTAAAAGACAGGCAAACTCATGAACTGTTTATCACCATAACAACATAAGAATGAAGGGTAAAAGAGGTCACCGCTAGTTCCCCCAAATTTCACCAAAGGAGGAAATAAAACATTCCAACGTCATCGTCAAAAAGAATGAAACCAAAGGAACGTCAAATGAGATGCAAAAAGCAACCTCTTAATATGAAAATGAAAGCACTTGTGCTCGACTGGCATTCTAATATTTACTTAACGACGGGATTCCCTTTTATCCGCGTCTGTCCACACCAAACATTTTACAACCAAGAGATGCTCTATATTATCATGAAAGCCAAAGTGGGCCTTTTAAATAGAAACGGGTTGGATGGGGTTGAGTATCCTAAGCCAGTAGGACGCCTGTGGGTGCTGGTTATTGACTGTTCCTACTTGGCAAGCCAGTGGTACAGCTAAGCTCTAGGCCAAGGGCTAAAAACCGTGGCACCAACCAATTCCAAACTGGGGTTGGTTCATTAACTCTCAGACCATGAGGTCAGAACAGACAGCTATTTGTCACGTGCTGATCGAGCGGAGCCCGCGAGGGAGAACCAGGTAGTATTGTTTCCGAGCAAGTGTTTACAAATGATTATGCAGAACGGATCCTGAAAAATTAATGACCAATAAAAACAGGGCGTAAAAACCAAAGGGTTTGAATTGTGAGAATAAGAGTTGGTAGAAAGGGCAGGCACATGCACCGGTCAAACATAAAAAAAAGTTTTTGTTGTGCAGCTTCTATATTTATTGGTGTAGTTCCATGAGAAAATAACTGTATAATAAATCTGCTGAAAACAGCATATCAAAGTGTTCTGGTATATCTTGAATTCTGGGGTGTTGTATTGGGCGAGTATGTGATTAATTCTTACAAAGAGATTTGGTAACACATGTTCACCATTAACCAGGTGCTAACGAACATGCATATAAGTCGCATACTAGCCCTTTATTAGTAAATATTAACATCTGATGTAGGAAAAATCTTAAAGGACTCATATTATACCCTATTTATCCAAGTTAAACTAGTTCCCTGGTGTCCTAATGAACATGGCTACTGGGAGCTAACAGCAGTTAGCATTTGGAAAAGTGATCATTTGCAGGCTCTAGCAGGCACATTGATGTCATAAAACATATATCCACTGGACAGATAAATCCTCTGAGGCTGGAAGTTTGTGTAGAACTCTGTGCTACATTGTGGAGCCAAGAACAGAACTTTTCGTGGACTTCTGGTATTCGAATACTGGATTTCCAGGAACTTAGCACATTGTGGCGTCCCAAGGAGCGTGGAAGTCAACATCGCATGTTTTATCTCCTGTACTTAGACTGAGGAGGACCACAAAAACATGAGCGAGTCATCTTTTTCACACTTTGCCGACTGATAGGACCTCCAGAGTCCCAAATATAAGAACTTAAATGATTAAAAAGTTGATTTAGCATAATATGGGACCTTTAATTCGTGTCATAATAGAGGTAGAATAAGGTTATGTAGAATACGGTGTTAATACGTGCTTAATGATTACTAATAAAGGGCTAGTATGCTACTTATATATGTTAGTAAGCACCTATTGTTACCAAATTGGTCCAGTGGATGGCAACAGGCGGCAACGGGGCACACATACTTTAATATTGGCAGGGACAGTCTGAATTTCTCCAAATATTGGTGGACTGCCAGTTAAAAGTGAGCGGATTTTCACGAGCATCAGTGAACGCATCACAGCCTAGCAGAAAAAAAAAATCTATGTGAGTCACCGGTCTTGTAACCAAACCTACGTCCTTGCTTACAATAACAATCCGAGCATGTCGCGGCTGCCGCCCGAGGCGATCTACTGGACCAATTATGAAACTTTTTGTGAGTGCTATTCACACCCACATTTATTAACATAAGGGTCCAGGTCGAAAAATACCACGATTGCCCTTTAACTTTGACATGTTCTGTAAAATACATCTATTTAAGGAAGGAAAGAAAACAAGCATTGAGGCAACTTTCTGTTTGTTTTGCACTAGTTTTGACTGTTATCAGCAGAGGACGGTGCTGCCAGCTGTGGTACAAAGACTCCGTACACAAATGTGTGTTGTGAGTGCGCCCGTGTCTGTGTAGTCTCTCCCAGGGTGATCAATGTGACTCAGGGGGGTCCCATGCATCACTGTCAGTGGACGGCTGCTGTCTGTCGGTGGCAGGGTGGAGGGGAAAAGTCAAACGGCTTCTTGAACGGTCATGGCCATTAACGGCCAGGCAAACAAGCATGATCCCCACCATTAAACCTGCCTGGTGCCCATTAATGGGTTTTTCTTTCATCAATAGATAATTGATGTTTGCCCTGCGTCGCTGTTTTGACATAGCAGGTGAGAATATCGCTCAGCCTGTGGGGAAACGTTAAGAGAGCAATGAAGAATAGGCCAAGAGCCGACTAAATAAGTTGGATATGCTAAGGGGAAATGCACAAAGATGTGGCATTATTACCTGCTAGTGGTTCAGAGTTCTTTATTATACACTGACATCTCTCACCTTTAAAATGGAACTCAGACTATGTTTGACTCTCTCCACCGGGACAAGTTTGAGAGGAAAAAAAAAATACTACAGCAGAAACTAATAAACACTTAGTTGCACTGTTTGTCCCTGTAGTGCTCCTTTTATAAGCGTTAAGATGTTGAAAAAGTGTCCATTAAGCCATCTCCAATGAACACAAAACAGAAAGTGTTACCATTACAGCTTCAATGCATCAGCGTTTGTAACCCTTTGTTAGTGATTTAAGGAGAGCTTTCACGCCAATTTACTTTAATAATACAAGAAAGCCAAAAGACGTCATTGGAAGGCTTTTAAGGACAATCTGGGAATCATTTCCAATGCTTCCATAATAGATCCAAGTTAATGGGATATATATCACGGCGTACATTGCCTGTTTAACACAGACAAGTTTACTGGATTTTAATCGTAATGCAAAGAACGCCACCTACACAGATAAGAGTCATGATACGTTGTGTTTTAACAACTGTCATTTTTCTGTGTGACAACACCAAAGAATTAAAAGCCAGCACATTTCCCTCAGCAGTCAATAGTCTGAGTTACTGCCAGCGCTGAGGAAAAGAACAAAGTGAAAGAGTTAAACATTTCACAGAAGGGCTTTGAAAGACTTATGAAGCCTTCACAGAAACACTGGAGTCGACGCAGAGATAGACAGAGAGAAAGAGAAGAGGTCAATAGTGAGTCAATCAGGACAGAGGATGGACAAGTCCTCTTTAAATAACCGACAGTACACCCACTAAACTGAAGCAATAAATTACAGAAAAACCCTTATTGCACCAAGCAAGTTAAGGTGTTTTATGCGTCTTAACAAATTTTAATCTTGTCGCAAATGACATATAATCTGAAACAACTGCGATAACTCTTTATTTTCTGGTGGCGTTTTATATGAAATTACGGACAGTTCATAAGCCCATTAAATTCATTACAGCACTTAAAATAACCATCAAACCCAAGATTGAAGATTGTGATTAGACACCGACTTAGAAAACATGACATGTAAACAAGGTCATGCTGAACCGTGTGAACGGAAATAAGCTCTGGTCGGGACCTGCAGGCCTGCGTGATGCTCACTGACCTTTGTGATCTTACTTTTCTGTCATTCTAGCCCTGAAGCAACTGCATATACAACAATTAGACACTGTGTGTGTGTGTTTGACAAGAGGACAACACAGAGGAGAGGGTCAGTAACATTGAGTAATGCAAGACCTGTGGTGATGTAATGGTCGACAGAGTTCTACATCAGTCAGTGTCTCTCCGTCTGTTCTAATGGATCAATAGTGTTGTTTGATTCTTCACAGGGCTGAAACAAACAATTTTTTTTATAATTGAGTAATCTGTTGATTATTTGCTCGATTAATCGAGTATTTTTTTGTCCACAGAATATAGGAAATTGTTCCGAGATTAGGAAACATTCACATTCAGAGATTAGAAAATATTTGCATTCCGAGATCAGAAAATATTTGCATTCAGAGATTAGAAAATGTTCACATTCCAAGATTAGAAAACTTTGGCATTTAGAGATTAGAAAATATTTGCATTCAGAGATTAGAAAATGTTTACATTCCAAGATTAGAAAACGTACATATTCCGAGATAAGAAAATATTGGCATTCAGAGATTAGAAAACGTTGGCATTCAGAGATAAGAAAATATTTGCATTCCAAGATTAGAAAATTTTCGCATGCAGAGATTAGAAAATATTCAATTCAGAGATTAGAAAACTTTCACATTCCGAGATAAGAAAATGTTGGCATTCAGAGATTAGAATATATTAAAATTCTGAGATTAGAAAATATTAAAATTCAGAGATAAGAAAATATTTTCATTCAGAGATTAGAAAATATCTACATTCAGAGATTAGAAAACGGTCGCATTAAGTGATTAGACGCTCATATTCACATTAGAAAATGTTCATATTCCAAGAATTAATCATTTTCGCTTGCCGAGATTAGAAAATGATTTGCATTCTGAGAAAATATATATATCGAGTAATCGTAGCAGCCGTCATTCTTCAATACTTTATACCCGACGTCCCGCAATCGGAGAACATTAACTCAACCCTGCACATCCCATAATCTCAAATCAAATACATCTTGTAAGTGTATCCATTATTTAGAAGGTTTGATGGAGAAAAGGGAAGCCGCAAATACAGCATAAACCCTATAGTGTGTGAGAAGGTTTGAAAAACTGTAAGTCTGCAAAGCTAATGGTGCTAAACCTGTGGTTAAATCCGTTTATAGATCCTTTGCTAACCCACATGAAAGAATAGCAGAGCCTTCACGTGGCACCAGAAGTAACTGAGCTAGAACAAGGCTCAGTACTGGGCTTTAACAGCCTGGTTATTAAAATCAATAATAGCAATAACTACAATCCATCTCATTTTTAAGAGTGGGGCGACATGGAATGCCGGTCGATGAATATTGAGCTACATTTGTAATATAACTAATATCATATAATTCCCTGTAACTGGCTGGTGTTTGGGTGCAGGTGGGAAAACATAAATTGAACAGGGCTGTGAGTTATTGAGACTCGAAAAACAAATGTCATATCTCTATCAAAGTTATTACTTTACAGTAGTCAACAACAACCACACAGGCTCGCTAACAAAAACCTAAGCAAACGCATTGGAAAGAATGCAACGCTTGGATATTGGAGCATGTTTCATGTTGTTTCACTTAGTGCATTGTGACACGCTGTTTCCTGAGGCGCCAGTGTGTCAGAAAGCAATGGGAAGTGAGGGTCTAAATCTTCAAATCAATGCCTGAAGCGGTGAGAGCTTGGTGGGGGCAGTCAAGCCACATTGAGCACATTTGGGGGTGGTCAAAATGATTGGAGAGGGCAATAAGCCATATTACCCTCTGAATATGACAGCGTTGCTATCCTGTGCGTCTATTTATACATGCACCTGAGAGTACAAAACCAATAAAGCCTGGCCATTATTTTGCAATCAGCGAGGAGTAGCAGCAGCAACGAGGACAGCGATGGAAATAACATGTTTTATTTATACACATAACAAACAGACTGTATGTTGAAGTGTGATTCTGTTCAGTTGGTCAGTATAGCACATATATAAAGTTATTTTATTATTTATTTACAAATGCAATATGTTAGACATTAACCGAGTCCATTTATCCATCCTGTATCAACAAAACTTGGTTCCAACGACCTATGCTTACTACTAGTGCTGGGCACGTTAACGGCGGTTAAAGGTATTAACGGTGTCAACGTTAATGCAAGGCATGTTTCCGTGACGACTGACTGGAAAAAAAGGCATGTGATGTCATGTTTACGTGCCACGGCACCAGAGTCCGGGCACCGTTTACCAGTTAGCTCCATTAGCTACTTTAGCTAACGTGCCCATATTTCTGCCACATCGTCAACATAGTATGCATAATTCCTACATAGGAATTCACCATGTTCAGCCTTTACAACATCTATATAAAAAAAAAGCAAGAGTATTTCAAAATAACTGTAAGCTCTTACAGCAAAAGGGAAAAAAAGAAGGGAAAAGTCCATTTAGACCATATGAACCATCTAATTAAATAAAGTGTCACTATACGGCTTCGAAAAGTGTGTCAGTAATAGTACATTCAACACTATAAGGAGCCTGATTTCACGTCGTTCATTATCAGCTGTCATTTTCTATACTGAGGCTTTTAATATTATATTCTGGAAGGACTTCCTGAATGGAGTGGTTGTGTACATACAGTATGGTTTATAATTAAACTAAATTATACCAAAAATTGGAGGTTTCCTTTTGAGTGCTGGCCATTCACAAATTACAGCAAATTCTTTGGGAGAAGAACAACACACCAAAGGCCTCTACACTGATCGGACTGTTGAGCATGATGTAAAAAGCCTGTCATTAATAAAACGAAACCAATAATCCCATTTACTATTCCCCATATAAAAGGGAAGCTAACAAGTGGTAACAAATAAAAATGAAAGGGGGGGAAATACCATATATCCGACACATCGGCAGCCGCTCCTTCAATCACGCTCCACTTGCCGCAGCTTCATGAGTCGATTTAAGATTTCATAATGGAATTTTAAATATTTATAATTCCACGGCTGCGACGCCGAACGAGAGGTCTCTGCCATAGATAGCTCTACGCGGGGGAGAAAACAGCGGGGTTACATGATTCCCTTCTGGACGTTTCAGTCCACCACTGACAGCTATTGCTGATGAGGACATTAAAAAAAGGTTGGACGTGAGCCAGCTGGACTCTTGTCAAGGATGGGAGGAGAATGAAGAGAGTGCACTGATTGACAACATCAGAAAGTGAATTACTTGCGAGTCCATTTGGACGTCTTCCTTTCCGACAAAGGAAAATGCTCTCGCGATTGAACGGACAGGAGTCGTTGTGTGGTTTAGTTCAGGATTTGAAATCTGGAAAGAATAATGTGTTTCATAGAGTTGAAAACAAAAAGAGACTAAAGTGTATCATGCAAATGGAGGAGGAGAAAGCAAGAAAAAAGAAAGAAATAACCCCAACAACCGACTGGTGTTGTGTCAATAATTCCTGGGACTTCAATGACCTTGGAGGAAAGATGGTGGCTGAAAGCGAGACGGGCCACAGAACAATCATGACCGGGCCATCATCATTTGTCTCCACCTCCTTTTCTATCCTCTTTCACCAGTTGACACGGCAAATGGCGCAGCCAGCCTGTGTCACTCAAAAAGCCATTTCTGTCCTCCCAGACTCTGCCTGTGCTGACAGAGTGAGAGCATCAGGGAGAGAGAGAGAGAGAGGGGAGGGGTAGGGTTGAGGAAAAGGGCCAACAGAGGCATTTTTCAGCACGGCTTTTTGTCTTCTTTTTTTTCCTGTGGGCTTGTCAAAAACATGAAGGCAGTGCCCAGTTGGTTGGTGAGTTGTTAGGCAGAGGTTGGAATTTGAGTGTGGGAAAAGTGGTCGAGATGAGCTGTTGAAGAGGTACTTCACGTTGCTGTATTGTAGTAATCAGTAGTGCGGTAAAGAGTGGGCATGGAAGGGTCAACATATTGCCAAAGGGGGGGTCTGATAAACAAGATGTACAAACAACAAAAAACGAGGGGTGTGCCAAAAAAAAAAATCGATTCACATAAGAATCGGGATTCTCATTTACTACGATTTATGTGCCGTGGCCCCGGAGTCCATGCACCGTTTACCAGTTAGTGCCGTTAGCTCCTTTACCGACATTAGCTCGCCTACAGTTGAACTAAAGCGGTCTGTTTATTAAACGAATATGCAGCGCTACAAATTACCAGCGAACCTGTGTACTGCATATGTGTGCCTTGGTTTTTTAAAGTTTAGCGTTACTTTAGAGACTCGTTTTTTTGAGTCACAAAACGCATGTCTTTTTCCAGTCAGTCGTCACAGAAACTCGTCAATTCCAAATCTAAGCATGGATAAAGGGTTAAAGCTTAGAACAATCGATTTTGAATCGAATCGTCGCCCCAAAAATCAACGGAATTGAATCGTGAGATAGTATAAGATTCCCACCCCTGCTAAAAAAACAGTCCTGAAATAAATGCTTTCTTGACAGAATGAAACGTTATGAAAATACTGTGGGCTCAAAGGAAAGTGGAGGTCATCCAACAAGGAAATGACAATCTGACCCCAGTCAAAGGCACGGGACAGAAATCACCTCATGGGACGACTCATGCTATAATCATTCTTCAATTTTGGCAATCCAATGCTACCTTGCTTGCACGCTCAATCACAGAAATGCCAAGTGACCATCAGCAAATGAGACAGGGGATGGAGGTGGGTGGTATGTTGCGGTCTGAAAGTGCGTGCGCGAGAGGAAGAGGAGGAACTGATTGAATCAACTCAAGCCTACTTAGGAGCTGTGCAGCCGCTCTGTTGCCGGACTGCGAATGATGATTCAGTGGCAAATATGATTTGCCCTCGATTTTCCCTTCTTCGCCTGCGACACATTTTGACCACGCCGACTACACTAGTAACTGCCTGTGCTAGTTGATCTAATCCGTGTGGTGTCAAATCAACAGGATTACAGCCATGCACCTGTGCTTGGTTTACAGGCCCACCGTTGGGAACAGAGTATCATGAAACAGAGCTCTATCACATGGTCAGGGGGGAAAAGGGAGATAAGGTAGTTGGGTATAATCTCTTGCTGGCAATCTTCCTCAGTTTGGGCAAATGTGTTTAGACACAGTGATGGATATTTGGTACTTCAAAGAAACAAGGATGCTTGGCCAGCAGAACACTAGCTCTAGAGACTGACTGATATTATATATATATACTGAAAGTGACCTAGAAAAGGTAATTCTGAGCAGAAAAAAAAGGGCCCAGATCAACCAAGCTCACACCTAAGAGAGCAATTTCATGTATCACATGGACTTTGGGCTTGGGAATGAAAAGTTTGAGCAAGAAAGCACCGCTCAAACACCGCTAACCTCTACGCAATAACCATGTCAAACAGTCGCAGGCAGAGTCTACAGAAGACAGCCACACAAACAGGCACAGAGTGCTCAAAACAAACGTCAGAATTAGATGTGCAAGGGAGAGATGCTGCACACACCATCTGGGAAAAAATGAATAATAACGCAGAGGGAGGAGGGAAGGAAGTAACAGATGCCGCAACTTATATCTGGAAACACATGGTCCCAGTTACCAAGGCTGAGAAGTTTTTTAAAGCACCTATTTTAATGTCCACAAAAATACAAGGTTCTCTCTATCCCTTATTGCTAAGTTTCAAATATGACACCATCAGTTCAACTCGGCTACAATCATCTCTTTCCTGTTTTTCTCCTGCCATTTGGGGGAAAAAGTGAAGAAAAATCTGGGTAAAAAAACAAAACAAAAGTGGGCCTCCAAAACAGCAGCTTTGTAATGAGAAGACAGGGGAGAGAAATGGGGCTAACAACTGTGGAATAAGATTGTATTTGTGTGAAGAGAGACAGAGAAGTGGAGGTAGAAAAACAAGGAAGGGGAGGAGAAAGACAGAAAACTTAGAACAGGTCACAAATGATGAAACGGTGTTGAAGGCACAGGATTATTTTACCCTTCCCCACTGCTCCTCCTCCTCTGCTACACAAGACTGGAGGTACCTGTACTGATTGACTGGAGAATCAGTACAGGCAACCTCCATTGTGCTTGCTTCTTTTTTAGAGCATCTCTCCGGATGAGCCATTTTATTTTTCTTCTTGTAGAAATCATGTCATCAGGACTGAGAAGCGTGTGCACAAAAGACTGTAGTTGGTGAGCGATTCACAGCTGAATACAACACAATATAACCAGGTGTAAAGTGTAGGAAGTCATTGGTGAGAGAACATGGACAAAAAGGTATCACAGACTTCTCTAAGACATCTAACATATCACTACGCTCTGTCGATGCATGTTCCTATCACAGACTTACAAAATCAATTTCTGTACACAAACAACTTTTCTGTGATCGGCCAGAAACTTGAAGGGGGCAAACGTTATAATTTCCTATCAAGACTACACAGGAGTTCTGCACTTGAGTTTTCGCGTGGAACATGAAAAATGTCCTGGTCAGAACTATTCCTGTTCTTGCCACCTCGAGAACAAGGACATAAGTATAGGCCTCCACTCTGAATGAATCAGTGCCTCACCAGCAATCAACCTCACTGCATGCCTCTTCTTTGAGGCTACTGTAGTCACCATGACGTGCCGTCACCAAGGTTACATGTGCTCTACTTAATCATAGTATTAACTGACATCTGTCTTTCTTCTTTTTCCTCATGGTCCATGTAAGTTAAAGGAGACATAATATTATACCCTATTCCTATAAGTTCACCTAGTTCCCTGGTGTCCTAATGAACATGTCTGTGACATGCTTTGGTCAAAATACCTTAAGGATGAAGCACCACAGCAGTTCAATCACCCTGCCAAAACAGCCCCGTTCAGAATGCTCGGTTTTGAGTGCCTGTCTCTTTAAATGCAAATGAGACACATGAAACTACGTCAGCGTCACTGAGGCTCCAGCAGCTAACAGCAGTTAGCATTTGGAAAAGTCATCATATGCCAACTCTAGCTGGCACATTGCTGTCATATGTATGAGGCTGGAAGTTTGTGTAGAACTCTGTGCTGCACTGTGCAGCCAAGAATAAAACACTTTGCGGACTTCCGCTCTTTCGGATACTATTGCCCTTGCCTGCATTCTGATGTTTCTTTTTGGGACAAAGCGGAGCTCCGTGAGACAACAATTCCAGGATTGCGTGTTTTATTTCCTGTATTTAAACTGAGGCGGACCTCCAGAGTCCAAATATAAGTATTAAAATTATTAAAAAGATGATTTTGCATAATGTGTCTCTTTTAAAAATATGGAACAATTAAAGGATAATGCAATGACGAAGCCTGTGTGGTCAAGATGTTTAATAGTATAATACAAATATGTATGTGTTACACACAAAAACATCCCACAGAATAAATTTAACACGGCGACAAACAGCCATTTGCAGTGTTCGCAGGGTGCAATTGTGTCTACTTGATATTTTTGGCTTGGAATGCACCATTTTCCTGCAGGAGAGCTTTTAACACCACCAGGTGTGCAATGTGACAATTGTGCTTCCAAATAGGATGGATAACACTCACTCCAAAACAGGCGGGGACACAGCAACTCTCTTCAAATTCAATTTCAACAATGTGCCCACAGGCAAAAGCCGACACCTCCTCACTCCTGTATCATTGAGCTACAAGCTACAACAATCTTGTGGCCAGCTCAACACTCATGCTGCCCAGGCTTACTGCTTGAATACCCAATGGGGCACCTCTTAAGAGGTAAATCCCTCTGCCCACAGGCTGTTTTCCCACTGAATTAATAAGTAAATACAGAAAAACGTAAGAAAACACAAACCAAAGCGTCTCAGTGGTTTCATCAATTTAGTTTTGGTTTTTTTGCCGTGTACAGCCGAGTCTCTAAAATGGATGATATAACAGGGATAAGACACACAGAAAAAAAAACAAATGCCACCTTTCAAAGAAGGGGCGTCTAGACAAGTCAGCAAAGCCATCGCCAGATAAAACATGCTAATTAAACCGCATACGCTAGCATTCAGTCTCATGAGCACCAAGTTCAACTGCAGAGCAACCTAATGTTTTGTTTTTAAGTTATATCATATCTGATTTAACACTTTTGGGAGAGTACGGGAGGGGGAGCAGAGCATCTGTCTTCCAGAGTTACACTGAGGGCAGGATTGAGGCAAAGCAGGGAAAAGTCCCGCACTTAACCTGAAACTGGTGGATTTGCTGCCTAAGTTGCACGTTTGCTTCACTTTACAAGCCTGGGAATGATTAGCCCTTATTAATATAAATTTAATAGCTGTTATTGAAGCAGAAAACAACAACTACTATTCCTTAATTGCAACATCGGCTGAAGTAAAGCGAAAAACCACAGGTTTCGATAGGCTACGAGTCAAAGTTATAATTTTCAGCGGGATGTCAAACAATGAGTGGCAGGAAAATTAAAGTGAAATCAATGTCTGCCTGGGGAAATTACCACTGTTCATCCATGTGTCAAGCCAATGTGTATTTGTGCGTAGGTTATTATGGGAAGGAAAAAAAAAACAACCAGGCCACACACCAATAAACACAACTGGGTGTAAGTGACCTAAACTGATTCCATCAGAGAGAATAAAAAAAGAGCAACAGTGGACTAAAAATAATGGTAGAACAACCAGAAACAGTGCAAATATAATAAAGTAGATAAAACATAATGCACTTAGTAAATGTAAAGATGACAGCGATTAAAGTCTTACTGAGATTTACACGAAGGGTCGTTAAAGAGCCCCGTGGATGAGGAGTTAAGTCACGCTTCATTTAACTTATTCCCCTCAGTATCATGTAAAATTTAAACATTTCATTGCATTATAAAAGCAACGACATGCATCCGAGTAGGGACATATGCGTCTGCATGTGAGATTCTTTCCTCTAGATAGTGGGGAGAGCAAGGCAGACTGTGGAGAACTAGCTTTGCTTAAAAGAGTTACTCTCATACCAATAACAAATAAAAAATGCTGCATATATATATATATATATATGTACACACACACACAAGAGCTCAAAATCGAGGCAAACACAAGAGCCGAGAAGCAAATGTGCCTTTATCATGAAATTGCTTTTGCCTGTTGCAAAAACAACGAGCTGAGAACAGTGTATTAAAACTGCAGCCTACCATCTACTTCTCTTTAATCAATTGGCTCAGCAAAAGTAAGCAAAAGTGCAAGCTCCCCAAACAAATCATGCCCCCATTCCACCACGCCATTGCATTCATTACAAGGTCGTCATCAGATTCAAATCCACGGCGCGTGCAAGTTCGCCGCACATCCGACCCCCGACTCACGTCAGCCAGATTGACTACTACCCCTCTACCAGTT
Organism: Microchirus variegatus; assembly: GCF_963457635.1. NCBI lineage: Eukaryota > Metazoa > Chordata > Actinopteri > Pleuronectiformes > Soleidae > Microchirus > Microchirus variegatus. Next base: position 6,442,588 of record NC_139821.1, read on the forward strand.
ACTAATAATTTCCTTTTCCTTTCCCTATTCAGAGGAGGCCAACCATGCTACTTTTAATCCCCCCAAAGCTATGTGGAAGTGCTAACATGAAAAAAGGGATTAAGGGCACAGTAAGGCTGTATGTGCATGTGTGTCTCAGATATGCCGGCATTAGCAAGATTTGGCACAATAGGTGCATGTAGAATAAAAAGCACTGTTTTCTCTTCGTGCAGCAGGCTAAGAGCATTTGGTTTCTCCATCCCTGATGTTTACCCCCTCCCCGAATGTTTGCTGTAGCATCATCAACCACGCGTACACTCCAGTATAAGAGGCAAAGTAAAACACTTGGTTGTCTTCACGAGGTGCCTGATCCATTGGCGCCTGGCCTCTCTTCACCCTCGTGTGCATTCACCCACACAAACACATGTTGCCATGTGTAGAGGTACTTTAGAGAACTCAATCGACATCCTACCATCAGCTCTCCTCAGTGGCTGGAAGCAGAATGTGTGGGAGGACCGGCTCTTATAGAACGGGACTGCTGTGTGTTATTGACTTCAATTTAGAAAGTGCTGCATGCTGGGGTTTTTTCCCCCCACCCTTTACTCTCATAGCTGGGACCCTGCTGGCCCCCAGCCGCTGCCTACCTTCAGGGGAAATCCCTGATTGCTGTGCTGCAGAAAACGCATTTAAGCAAGGTCATGGAACAGGGTGTGTGGGGATGGCATACGCTGGGGGAATTTTCTTTCCCTTTCAACCTATAACCTCTTACTTGCATTACTTCCTTAATTCCTGGTTGTTTTATAAATAATGCCATCTGTCAACCTTAAGCTTCCCCTTTACCCTACACACCAGGGGTCTGCAAGCTGCGGCTCTAGAGCCTCATGTGGCTCTTCAGCCCCTCTGTAGTGGCTCCTTCTAGCTGTTCGCACTCTTTTTGTCAAGATAAAGGTATAAATAAGTGTTTTGATGTTTTGTCTGTCACATCCAATTGGAAAAACCTCCCCCGAAAGCCATTGAAGTGGCTCATTTTTGAGTCCTGTCCACCTTCAGATCCATGTACTGACACCAGGCAGGTTTTCTCAGACATAAACTACATAAAATTGTTTTAGTTATTTTTAAAGTGGTTTTTCTACACTTTAGAGGTTGATATCAAGACATGTTCAACTGTAGTTCTTTAAATATGGTTAAAAAAAAACTTTCCATGTTATTTTATCTTCATTTTAAGGATTTTAAGTCCACCTGTTACTGACATAATGCGCAAATATAGTTATTCCTATGGTTTTTTTGGTCATAGGGAATATTCAAACACCATTTTGGAGGAATTTTGACAGCTCTAAAGGTTACTAAACGGTAATAAAATCACAATTTGAACTGATGAAATTGGACTTCCGTAGCCAGATATCCAATCTAAGCTAAGTACAAAGTGAGGCGGACACACATGCTCACAAAAAAACATAAAAATGGAAGTGGAAAACAAAGATCATTGCTGCCATTATCGCGGTATGGGGCAAGGTGGATTTGTCAAAAAATTAAAAGCTGTTTCTTCTCTCCCCCTGCACCCTTTCCATCCCAGGCCTCGGTAGAGCTAATCCCCCCCCCCCACACACACACGATGAATTGATCGAGATTCAGGGATTTAGAGTTTCAGGAAAAATAAAACCGCAAAGAAGGTAATTGCTGCGGTGATATTCGGGAAAGAGGGGGGGGGACACATGAAGGTCAGGGGCGTTAAAGTGGGAGAAGAAACAAAAGGTGTCAACTTCACTATAGCAAAAGTGTCTGTGAGGATCCGGTTGGTATCATGATAAAGACTATGATAAAGACCAGAAAGTATAGATTTTATTATTCATAAAAGGGAGATTTGTATTTTAAAGGGCAAACTAGGTGATTTTTTTTGCAGTGTTACATCCAATTACTTCAACCAGTAGACATTTTACACTTGTTATTGTACAAAGGCTACGGGAAAAAGCTTCACATTTGTTGTCATCATCAAGGCAAGGTGAGACAAAGCATTTGTTAGTGTAATAAATCCTTTTTTACAAGCCCCTGTTCTAGTCTATAAAAACTAGTAAGTGAACTGAGACAAGGAGAAGTAATGCAAAGCCCAATATGGGACTAATGTCACATAAAATATCGCAGAGTAACAGCTCACCAGTTAAGAAGTTTGTATTGACCAAACCAAGGACATAAAAGCAAAAGCAAGAGAGAGCGAGGAGGGGTGGTTCTTTGGGGGAAAAAAAGAGACAGCATCTTTGCTGCAAAGGAGCTAAAAGTCGAGAAGATTTAGCCGCTCTCTCTGTGGTGAATTACTATGTTTTTACCTTCACATTGCTCAGAGAAAGAGACATCCATTTCCAACAGGCTGGCAGTTGGCAAGGCAACATTGTGATGAACGCATACAGATATGCGGCATGAATCCTAATGAAGCAAACTGACCAGTGACACGGCCGGGGCAAGACGCGGCGAACGTTAGCGTTTGTTAGAATGATAGCGCGAGACGAGACAAGAAAATGGTTTAAATTAAAGCTCCCACAGACCGGAAGTTCCAGTTACCTCGTTTATGAAGCCCTAAAGTTTCAAAACAAACAGTTCAGCCACTGCTGAGAACGCCGGGTTTTATTGTATTCTCTGGCTCTGCAATCGCTCTGAAAAAGCCTGGAATCGTGACGAAAGGTTTTTGACCATAAAAACAAGTTAATGTATGCACGTAGACCTCCATAACTGACATATATGTGCGATAGGACCACTCTATGGGAGCTTTAAAAAAAAAATCATATTTGCAAATGACTGAAGTTAGAACTTCTAAAAGTTCCAGGGAGACAAGCACACTGCACTACAACACACACATCATTCTCCTCCTGGCTCATTTTGATTGAGTTAACAGTGTTAACCTAGCATCATCGTCTTCACTCTGATTCCAGCTAACACTGCTCGGGCTAATCCCTGCTCTGGCAGCCACTGTGAACACAGCTCAACATACTGAAATCTATGTGTCAGGAGACGACGCTAGCAACGCGGAATGAATGGGGAAAAACAGAGCGGTGAAAACGTTTGTCTTTCATGGTGAGCCCTCTAGTTGCTATAACCTGATATTGTCCCTTACACCAAACATACAATGGAGAAGGTAGTGATTTAAAGACAGGGATTAGAGACTGAAGTAGAGAGGCTGAGAGACAGAGAAGCTAAAGTCAAGGACAGGAAAGAAAATTGGGAAACAGAGGCGCAAACAAAACAGAATGGAGAGAAAGAGAAAAGGGAATTTAAAGGAATATTGATTCATAACAGAATGCATTATCTTGTTTCACCTCATGTTAACAGTTTACCCACATTGCTCTACATTAAAGTGCCATCCAAAAGCATTAGCGAAAAAGAATGTCCAATATAAGCAAATGCTGAATATGTTATTATTATAAAATGACTTTATTATGCTTAGTGGAGGTCACGCAAGGTTACTGAATCCTAAACCAGAGAGACAAAGCTGTGCATAAAAACACTTTCTCATCTAACCTGGCCAGATGTAAGCCACTAATATACCTTATTGAGCGTTATAATCTTTTGGTACGCTGGCATGATTGGTGAGTGCGTGTGCACATGCATAAAGCGCAAGCATTTTAAGCCTTTTCTGGGACACTGATAGCAGTGTGTGTGTTTGTGTGTGTGTGTGTCGCACATAATCTCCTGCAGAATTAATTCGTGGAGATTGAAATGAAAACCTTCTTTACCTCAAGGTCAGCATCATTGAGTTTGGGGTGTCAGCGCTCGGGCGCAGGTACGTGCTCGCGCCACACATTTCAGTATTTTGACAGGGTAAAAAAAAAAAAGATGGGTTTTATGATAACATCATGCTGTGCAATCTGAAAACAGAGACATTACTGGATACTTGGGATATAAACGCATGCATGTGCACGTGCACACAGCAACACCTGAATGCATAACATTTGTAATAGCTCTCAAAGCACAAGACAAGCACCCAAAAATAGTGTGCCTCTTGTCTCCTTGGGAAAATATTATCCTGCTCCCTTGCACGCACAAACACACACACACACACACACACACACAGAGAAAACCATGTGTGGATTTGCCTAAGGGCCTGTACTGTAAATCCTTGATCCTGGCAATGGCAGGGGCAATGACATTATCATTAGAGCTATCATTTGACTTGTGCATTCTTGCTAATCATTGCTACTATACCATCGGCCATTCATACAAATGGAATTACTGGCACACACATGCAAAGAGTCGCAGGCTGCTGACCTACATGTGACTGGCCGCAGCCCAGATTTGCGAGCACTCAACCCCAGAGGACGGAACTCTGTAACCGTTTGCATACACCCCGCGAACATACTGAACTATACTTGTCTAGTGGACACCGAAGTAGGTTGCACGGTCCCCGCTAACTACACCCCAGCATCCTCCTGGCCCCCAGTGTGAAAGGTGGCTGCACAGAGATGTAGGTGGATTTTGCAAAGCAGGGAGTGGGGGCAAGACCCCACATATCTGACAGCTCATCAAACTGTGATCAGTCAGCAAGTCCTGGAGGCAAGGCTAGTACGATTAATTGGAAAATATCACAAACTATACCACAAAACCCCAAATTAAATGTTTAAAAGCAACAAACAAATAGAAAATGATAACAACCCCAGTACACATTCCTTAACTTACATTTTCTTAATTGAAATCATAATTAGCAAGTATTTTGCCTTTTAAGGCTATTTGTTTTGTAGGCCTCAACACTTTTCCTAATTTAACAAATCCCTTGTTTTCCACACAATAGCAATAGATTGGGATATTTTGCCTTTAATATTTTACTATATGTGGCTTTCGACAAATATACTAATGACTGACAACACTTTTCATATGTTGCGCTGTGAAAATATATACTGTTTGGCCATGGTGTAGGACACTACTTTATACACTCATGCTGGAATCTTAAAAAAACTTGCTGTGCTCACACAGTTTGGCTGACAATCCAGGCATATGGGTCATTCCAGGCCAGGACTAAGCTATATAACACAAAAGGTTTGGCCACTTTTGGCCAGTGGAGCATCACAGAGTTTGGCAGGCCATGACCCAGGCTCCAATCAGCAGTGAGAAGCCAGTGACCACTGACAGACAAACGAAATAGGGTAGGAATAGGAACAACAAGAAAAGAGGGGGGAAAATAGACAACAGGAGAGAGCTTGGACTTGTGGCGTTTGGCCACTTTATGGGTCATTGAATGATTGTAGTTACAGCTCATAACCAGAGGGTCGCCTGTTCAAATCCCAGGATGGGTCAAGGGCTGTGGTGCCCTTGAGAAAGGGGAAAGAAATTATTCTAGGTCACTTGCTCATGAAAAGTGGCAGACGACACGTCAAAATCACCAGTACGCTGCATTTGATTTGTGTCATTATTAAAACATGCTACTGTATGTCCGCATTATGTCATGCGTGCAGAGAACGCAGTGAGGGGGGGGGAATGTAGCAGTGGAGCACACCTTTGATATCAGCCTCCACATGGCTACAGTGCTAGGGAATCCCCTGTGGAGAGAATAAAGAAACAGCCTTTCTTTTATAACGGGGGGGGGGGAATCCCACCATTCCTCCTGTGGCTGCCACCACAGTGTTGCATATGCTTCATTGAAGCTCATTCGTATTCAACGGGAGATAAGTCAAGGAGAAAGTCTGTGTGATGGTGTGTGTGTGTGTGTGTGTGTGTGTGTGTGTGTGTGTGTGTGTGTGTGTGTGTGTTATATAGGGGTCCACTCCGTGCTCCTGTGCCGGTGGGAATAACATACTGTGCTACAGGCAGTGTGACCTTTTCTAGCTCACATGTTTTCTCTCCTCCATCTCTCTCTTTCACACACTTACACTCCAACTCGGACACAAATGCACACACACACACACACACACACACACACCTATCAGGACTGTCACAGCCCGGCTTCACCAGCCATAAATTGCGCACACTGCTCCCTCATTTAATAGACATGAGTCATGTGCAAATCATGGTGAGAGAGAGAGAGAGAGAGAGGGACGCTGGGACAGTCGGGTGTGTCTGTTTTGCATGGTCTCCTGTGGCAGGAAGGTAAAACACGCCTCGTTTTTCTCCTGGTCGCCTTCCTTAACATGACCTTTATGGCTGGGCACTTCCTCGAGCAACAGTTTGTGCTAAAAATTGTGGGTTAAGGCCTGCCTGTTTAGAGTCGTCTAACTACCTGTCCAGGCTTATATATCACAGGAGAGATGGAGAAGTGAAAATGCTAAAGGTGTAAACCGAGCAGGAAAGGTTATCAAAATCCTACACGAGTAACTAACGCATTTGTAACACAGCAATTCTCACATTCTACACCTTTTTATTTGTCGAGGACGAAACGGAAAAGGAATAAATTACAGTTCCCTGCCTTAATAACCCAAACGTACAAGTGAAGGAGTGGAAATACAAAGCGGCGAATGCAAATGTGAGCTGGCAGGAAATTGTATAGAGAGCAAGAAAGCTAGAGATGAAGTCGAGTGATGGACAGAATGAGCAGAGAAGGGAAGACGGCGAGCAGGGTGAGAGTGGAGTGGGAGGGGAGAGGAGGGGAGGGGGGGGAGTTAATGCACAAAAACACACTGCATCAAACCAAAGCACTGCTCCGAGCAGGATGCGTCAGCAGTCCATTCATGTTTCTCTATTTTTCCACTAAAGGACAGTACAAAAAGAGTGAGAGGCAAGGGGGGAGATGATGTGAAAAAAAAAAAAAAAAAGGCACAAAGATGGGAAAGAGAGCGACAGGAAGTGAGGCAGTGAGAGGAACTGTGTTCCATCTGCCTGCCTTTGACACCAAAGCAATGCCGAGGAGCTATGCCAGACTCTTTTGGAATGCCTGGAATATTGCTAGAGAGGAGGGGGTTAAAGTGTGGTTGCTGTGGGGATGCCACCATCCATCCATGCCTTTTTGCTCGGACAGCCTGTCCTTTCCTTTAAGCTACACAAAGCCCAAGAAAGCCACAGAACAAGGCACCGAGTATTAAAAAAGAAAAAGAGTGGAGGACAGAAGGAGCAAACTGGCTTTTGAAGAGGTAGATCTCTAAAAAGGTCTGAGTGCTTTGAGCATACCCAACTACCTCAGGACACTGCAGAGAGCAGGAGGGAGGAAGGGAAAGAGAAAGAGAGCGTCTGAGAGAGAGAGAGAGAGGAGCTGAGAGAGAGAGAGAGAGTGTGCGCAGGAGAGAGAGAGAGAGAGAGATCCAAGCCGGCGCACACCCTCTCTTTTGCTGCTACAACTGATCCTTTCCACATCGACGCTACGGTTAACGTTATGCCTGTAAGCCAAGCGTTCACCCAGTGATTGCCTTTCTCGTCTCGCTCCTCTCCCTAGTCGGACACTGCATTAGTGAGGAGGGTGCTGATCATCACAAGAAGTGAAGCGGCTAAAAAAAAAAGAAAAAAAAGAACTGGACAAAAAAGAAGAAGAAGAAAAAAAAAAAAAAAACGTCGGAGAGAGGAAAGGGGGAAACTGCGCACCACCCCTCCTCCCTCTAACCCACCTCGATCAACCCTGCTACAACAACCCCACTCCTCCCAGCACCCGGTTCCATCCCCCAACCCACCCCCTTCTAAAGAAATTGACGGATTATTGGGAAGTGCACTGGAGGCAGGCTGCAGCTGCTGCTGTGTGTGCTCGCCACTGCTGCTGCGTGCTTTCGCGAGGATGGTGTGTGTGCATTTTCAATCGCCGCTGTGCCCACCGCAGCTGCCGAGGCTGGAGCATGTGGCTAGTTAAGAAGGGGGAAAAGACGCTAATGAAGGTACGGTGTGTCGCCTAGCCTTTTCAACAACCTTCAAGCACTCCCGGAGGAGCAAAGAATAGAACTAAAGCGGACACGACGCCGCACTAAGACGAGAAGCAAGAAGAAAAGTGCGAGAGGGGGAAAAAGGGCTGACCAACCGACTGACCGACCGATCACTGAAAAGTGAACAGAGGAATACAGAGAGGAGGGGGTCAGTTTTTTAATGACTAGACTTGTCAACCTCCCCTCCTGATCATTGCAAAGAGAGAGAAAAAAAAGCAAAGAACAGTGAAAAGGATTGTGGAATTTCAATTCAACATTCTTCAACCTCGTCCCCAAACTACCTCCTTTTTTTTTTGCTTTGGCACAAATACTGTGCATGATTGTTTGTCTGGTTGCCTGTGCTATGGAGACCTGGGGAAGGTGTCTAGCAGGGGGATCAACTGTCAGATTCCAAGGACAAGCAAGAGAAGAGGAGTCGACGGCAAGAGGCGAGAGAGGGAGCACTGCTGCTTTGGGAGCCTGACTGGATTCCTATATTTTTTTTTTCCTTTTTTCTAGTCAGCAAGAAAAGGGAGAAAAAAAAAAAACTCAACAAACGCTCTCTTTGGATGTGTGGATTTACAAAAGGGCTCTTCTTGGTTTAGCTCTTTGGTATTGAGACCTGTTTTGAGAAAGAATATATATAAAAAAAAAAGGCTTTCTTTGCTGCTCTTGGATATACATACATCTGATCTGAATGCCACAGCATTGTGATTGCAAAAAGGAGGGAAGCTATATATCTCAAGGACCTGTAATAATAACTTGAGGTAGGTGTCTAGTGTTTCAACCCCTCTTTGCATTAAATTGTAACATCTTACCCCCCTTCTATGCTGTAAGGCGGTTTTGATCGTTTAATTTACCACCATGTCCCTCAAATGTACATGTTTCAGACAAGCAAACCCTTCCCACCATCCCCTCCCCTTCTGCCCATGAGCACAGTTCATGGAAATTAAAGCATCGCTTGATCAAGAATAGGTCATATTTTGTTTCTTAAACCAGCATTTTGCTCTTTTCCTATTCAGTTCCCACAACCTCTTTACTCTTGATCCCTTAACACCATTACCAGCCAACTATCTTCTTTCCAAACACCCAAGGCCCCCCCCCCCCCCAAACACTAGCCCCCAAACCCCCATCCTCCCCCCAGATGATGCTGAATTATGAATGTGCCACATCATGAGTCTCCTGGGGCGGGTAGCTGTGCATCGTGCCAGGAAAGCCGCCCTGCTCTGTGTAGTCTTCCTGATGGCGCGAGCGTGGAGCAGCGCCTCCCTGGCCTTGGCGGGGGCGGCGGTGTCTCAAGGCCCTCAGGGCTGTCCACCGCAGTGTTCCTGTAGTAATCAGCAGGGGAAGGTGGTGTGCACCCGACGTGGCCTCACCCGTGTGCCCCCTGGTATTCCTGCCAACACGCGCCACCTCAATCTAATGGAGAACGCCATCGAGGCGGTGCAGGCTGACTCCTTTCGCCACCTGCACCACCTTGAGGTGCTTCAGCTTGGGCGAAATGCCATACGTCAGATTGAGGTGGGCGCATTTAATGGACTTACCAGCCTCAACACACTGGAGCTGTTTGACAACCGGTTGACAGTGGTGCCCAGTGGGGCCTTTGAGTACCTGTCTAAACTAAGAGAACTGTGGCTGAGGAACAACCCAATCGAGAGTATACCCTCCTATGCCTTCAATCGGGTGCCATCACTCATGCGACTGGACCTGGGAGAACTAAGGAAACTGGAGTACATCTCAGAGGGAGCTTTTGAGGGTCTACAAAACCTCAAGTACCTCAACCTGGGCATGTGCAACATAAGAGGTGATATGCCAAACCTGAGTCCTCTCAAGGGCCTTGAGGATCTGGAGATGTCGGAAAATCATTTCCAAGAGATAAAGCCTGACTCTTTTAAAGGCCTGCGTTCACTCAAAAAGTTATGGGTGATGAACTCGCAAATCACAGTGATAGAGAGAAACGCTTTCGATGGCCTATCTTCATTGGTGGAGCTTAATCTTGCCCATAATAATCTGAGTGCTGTGCCACATGACCTGTTCTCCCCGCTCAGGTACCTGGTGGAGCTCCATCTTCACCATAACCCTTGGACCTGTGGCTGTGAGGCTGTATGGTTAGCACGCTGGCTAAGGGAATACATCCCCACAAACTCGACTTGCTGTGGACGCTGTCACTCACCTGCCATCATGAGGGGTCGACAGCTGGTTGAGGTGGATCGAGGCGAGGGTGCAGCAGTCCAGTGCTCTGCACCATTCATTGCTGATGCTCCAAAGGACTTGAACATCTCAGCAGGGCGAGTGGCTGAGCTTCGTTGCCGCACAGCCATGATGTCTTCAGTGCGTTGGCTGTTGCCTAATGGGACTATACTGACACATGCCTCTGGTAATCCGAGAATATCAGTCCTTAATGATGGCACTCTAAATTTCTCCAATGTCCTCGCAGCAGACACAGGCACTTACACCTGCATGGTTTCCAACGCAGCTGGGAACTCCAACGCCTCAGCCTACCTCAATGTGAGCGCAGCTGAGCTTAATACATCCAACCTGAGCTACTTTACCACAGTGACAGTGGAGGTCTTGGGACCAACCACTGAGATGCCCAAACCTAAGACAACCACCATGGGCACAGCTGCTGCTGCAGGAGCTGGGGTAGCTGGAGGAGGAGCAGGCCAAGGAACAACAACAACTGCCTCTCCTTCTGTTTTTCGGCCGGTCTTCATCTCGACTCCAACTGTACTGTTGCAAAGCACTGACAGTCCACCAAGTGCAGCTAAGCCATCTGTAGTGCCAGGACTTCAAGGTTCCACTGGCAAGCCAGGCAAGTCTGGGCCTAGCTTAGATGAAGTGATGAAGACTACCAAGATCATTATAGGTTGCTTTGTGGCAGTGACACTGTTGGCTGCTGTCATGCTAATTGCCTTCTACAAACTGAGAAAGCGCCACCAGCAGAGGAGCACAGTCGCAGCTGCCCGCACTGTGGAAATTATCCAGGTGGATGAGGAGGACCTTCCACCACCAGCATCTGCATCTCAAGAGACAGCTCTCACATTGCCTGAAATCCGGGACCATAACAGCATACACAAATTGGACTACAGCCACAAGACTGACTACAGCTTTCACAAGCCCAAGGCCGAATACAAACCCCAGCCTGATTTCACCCTTCACAAGCCCAAGGCTGAGTATACCACCTATAAGCCAAATATGGACTTTAGCGGCCACAAATCCATGCCAGACTACAGTGCTCATAAATCGACTCCAGATTTCAGCCTTCATAGAGCAAAGCCAGACTACAGCCAGTTCAGTCAGGATTACAACATTCCCAAACAAAAAGGAGACTACAGCCCCTTCAAACCGGATTTCAGCACTCACCCAAGGCAGAAACCTGACTTCAGTCCATTCAAAAGAGATTACAGCACCCAACCAAAAACCAAACATGACTACAGCCCTCTGAAATCGGACTACAGCACACAGAATAAATCTAAGGCTGAATACAGTCCATTCACGCTCGACTTTGGCACTCACCCGAGATCTAAGCCTGATTACAGCCCGTTTAAGGCCGACTACAACACTCAACCTAAACCCAAAACAGATTACAATGCCCAGAGGTCGAAAACTGACCTTACCTACAAACCCAAGGATCCTTACACCCCCCATAAGACTGCAACGGATTACAGCGCCTTCAAGACGGACTTCAGCCCTCACAAAGCAGATTACAGCGCCTTCAAGTCTGACTTTAGTCCACACACTCAGAGACCTAAACTTGATTACAGTCCACACAAAATGGAGTACAGCCCCCATAAGATGGACTACAGCACTCTAAAGCCTAAATACAACACCTACAAACCAACTGGCCATGGGGCTAAATGGACAGACAACAATGTCGGGAACTCTTTGCCTCGGACCATGCCCAGTACCATCACAACAATGGCCGAGCCCTTTGTCATTAAAACTCACACCAAGGAGAAAGTACAGGAGACTCAGATTTGAAAGGCCCCCTAATTGGCTCCCACTCTATTACCTAGGTCCCCCAGGCCCCACCCACCCGTCCCACACCCCCCTTGTCCTTTGCCCATAAAATCATGCAATAGAATGCACAAAAAGGACAGGAACTACTTTTTTTGTACAGAGTGAAAACTAAAAGACTGGTGATTTCTTGTTGTACATGCTTATAAATATATATAAATATATATATATATGGACAAATTGAAAACTACCATGGGCTGGTGATAGAGAAACATATATTAAAAAAAGAAAAAGAAACTATTTTCTAACCTGTAACTTCTATTTAAAACAATGAGTTGTTTAAGATGCTGTCTTGACTTTGACAAATGAGGGTAGTGTTGTTTTAAAAAGGGGCATTCTGTGTGATTTTTACACCATGCTACAGAGAATGCAGTAAGGGGAAAATATTTATACAGAGAAGACTTTCTTTATCAAAAACCGAAAAAAGGTCAGTGTCGATCTTTACAGGTTTATCTTGTAAAAGCACCAAGAATTTGTACTGTGCCAAATGTTATAAATGCAATAAAATGGATTTTTGGAAGAAAAAAAGAGCAAGTTTTAGAGAGAGATGTTTTTTCCCCCCCTTCTCCTCTAGTGTATACTGTAACGATCAGCCGAATGCTTTAGACACTGCAGTAAGACGCTGCAGCTATGCTTTAACCCTGTGTGTGCCGAGTGATTTGTGCAAGAATGAATCACAGCGCAGAAGTGGATGGTGCTTTATACTTTTAAATTTGTCATCACCTGCTATTATGTTATTGACATTTAAAAGAAGACTGTTTAGTTTGCATTTTTACATAAACATGATGTGTTGCTCGTGAGAAGCTCTTAAAAAATGCCTTAAGATCTGAAGAGATGCAATGGTGTGTGGAAAAGCAAGAATTGCAGAGCCATCGTAGCATCTCATTTGTTAAATGAATGTTCATTATTTAATGATTTTCATTGATGCAACGGCAACTGATCACCAAGATTTGTCTTTCGATTACAAACTGATGTTATTCGTTGCAAATCTACTGTGAGTGAGAAATAGATAAAATAAGGTGATAATACAGTTTGGGCTTTTCACTTTGCCAGGAAAATATAGGTCTTCATTTCACTTTTCATTGCATTGCCAGCTGTTGTGCCTTCAATCAGTACGGGGGGGGGGCATTATTTTATGGTGACAAATGCCTTCAGGTCTCGCTGCCAACTGTGCATTTTTCATCTTGGACAAGATCACCCCCCCCCCCCTCAATCATAATACTGCTCACGGTTCTGTAACTAACGAAGAAGGATAACACACATGATGGAACATATACCATGTTTCTGGCGTGTATTGGAGTGAGTAAGTGAGCCAGGCTGTGTTTGGAAAAGACTGAAGACAAAGCAGTGTTGTTGCCTTTACAGTGTAGTCGTGTTACCTTGTCTGAGGAACACTTGTTTACTTAAATTATTGAAAAGAGAGAGCGAAAGAGAGGGGGAAAAAAGTGATGTAAACCACCCTGGGAACACACATCACTTAAGAGCATCATACTATGTGGGTGAGAGATGACAAAGGGAGTATATTACCAGCACAGATTCTAATATGTGTTTGTGTGTAACGGATAAAAAGCTGCAAAACGCAAATTTCTTCTAACTGGTCTCTGTAGATGCAGAGGTGTGATCAGGTCCACAGTCACAGGCCTGTGTACGCAGGCGATTTTTGACTGCACCATTTTACATTGCATTAAACAGGGGGGGTTGTGCATCATAAAAAGAGCATAGCAAGTAGCAGAAAGCTTGTGATGTACTTAACCTACAGTGGAGACCGTCAGGAGAGGAGCGTGACGTGTACGTTTGAGAGGGTGACCGATAAATAAGTGAAAAAAAAAAAAAAAAAACAGTAGGAGGAGGGAGCCAGACAGAATATGAGACGGGTCAGAAGAGACTGTCGAAGAGAGCGAGCACGAGCATTTACTCATGTAGCTCGTTTAGGCAATGCCTCGTGCTTGGAAACATGTCAAATGTTGTTGACTAATACAGCACTGGCTTGTGAATGTATAATTTAAAATGTCGCCAAACATCGCGCTGCATTAAGGGGCTGAGATGGTTGTGATGGGGGAAAGACGAGGGATGATAAAATTGTGCAGAGGAAGAGAAATATATCAAAATAGAAAAATCGTTTAGCCGTCTAAATGAGGAAACGGGAAAATGCTCCTTCCTGAATTTCACTGGATTTTTATGTTTGATCTTAGGGGGAGCATTGACGTCTGGCATGAAAAAGACAGGAAGGGCCGGAAAGACTGAGATTAGGGAGAAACTTGCAGCATCAGTATGTTCCCAAAAATCAACCGTCACCAAATGGGGGTAAAAATAACTTGGTGCAATGTAACCAGGGCTGTCACAACTGGTCACAATATCACATCTCAAATCAAGCACAGCTCACACTGCCTTCCCCCCTTCTTGCAATTTTTAGTGATGATGATGATGATGACTCAGCCTGTAATGTCCAGCATTTGCAGGTGAAACACGGATTTTCAGTTGATCACACAGACGCGGAGATACATGGAGTATTTAACGTGACCTACCCTTACACTTGAACAATAGGCCAAGCCTGGCTCTCATGAATCTGGAGTGGACGAGCCCTAATTCATGTTCCTGGTAAAAACCTGCGTTTGTCCTAATGTTTAACGTTGGAAAAAAAGATCTGCTCTTTTCATGCTCTGTCGTTTATATCACGCCAGGTTCATTCAAGACACGCTCGAGCATTACATAAACACGTCGTACGAGTTAAACCCATTGACGGCTTGCTAATACGCAAGACCTAATTTCAGTCACATCGTTCCAATTCAAATGCAAATTAACAGAGAATTTGACAGACATGGAAACATCAAACCTAGTCGTGATTCACATCAAATTCACATTTAACAGGTTGCATGTAATGAACATTTGTGTGTTGAAAGGGTTAGATGGATTCTGCGCTGTTGTACAAACAGATGTATGAAGCAATAAGCTGACACGTAAGCATGGAGATGACAGCAGTGAACGTCCAACATTCACAATGTGGCCTAAACTAGTGCTGAAAGAATCAATCGATTAATCGCCAACTATTTTGATCATTGATTCATCGGTTTGAAACAAGATTTCTGATCGTTTTAGCTTCTTAAATGTGAATATTTCCTTCGTTTCTTTGCTCCACATGGCGAAGAAATCCTTCAAACTGAATCATTTTGGTTTGTGGACAAAACAAGACATTCAAGAACATCGTCATTTCCAGGTTTGACAAACACTTATCAACATTTACTGACTTTTTATGGACCAAACGATTCATCGATTACGAAAATAATAGTTAGTTGCAGCTGTAGCCTCAACTATTAAAATATTCTGTTCAATATCAGAGCATGTAGCCCAACATGGAACATGGTCCCTTCTCCATGGGAAACCCTCCATCCTTCCCTCTGGAGTGTTTCATTAGCAATCACAAAGGCATTCCAAAGAGGAAGCACGGCGAGATGCACCTATTTACCCACAGCTCACAGGGCTGGTGTAGTGAGGGGGAAAGAAAGGAGCAGATATTGACGTTAGAGGAAGATTAAGTGGCAAAGCAATTGAGATGTAGGCAAGAAAATGTAAGTGGGAAGGAAAACATGATAGACTGCTTGGAAGACGATATTATGGAGCAAGCAAAAGTGGGAGAAAAAAAACACTTACTGAGAATGAAAATGTGGCTATGAGAGGGAGAAGTTAGGGCGAGGGGAATTAAGGGAGAATGAGGGCGGAAGACAAATAGGGAGGGAGATGGCAGGAACAAAAACCCAAAGATAAAAAAGAAAGAGGAATTGGAAATGGATTAAAATTAAATTAAACTAAAAGAAAAGGAAGATAGAGATAGATGATAACGGAGATCTAAGCTTTAACAAGAGGGGGGGGAGAAGAAATGAGACAGGGAGAGGAAGAGAGAGTAAAGGAGTAAGCAGTGCAAATGTGATGCAAGAGTGCCAGCTACAGATGGAAGCAGGGATATATAGCCTGGTCGTCATGGCTCCTGTATGATTGGTGAGCGGCGTGGACTGCACCACAGTGGGTGTGGTGTTGGGGGTGGGGGTGGGGGGGGGGGCTAGAGTGTGATGCTGCCGTAGCAGAGTGTAGCAGATAAGAAGTGCTGATACCAGTAATGGACTGGTCCGCTGGGGGTGCTTGAGGAAGGGAGACCGGTGAATATGAGAGCGGCGAGTATGGCAGGATCAAGAGGTCAGCACAAATGGAACAGTGGGGACAACAATAACTGTGCCACAGTGCAGCCGTGTGTGTGTGTATAATCAATTTGAACTGAATTTAACTGGTCAAAGCTTTTAAACATGTAAACAACACTTTCTCCAAATTCATTAATGACACTTTGAATTTTTTTTTTTTTTGATGCAATATCTCAGATTAAATTTTTTTGGGCGTTATTATAAATGACTGTGAGCTGAGGTGCAGAAAACCGCTGTAATAAAATGCCATTCTTTTAAAATGACCTAGAACAATAGGTGACTCAACTCGACTGCATCAGCTATTTGTCAAAAAACAAATGCGTATTCAAACTGGAACTTTTTATTGATTCACTGGCAAATTATAATTTTTCTTAGGAGGATGATAAAAACAGGATGGTGCAATTTTATTTATGCAGGGCATAGGCTGCGATGACTGTATGACAGGAAGAGACAGGAAAGGTAAAAGCACAGTAGCAATTAAGTGCTTGATTCATGCATTTGTGGCTGACAGTAAGAGGCAGGTTTGGTGTCATGCACAATGCATGTTTCATATGATTTGTGTGCATAGCTCTGTTTAACGATGGAAATGTGTTCGATTATTTGCAGAATACCAAGTGTATAGTAGAGCAGAAGGAGCAGTCATTTTTAACGGCAGCGTTATATGACTCACAAACCTAATTTACCTGGGCTGTGTGGCAGCTTCTTCTCCATGCCTTTGTGTTTTACTAAGCTTCTATTGATTGATCACAATCGGTAATGCAAGGTGACTGACATCCACAACGCTAATTTATTCCTGGGCATGTGTGCTACTTGTCTCACACTCACACACACACACACATGCCCAGTGTGCTAGTAAAGTAGACAGGGGGCTATTCTAAGCAGGCCTGCAAGCGTGCTGCCTTGTGAGTCAATGTGAGTCAGGGACAGAGAGTTGACTTGTACTAATGTCAAAATGAGCGACTCGATGGGGCGGCAGCGAGTCGACGTCATGCATGCACGGAACACTGTGACAAAGGAGAAACTGAATTTCTGCTTCCTGACAATCTCCTTGCTCATCTTCCTACACGCATCTTAATGAGAGGGAATTAGAAGACGGTAAAGGTGACGGTTAGCGCTGTCACTTTTCATAAACTGGGATATCTGTTCAAACTTGAGGGGAGAATTTCCATTTTGCTGAAATTAATAATGATAAAACAATTATATAATTGTTTTATCATTACCCTGCATATCAGGTCTACCAAAGCCACCATTTTGGACCACCATGTTTGCACAGTATAGCCCACAATGGACAAATGCTAACTATATTTGTTCTCCAACGCACTTGGAAGAGAAGAGCGACAACAAGCTTCATAAATTAATAATAAATAGTGCATAAACTGGGCCTTAGATAGAACATTGACTCCATCAGACAAAACAGACTGTGACATTATGTTGTATTGCTGTGAAAATGGTAGGACACCATCAAGCTAACCCAACAACATCAACAACATGCTAATCCTAACAAATTAGCTCACTCACACGTTAGCTTAGCTGTTAGCTGTTAATTACCACAGACAAGTTATAATAAATTATGTTATATATGTGTGTGCGAGCAGGGGAAACTATCTGAGAGAGTAGTGGGTCATACAAGTTTAGTTTGAACTAGATTTTTGGGGGAAACAGTGACAGCCCTACCTATGATGTCTACGATGAAACCGTTTTCAGCTGTGCGAACATAATTGCACAAGGGTTTTCTAATCATCCAATAGCCTTCTAACGCGATTAGCAAACACAATGTACCATTAGAACGCTGGAGAAATGGTTGCTGCAAAATGGGCCTCTATACACCTATGTACATATTCCATTAAAAACCAGATGTTTGCAGCTAGAATAGTCGTTTACCACATGAACAATGTATACAGTGTATTTTTGATTCATTTAATGTTATACTCATTGAAAAAAAGTGCTTTTCCTTCAAAGTGACCCCAAACTTTTGAATGGCCAGCTGGGGGAAGGATTTATAGATACTGAGGTCAATACAATAAATTAGCCCAATGCTATTATGCTGCATTGGTGCATGCCAACAGTACTGTGGTCAAACTCACAGATTTTGCTGTAAAAAGAGACCGAGTGTCAGATGGTTTGTGTGAATTATTCTTTTACCAGGTGGATGACCACTCATGTGTGTTACACCCCCGCGAGACAGCGTTTATTGCCCCCTTTTGGTGGGTGACAAACATCCCTGTGTTTTCTTAGCAGCCAGCGACGATGAAGCCTCTCTTTTATGATCCCGTCGAGTAGTTCGGGCCGCAGCGTGCGCGCAGTAAATCATGTCCCCCGAGATCAGCGAACGAGGGACCAAGACATATGTAAGGAGGGGTGTGTGTATGTGGGTGTTGTGGTTTGTGTGCAAGCATGATGCAAATAAAAAACACAAAATCATGCAAAAACAGAGCGGCAGACGGACGATTGACCGTTCATTTCACTGCTTTTGTTGAGATTTACAGGCCGGAGAGTGAGCATGATCACCAAGGATTCTGAGCACTGCATTCACGTACATACAAAAACACACTTACACAACCAGAAAAAACAGCCAGAGCCACACGGTTTAAATGTTTTGACTGCAGCCTTTGCAGCCTGGAATGTATTACCATGTCAGTTCTCCCCATGCGTAAGTGGACTATTCAATGGCTCTCGGATTCTGTATAATATATATTTTCAGACAGCATTTACCAGGTTTCATCAACAACAAAGCAGCTGCGCTGACCACTGAAAATCAAAACAGACAGTCATGTTCCAGGGAAAAAAAACATCAGTTTGCATTGCCTTCATCATGTTCATCTGCTTGTCTGTGTTAGGAACCGTAGTAAAGCCCAGCAGCTGAAGATGGGTTTTCTTACGAATAATCATTAAATATTAAAAAAGAACATTTTAACAAGTCGAGGATGGGGAAAAAGCAAAACCCATATCGAGTCACTGCCATATCCAAATTCATTGCTACCCGAGCATTTCTTACACGAGCCAGCGGAGGAAACAGGAGTGCGTGTATTGTGCAGTATTTCAATTTTAGTAACGGTGGTGTGAAACTTCATTCACTTCCTTCCATTCATGTTCTCATACAGACTCCACTAAAAAAGGATCATCCATTTTATGTTCCAAACCAGAAGTGTAGTTTAAATGGCAGACATGCACATTTTCAGGAGAATTCAGAGTGTACGAGGGGCTCGATAAAGCAGGTGCATAAATCAAACTTTAGGAAGCAGGAGGCTCTTCCAGGACACAAGAAAAGCAGATTTGGTGGTCACAGATAGTGTTTTAGGCGATTTAGGCATAGAGATTTTAATAATTCAATAAAAAAAGGGTAACAGAATTAAATGAGGTTCAATTGTGGAGGATGATTTAGGGTTTAATAGTGCTAGATGAAGACGAGATGAGAAGGCAGCGAGCAAGAAAAGCTAAATGAAAGAAAAAAGGGGACAAAGGGCATGGATGAAAAAGGCGACTGCAAGAGAAAAGATTAAGAATGGCTCAGTAGTAACGGTGGGGATCTCAAATTTCAACTGATGTGGACTTGGGGATGACAAGAAAAGTGCATAATGTCAAAGACATGCTGAGAGAATTGTGCAGTGCCTGAACAGAACGGCACATGAAAGAGACGTCGAGATGAAAGTCCAGATGTGCTGTGTCAAGCATCTGCGGTTTGAAACACTGTTTTCATGTGACGGCAGAATTACCCAGCCACTGCAGCAAATTGCCGTGTGTGTGTGTGTGTATGAGTGTGTGTGTGTGTGTTTGGGTCAGCAATGATCTTAAGAGATCAAACAGATCAATAGCAAACCTCTGTTCGGCTCCACTGCATTGTAGGTAGTGAAGTCTTTTTTTTTTTCCGTGGGAAGATTTTGGGACTTTGTAGAAGCCATTTGGAAATTTGTTGGAAGTGTTTGATGGCTGTGTGTAAGTGGAATGAAGTACGGCTGCAACTGTTGTGCGTCTCAAAGCAGAAATAAGACATAAAAAAGACATAAATAAGCTCAAAAGCTGCTTTTATGAGAGAGCGGGGTCCCGGCACTGATCCCGGCCACAAGTTTTAATGGAGTAAATAAACAATGCCACCGCTGTCTTTAAATATAGCAGTTATTTCATAGAAAAAGGATGTGGGTTTGCGGGCGAATCTAAGGCCACAGTTCCAACTACAAACATTGAGACGCTTCCTTTTTCTTCTTTAATTCAAACTTCAAATGAATCTGCTTGGGTTTCAGCATGTAAGTGGAAAAGCGTGGTAACAGGAGCTGTGATGTGGTCTGTGTGTGTGTGTAGTGGGCGCATTTTGTTCAAATCATGAATATAATTGTTATTTCACTTGTTATCGTCCATGCTAAAGCGGTTTAGACGGGGAGCAGCTCTTTGTAACATGAAACAAAAGAGCGATCAAAGCCTATATCATCTCCGAAAAACATCCTCATTCTTCTCATCGATGTCAGATAATCAGTACTAGTAAAACATTGTGATTTCTTCTTGAGCTGCAGAGGGAAAGAAACCTTCATAAATAAGTCAGGAAGTTTAAAAAATATAAGGAAGGTGGTAATTAAATGCAAGGTGGAACTCTGGCAAATCCACAAAATAAGGAGGGGATTAAAGCTCCTGCAGCAACAAGAGCTGGATCCATTTTATTTAAAAAAGAATATAAAATAAAAATGAAAACTCTTGAACAGAGCGAGTCACAAAAAAAAGTGAGTCACTTCGCAGCAGATTCCTCCGCTTGTAATTGTTTTTTAGAGCAATGTAAAGCATTTTTCAGACTCGAGTGCATGATTCAACGCGAGGTGAATCGGAGGCGACGAGTGGCTCCAAGCTGCGCGTGACCTCGTCGGCCCGGCTGATACGAGAATACCTGCCCAACGGGGGAGCCGATAATTAGACGGCCAGTAGAGATGCTCTTCTCACCTCAATCGCTTGTCCCTCACTCTCGGCTAATTAAAGAAAACTGGACATATCGGTGCGGTGCACAGGCGTGTGCGTGTGTGTGTGTGTGTGTTTGTCTGCCAATTAAAAGTTGTTGTTGTTGCTGCAGCAAATGTCTTTGGAAGCGCAGAGTGTAAACATCAGGGACCAGGTCCACAACACAGCAAAAAAAACATATATATATAGATAGATATATAAAGAAGTAGGTGCTATCGCAGTGATATGAGAGGCAGAAGGCCTATAGACTTACTACTGTAATGGGAGTTTAATAATATGAGGTGGGATAGAGGGAGAGGAGGCTCATGGTAGAAGAGACTTGGCAAATGTTCACCCTCCCACTCTGTTGGCAGGAGAGACACAAACTGTTTGCTCACAGCAGTACATGCATCTATTAGTATTGTTCCAGGAGATAATAACTTGGTGTGTGTTTGTGTCAGACTGCATGTGTGTGTATTTATGAAAGTTGATGTATACACGCGTGTCTGGGTGTCAATTCGGGGAGCCAAAAAAGTGGGCAAAAAAAAAGAAAAAAAAGAGGTGAAGTGACAGACGAACAATATGGTGCGGCGAAAAAATATAATATAATGTAGGAGCGAAGTGTCGTGGGTGTGTTAGACTTCAGTGCTGTACGTCAGCTCTGCAGCAGCAACACCACACACCAATGTGTTAACACGGACTCCTTGTAGTCGCTAATTGAGAACAGAAGTGATTTTCTTCGGGGAAAAAAGTCAGTAACAGTATATTATAGATATTCATTCAGCTTAAAGAATGAACAGAGCGTATCATGTGCGACACTCAAAGCTAATAAATGCATTTTTGTTGTTTTATGTTTTTCTTAATTGCTTTTTTGAAGCAGGAAGTCACTGGAAAAATCTAATTATAAATTATGAAACAGTTTTTATCCACTTTTATTTAGATGGTCAATAAAAACAGACATAATCCTCCCGTTTGAAAAGTGAAGCCTTGGCAGTGGGACAGAGGTAGCAGTTAACCACCAGGGGGCGACTCCACTGGTTGCAAAAATAACTATTTCAATGGAAGTCGGTGAGAAAATGAGTCTAATTCTCAGTTTAATTGTAGCATCGCTTAACATTTTCTTGAGAAGTTAATCAAACGGTCTCAATCACAAGTTCTTCAAGAGCACATGATGTCGATTTTGTACATGTTGGTTGAATGTCAACGCCTGAACTTCCACTTTATAAGAACTCACGAGGCAGCGGTCAATCACGAGGAGGAAATCCCAAGCAGTCAAAAGAGTTAATATTTTGATTACCTATTCAGTTAAGGTTTTATCAGTATATCAGTATATTATAGGTCAAATAAACATCTGTTTCTGCATCAGTGAATGCTATCCTGGATGCTAACGATGAAAGGAGGCTAACCACCAGCTAGCATGTCAATGAGGGCCCCATTAGGGTGATTTTCAAGGCTGACAATATGACTCCCAAACAGGTTCATCTGCTTTCAATTGTGGCCCCCGCCCACATGGGTTTCCCATCAGGGTCCCATGTTACTGTAACCATATAGGACCTGCCCACTTAGTACCCAATTACCATGGAAGCGGTACCAAAAGTGGGCGTGAACTTAAAGTGGAAAAACCAATTTGGGGCATTATTGACAGCTCAAATATAACCCTCATGGGGCCCACATTGACATGCTGGCTGAGCAGTTCTCCTGCTCTATAACTCTGTAGTTAAATTCTCCGATCGTCAAGTTACCTCGCGTTTCCCCCCATCTCGCAATTACATTACAACGTAGTGCTTTATAAACAGAAAGAGAGGCAGGAGGACCGACAAATCAAGTGGAATGAAATTGACTGTAAGCCTCAGAAATACTGATCGCCTCATCAGCTCATCTTAAACGGCACTCGTAACAAAAGTAAACGCAGCCGGCCACAGAAGCATATTTAGAAACTGCAGTGCCCGTTCAGACAGAGATTCAGAGGGGTTTAAAGAAACTATATTTCTATAGCTGCTGGTCTCAATAGAGGCAAAGCTCACACACACACACACACACACACACACACACACACACACACACACACACACACACACACACACACACACACACACACACACACACACACACACACACACACACACACACACACACACACACACACACACACACACACACACACACACACACACACACACACACACACACACACACACACACACACACACACACACACACACACACACACACACACACACACACACACACACACACACACACACACACACACACACACACACACACACACACAATGTCGCCCACTTCTGCCATTAGCTTTATCTGTCTGAATTCAAAGCTGAGAGCACAATCCCTGTTGGTTTTCTGAAAAGATTTTGCCAGGCTTGTTCTTCCCTTTATGTCCCCCCAACTCTCCGCTGGGAAAACACAGAAAAAGAAGGAGAGCAGTACAAAGAGATGCCGATCGCTGACACAGCCACTGCGATAGCCCCTCTCTTGTTGGTGAGGGATATAAAGAAATGGAATGAGAGACGAGGTAGACAGAAGGAGATGCTGAGATGGGGATAAGGGGTGCAGGGCAGGCGTGAGGATGTTATGCTGGGGTAAGCTGGCAAAGAATTACGGCTTCATATCTCTCCACTTCTTCTGGGATTTTATTTGGCGCTTACTTATTCAGATCTTTGAAGCCGCATTCCTCCGGAAACGAGGCGCACGTGCACACTCGCACACAAATAAGCAACAAAGGACAATCTTGTGAAAGCAGAGGTAAAAAAAAAGGTGACGGGGGGGGGGAAAAAGAAAAAGTACAAGACGAGAGGAGATGGGGTGTCTAAATACGTGTGCCCTCCACTCAGCAGGGGGAAAGATGTTGACAAGTCAATGAGCGAGCAAGTGATGGAGGAGTGACATGAAACATGGAGAAGCTGGAGAAGAGGTGAAGACGGTCTAGCAGTGTGTGTTATATGTAAAGTATGCCATCTTAGAAAAACCGCAGAGACGGGAAGAGTGGGAGAGAAGGTGCAAAGAATGACTGGCTGTTTTTGACAGCTGGCTTCTGAATGTGTGTGTGTGTGTGTGTGTGTGTGTGTGTGTGTGTGTGTGTGTGTGTGCGCGTCCATTTAATCCCACAGCCAAGACAACATTGATATGTAGCAATTGCCATGTTGTCAAGGGAACCATTAGCACGACTGAGAGGCTGGTATCCGCAGTGCACTTGCCGACACACACACTTGTCTCTCTGTAGTCGTGAGGACGTTCGTAAACATAATGCATTCCTTGGCCTCAACGTACCTAATCTGAGCCATTTCAACTAAACGCCTAAACCCTAATCTAAACCAAGTTATCTTAACTCCTGAAAAGCCCTTCGAAGTTTTGAGTAGGTTTCCTACGGCAGAGGCAGATCTTTGGAAATCAGGGAAGCAGATGGTAATTTCCTGATTATAACCTCTTCTTTTGCTAAATTTTAACAACACTACAAGAGATGGGCATTTCAAGAAAGAGGAGCTACCTGAATGCATTCAAGGACCCTGGTAAATTTCATCACTTTAGCAAACACATTATGACTTAAAGGTGCATTATGTAATAAATCTAAAGCAACTGGCTATAAAATCCTCCTAATATGTTACAGAGACTCAGAGACTCAATAATGTTCATATAACAAACTGAACTCAACAACAGTACGGCCAAAATATTTGCATTAAAAAAATTTGCAGACTGCAAATCACGTTTATGTTTCGAAATCATGTTTTGGCATGTGGCGCCACCTACCGCCATCTACCAATCATTGCAGTCAGTAGAGTCTCAGCTGCCGAGTAACCACAGGTTGTTGGTTACGTCTGAGCTACAATGGCAGAGAAAACGAAACCTAAAAGACCTCGGTATTTTGAATTTGAGTGTAGTAACCGTTTTTGGCCACAATCTTACATATGGTGCCTTTAATCATTTATGTCAGACTGCTGCTGCTGCCACCTTGTGGTGATAGATGCGCCACAAATTAAGCAGTTATTGGATTAGATTTTTTTTGTAGTTGCATTAACTGATCAACTAATTGCAGCTGTATATTTTATAGAAATCGAAAAATGTGATACTAGGTCATCAAAAACTAACCTTAGCAGCATTTACCAAGTTCACAAGAACAATAATATGTCAAGTAACTTAAAAAGGGCAAGGACCTGTCCTCATGTCAATGAATTTGAACTAAAATGTGTCCTCAAAGTCAGATAAAGAAGTGCACACAAATATCAACCCTCCCTCTCTCACATGGATCCGTCGGACATCATTTCCTCTACACGAGCCCTACACTGGAACGCTGAATGCAAGGCAACGGAAACAACGTCAATACAGCGTTTTACTCCGTCTAATCTATCGATGTATTTGATGTATGCATGCTGGGGACAACAAAGTATTTATCTGTCAAAACTGTCGATATGTCACGCTGTCGTGTCGGCGTCATCAGCGGCCGAGGATCAATCCGAGCATCAATAACACATGGAGGCCTGAAGTTATGTCCTCAGGCGGGATCATCAGATATTCAACTAACACATGGTGAAGGACAAAAGACTATTTATTGTGCATTTCTAGTCCTCGGCGTAATCTAGGTCAGACTGCAAGAGTAAAGACTCAATCAACACTATTTTTTAACGTTGCGTCGGTTTCTATTAAGCTATGTTTTTAAACAAATGGCAAAAAAGGATAATTTATTGATGATTAATAGGAAAGTAAAGTGATTTTGTAAAGTAGTGGATTTGAGTCAAGGTAATGGAAGACGACCACAACGTCACACGTGCACTTACAATTCGTTCCTACATTAATTTAGTGGACACAAAATGCCGGCCAAGTGAGAAGAACGGGGAGAGAAGACAACATTAATGGCAAATTAAGAAATAAGCAGTAAAAAGGAAGCTGCCTCATGGGTCAGGACAAGAGATGGGGACGAGAACCAGCTGTTCCAAAGAGCATGAACAACACTTTACCTGGAGAATAAAAACACCAGCTGCAGCTGAAGCTGTGAAATGACATGACCGAACATATATGGATTTCATTTTTTTACAATTTTTTTCCCCCATTGATTTTCCACGTTTTACCTCACACGCCTAAAACTCCGAAAAATTAATAAGCAAAGTTTAATTCATCCTCTCAAACCAGGGCATCGCTGCATCAACCTTGGCGATTTAAAAATAGAGGGTCACATAAGGCAACGACTGAGCTACAGAGTGTGTCCCAGTAGAACGGCCTCTTTCAGGAACACTTATAATAACATTATTTCTTTGTCCTTTCTGTGTTTTTGACAACATCTCTGCTCTCATCTCACAATCACAACGTCGGTCATTGTTGAAGTAGAGAATGAAAAAGAAAGTGAGAAAGTACAGAGAGTAGTGTCTTTTTTTATTGTTCTCATTATTATTTTAAATGGACTAGTCGAGAGAGGAGAAAAGCGCCAACATAAAAGAAGTAGGAGGTGAACAATAAGGCAGGTAATGGTGCATCTGTTGATGCAACAACTGGCTATCCTGGCTGTGTGCCTGCAGTATCCTCACACAGAGCAAAATTCAATATGTAGTTTGGCGGTTTTTCTTTTTAAGCGAGAGACAAAACAAACAACAGAGTGAAGATAATAAAAGCCTTTTTTTCCCCTCCCCCTGCTGCTTCAATCACTTACGAAACATCTTAAATGTAGTAGCTTTGAGCTGAATAATGATTTAACAATAGGATTCAGGGAGAATATAGACACTCGCCCTAATGAGCGGCATCCATTTTGCTCGCTCACCATTTCCAACAGCAAATTTACGCCTTTAACGCACAGTATGCGATTTCTGCCGCTCTCGATCAAAACAACTACAGAACACCTTGAATGCTGATGTTGGGGAAACAGTGTAAGATCATGGGAATTGTCGTCCTGTGTACTGGTTTGGTTCCCTGGTGACTTTGCACAACTAAAGGGAAACAGTCCATTACCTTGAAGAGAAATATGGATTTCTATGGATTTTGAAGAGAATTGGAAACTTTTTGGCTCATGTAAGTGCACTATTCAACAAAATCACTGGATATTTTTCAGCAGAAATACTACAAATTATGACTGTAAAGCAGGGGTCTCAACCTCAAATCATGCTTGGGGCCACTGAGTGTCTAGTTTGGTCATTAGGGAGCCAAAAGTCAAACTTTTTGAGCAAAAGAGATCCCGATATAACACTGTTTATGATGATATTCCACAGAATTTCAAAATAAAAGTGTCTGTTGATTATATTCTCGATTAAACTAGTATTCTTTAGTACATAAAATGGAGGAAAATTTTGAAAAAAACAAATTGGTGTTTACCAAACCTGGAAATTGTGATGTTCTCAAATGTCTTTTCAGTTTTAATAATTATTAGAGCAAAGAAACCAGAAAATATTCACGTTTAAGTGGCTGAAAAATCAGAAAGCTTGCATTAATTGTTAAATAAAAATAGTCGTTGCAGTCCTAAACTAAATGGAAAAAAAAACATGCATGAATAACTCATAACCTGATATTAAGCCACTCTAAATTAATTGGGGGACCACAATTTACGACCTCTGCTTTAAACTGTGGTAAAAAATTAACAGCTAACGTGTTGAGAGACAGAAAATAAGAGTAGAGCGCAAGGAACGTTCAGCAGAAACAAAAGAGAATGAGAAATAAAATGAATCGAGTGAGCAATGTAATGCGAGGCAGTGTGTAGTGCCACTGTGGCCGTGCGTGAGAGCAGTACACTGTTGCCCTCATTGATGTGTAAGAGTGCTGCAGTGCCCTTCATGTAGCCGCAAAGGCTAAGAGGATTCAGCTTGTCCCCGAGCGTCGCACGTCTGCGTCTTTGCTACTGCCTGCACACTGTGTGCTTATCAGGGTGAGCGGTGAAGTTGCATTTACATCACACACACACACACACTCGCACTTCACTGCACGTTAAGCAGAAGGTCGCCTTACTAAAACGAGTCGGGGGGCAATAAAGCGGGTGAGCAGCTCTCTCTCTCGTTCCCTTCCACTCGTCTCCATTCGGGCCCGTCTATCTCTCCATCGATGCGATGGTGTGAGTGTGTGTGTGTGTTTATATGGGTCACTGTGTTCACCTTCAGGCTACAATTCAAGACCTTCAAGGAACAGAGCAACCAGACTGTGACGCCAACACACAAAAAGCCTGATATATAAAACAAAAAAAAACTGAACTCTGCCTGTGACACCAATTAGACACCACTGTAACAGACATCAGAATTTATGGTCTGTACTCGGCACAATCTACCTTTTAATAGCATCATGCTTAAGATTATTTCAAGGTCAAATTTTAAATTACAAAGGTAATCTATATTTAATCGTCAACTGGTAGTTATCTCGTCATTACTGTTCCATTTCGGAAATTTTTGTGCACAAGCTACTGCTCATAAAATGGAAGTAATGGATTATACCATTGTATATTAAGTAGGGGTAATCAAAAAGGTTTGGGGTAGAAAGAATACATTGATAAGTAATAATGAATAGCCAACGACTTTGATAATCAAATCCTAGGTTTGACTGTGCTTTTTGATATCTTTGCTCCTCTGACAGTGAACTGTGTTATATATTTCGTAATCGATTAATCTGTCGATTATTTTCTCGATGAATCGTTTGGTCCATTAAATGCCAGAAAATGTCAAAAAACGATCGGTGTTGGTCAAACCTGGAAATGACGATGTTCTCAAACGTCTTGTTTTGTCCACAAACCAAAATGATTCCGTTTTAATTATTTCTTTGTCACGTGGAGCAAAGAAACAAGGAAAATATTCACATTTAAGTGGCTAAAACAATCAGAAATCAGGTTTTAATCATGAAAGAAGCTTCATACCGATTAATCAGCTCTATATCGTTCATCACTTTCTGACGTCTTATGGGACATACAATCTCATTGAGTAATTGACAAAATAACCAATAGATTAATAAAATATTAATCAAAAGATTCTCCAAACGGTCAATAGATGACGACAAATGTCAGATCATTACAGATTGATTTTTGTCAAGTTGGGTTTTTAACTATATATTGAATTTTTGTTATGCCGTTCAAGAAGAAATTTTGTCATTAAATTTAACTGCCAAACACATACATCAATATTTTTTGTTCTATCCCTTGAGAGGTTTTTCAGGTCTCCTTAAAACTGTGTTGAATCTATCCAGGGTCATACCACTGCAACACTAAAACAGACTTATGTGTGAGTAGCAAGATTAGCGAGGGAAAATAATTCTCCTGTGACGGTGAAAAGCATAAAATACCACAGACATGGCTATAGTTCAAAGTGGTCATGAATGGATAGGGACAGATCATGGCTATAAAGCAGCAGTAATAGATATGGGACTGTCTTCTGCATCCATGGTTTGTTTAACTACAGTATGTGGTGGGGGGGAAGAAAAGGACCCGGGGGGCAGTTCAATGTCCCCACCGTCTGCCTGACCAGGAAACCACACCATGCATTATTCATCATGTGTACTAACCTCCAGCCCATCTCTCACACATGCACATTGAGCAGAGGCTGCCACGGGATAAAGAATATTTGTGGAGGAAAATAGAAAAACAAGAGGGAAAACAAAGGCTTACAAATGAGTTTAGGCAAAATAGGCCGTTAAAAATAACAGAACACGAGTGTGTGAGTGTGTGTGTGTGTGTGTGTGTGTGTGTGTGTGTGTGTGTGTGTGTGTGTGTGTGTGAGAGAGACGTGGTCAAAGGGTGTGAGATGCAAGACTTGTGTAATCAGCCTCGTGCCAAAATAATTCAAGCGTGATTGGAAATCAATGTGAGAGCGAAGAAGCTGCGGGGGAATCCGATGCCGTCCTGGGGGCCCGAAAGAAGACGTGCAAAAGAGGCTCAAATTCATGAAGGATGCATTGTGTGTGTGTGTTAAATTAATTCATCCGCAACTGACTGACAACACCGACAGCTGAAAAGAAAAACTACATGCAACTGTCCCTAGTAAGAAATTGACCATATGCTAAAACAACAAAAAAACTTAAAATTAAACAAAATACAAATTTTGGTGGGATTAATTAGCATTTAATTAAAAACGCTCAGAAAGCAGAGTTATTAAAGCCGAGACGCGTGTAGAGGGAGACGCCATCAGGGCATCTGTGATGCCTCGCTGGCACCATGACTCATCATCGCTTCACAACACAACCCCCTACAGGTCTGAGTGCACACTCTGCCAACACCCACCCATGGCAGCTGGGTGGCGTGCATGCGTGCGTGCACACACACACACACGCGGTGTTCATGTTCCAAGGTGGGGTATGTGGGTGCGATGGACCCATGGTGAGCAGGGCTCGGTCACGTTCAGGACACCATGCGCTGGGGGGCAGCAGCAGCACACATGACACACGTCATGCCTTAAAGTGACACTGCAGAGAGACTGAGGTAAGTGTGTGCATGTATACGTTTATATATTAGGGACATTATTTTTTTTTAAAAGCCGATTACTTCTTGTTTGTTTATCCATCAATTTATTATAAATTTGTGTACTTCAACTATATGTTTTCATATTTTCAAATTTCTAGACAAAATTTCTCTTTAACTACAGCAAAAATAACAATTTGTTATTATTTGTAAGTATAAACAAATCATCGCTGATATAAACTCAAACATCCTCTGGCCTGTGCCGCCATCACCGCTCCACCCTAATAAACCACAAACGTCACAGTTTTCATTACTTTATTAACATTTTTAATAACTGTTATTAACAGTGCTGCTAGCGTTAGCGTATATTCATAAAGCATGCAGCACTCAGGAGAGGAGTAGGGAATAAACGCTCCCCTGAACAGGGAATCACTGCCAACAGGAGGAAGCTCTGACAGCATTTACCTTAAAAATGTGATGATGTTGCATAACGTCAAAGCAAAACGGCAAGTTTATGAAACTTAACACAACAAAAGTAGAAGCCAGATGCAATACAGCAAGCCACTCTCCATGTAAGTGTTTCTTTAAGTGAGAGAATATCAACTCTGAGCACTTGTATGTAAAGATGAGTAATTGTTATGAGTAGGCTGCTGCATCTACAGCACAGTGGACAAGAGAGACCACCCAGGCTGAATGAGGTCAATTAGGCTGACAGTGTACGTAAATGGAACAGTACACCGCATATTACTATGCACTTAGCCTTGCTTTCGCCCCTGCTCGATCAAACACTCAATTTCTGCTTCACCCCGTTTTCTTTTTCCTTCCTTCCTTCCCCTCCTGCTGCACGACGATCAATGACGTAGCAGGAAATCTTAACAATGGCTGTTTCCATCAGAGGTCGATCCCGCTTAACTAAAAAAAAAAATTTAATAAATAACCTCCACAGCTGATCGTTTCATTAGCATTTCATCACGCGCCACCTTTTCACCAGGCACCGGCTTCTTCAGGTGTCTCCGTTTAAATCGATTCTCGTTCATCAAACGTGCTTTAATGAAGAGCTGGAGATAGTTCAAACATTGTTTCACCGACTTACATCATTAGTAACAACGCTGCACTAATCATCAAGTCCCATGTCTGACTGACTCATCCTAGATAAACGCGTCACTGCAGTAAAAAAAAAAAAAAAAAGAAATGCCTGTGCTCGCCTCTCTCTCTCTCTCTCTCTCTCGGATAAACCGAGCCTTATATTTGTCACAACTAAAAACCCATATAGAAAAATCAGCACAACAGCTCAGTGACTGAAACGGTGTGAATGGATGCTTTTGTCAATGGAAGGTGGGTGGTGAGAGAAATTAAATGAAAGACATCAAAAAGGGTGGTGGTGGGGGAGAGAAAAATGGAATCATCTGGGGAGTAGTGTTTACCAATGTGTTTTCTTTTCCCCCCCTCAGATTTCTATGCTGCCGTTTTTTTGGTTCCACACTGTGAACGGGAGCAGTGTCTGTCAGAGATTAACACTACACAGAGAGAAGCGCAAAGGTGGGCGCCAGGGTGATGCAGACAGACAAACAGACAGACAGCAGATAAACACAAAAGAGATTTTCCCCGCCGAGTCGTGGAGAAAAGGTTTAAAAAGCGACAGAATCACCATAGAGACACGGAGGGAAGGATTTAAATAAAGGAGACAGGGACGAGGACCGCTCCCCAAACTGGATGCCACATTAATTATGCGCATCTGCATCAGGAGAAATTAAGACACGGCTCTGTGGCGGTTTGGAGGGAGAAAGTGAGGAAGGAGGAGGGGATATGAAGGCAGGAGGAAGGAGAAATCCAAGAGCAGATGTCAGTCAGAGATTTACAACTGGACACTGAGGAAGAGATGAGAGCGAGGGGACAAAAAGAGAAAAAGGCTTCAGTAGCTAAAAAGACCACAATATCGACACAAAGGCATGAAAAGAGGGGGGAATAGAAGGAGCTCGCGTCTACTCTCAAACTCAATTTCGAGGCAGAGAAGAAAAAAGGAGAACAGCTAATTACAGAGTAGTGAAATGTGGAAACGTGGGGATGAGGGGGGGGAAGAGCACATGGACCATTGATTTCAACATGTCATCACATCAGCCGAGCCCTCCAACACCTCAAGACGGCCGCCGAGTGTCGTCGGGAAGAAAAATATTTGATGAATGCAAATAAATACGCAACCAAAACTCAAATCAAACGTTATTCACGCGAGGCCATCCCCCGAAACGTCTTAAGAGCGCCCGCAATCAAAGGCCATTCAGACGCAAATCCACAGCAGAATGTTGTGCTAATGAAATCGAAAACCTTCCGTATTCATGTTTGTTTGTCACACACCTCGATAACCTGTTCAGACGAACGCTTGTTATGTTCTACAGGGAGCCGGAATGACGGAGAGGAGCGTGGATCGAGGGCAGAATCCACTTCCTCCTGTCGATCATACACCAGTCTTTAATTCTGCCGCCTGCCAACGACTTTGCCTCTTGTTAAAGCCTCCTGTACTTCTCCCATCAACCTCTTTGCTCCAGTTTCTCCCATGCGACTCCATTGCATTTCACTGCCAGACGCTGTGTAACGTCAGACTATTAATAGACACTTTTCTAGCTGGGTGTATGCGAGCTGTTATTATCCCTTTTATTTGCCATTTTATCAAGTTTACTCTTGAAAAATTGAACGTCTATCTTCACAGAGATAACCAAACTTGTTGCATAATGATTTACCATAATTTTTTTTTTAAACAAATCAACAGCACATTTAAGCGATTGCTCAACTGTGTTGTTCACAGTTGAAATGTGTCACTTGAGTGCATGTTCATATTAGCCAGTAACAGTGGGTCAATACAGGCAGACAGGCAGCCCCCGCACTGGGCTCAGGACTCATTATATGGCTCGGTCCTGCCCGTTAACAACCAACTCACTGTAGAAAAAACTTGCTGACATTACTAGTGACCGGCATGGGAGAAAATGTGTAAGAGGTGAGCAAACTTCATGTATGTGTGCAGGAGCATGTGTTGTGAAGCACAGAAGTTTCAAATTAAATCTGATTCACTTTCCAGACACTATACACACAACTAATACAAATTGATATATGCGCTGAGTCATGGTAGCATTCAGTCAATCAAAACTGTTTCCTTGCATTGCACACAATTCCTTTTTTGATTTTCAATTCCAATTGTCGGAAAACACGGAGGACGGATGTCGATACCAGGTGTGAATGGAGTCTATTACTGGCCTTCACACACAGACTCTACGCGAGCTCACCTCCATCTCAGGCCAAGGCTACATTTCCATGACAATTAAACACCAGAGGACAGTGAAGTCAGCCACCCTGCACAGGAAAAAGGTCCTTTAAAAAGGAATGAGAACGGAGGGGGTGGTGGGGTGGAGACAGAAGAAGTGTGTGGCCTGGATAAGTGGTGGCAGGATTATAGCTGGTTCCATCATGGCTTTGGTCCATTCACTGCTTCTTAGGAAAACCTATTAGCATGTGAATGAACAGGCAGACTGTGGATGGAGTTTGCTAAAGCCCAAGTGCACCGATCTGCTATCAGGTGAGCTTTCTCATAAACTGGGAGCAGCCAGGCAGGTTTTTATACACACACACATACACACAAGTGTAAGTCTTTATGACTGTGTCCACTTTTGTCTGGATTGTGGGTGGGAGATATATCAAAAGTGCTCTCGTGCGAGCTCAGTGCCACATTAATTCTGTACGATGTTGAGTGGATTTCCTTCAAACAAAAACGTCCGTCTTAAGATGATTTGTTCAAAGAAAACATGTTTTGGTTTTTTTGAGCAGATCTTTTGTGCAGAAAAGTATATCATCTATGTAAAACATCACCTTTTTAATGATGTACTAAAAAAAAGTGCATATGTATGCATCAAAGGTTGAGATCAAACATGAGAATAATCAGTGCCGTACAAAACAAAGTCATTCTGCATCTTCACCATGTAGCAGCCGCACAAAAACACACCGAGACTGCATGCTGTGTAAATAGCTGCCGCGATCATCAGTATGTTGTATTCCATGTATAATTGATTTCCGTGTGATTTTAACATACAAATCGAGCTCAACCTGAACTGAGCGAGTGTGAAAGTCGTATGCAGCAAAGTCGGTGCCAAAGTAGCAGGAATAAATAAAATAAAAGAAGCAGTGTGAGTTGCCAGCCTGGGTATGTGCTGGAAACTCGCACCTGAGAGTTTTGCAGCAGCGAAACAATGAGAGGGAAACAATAAAAAAAAAAAGAAAACACCAAGGCCAGAGTGTCCTGTTATCGTTCTTACCTCCCTCTGCAGCACCAGCTCTTTGGTGAACAGCATGGCCTCGTCGCTGAAGGGTTCAGCCACCTGCATGCCCCCAGGCAAATTCCTGGAACTGCGTGGACATTCAATACCTAGACACACACACAAAAAAAATTATTGCAAGAGTTGAAAATAAATCAAAAGAACAGCAAGAATCCCTGAATTTTGGAAATGTGATTTGGCAGAATAAAGTCATAAAACACCACAAGACATAGATCTGCAAGGCAGTGAACACAGTTGTGTCCACAACATTTATGGCACTTTTCCACTGTACAGTTCCAGCATGACTCGACTCCATTACTATACCTGCCTCAACGTGGGCGGAGTCATCGTAGCACGACAGCATCAAACTGCTGCCACGTCGTTTAATGCGTAACAAAGTCATGTCTTCAGGACTTTGAAGTGTTTTTTTTTATAGTGATGGGCACGTTAACGGCGGTTAACCGTGACGACATTAACGCACGTTAACGCACGACACATTTACATGACGACTGACCAAAAAAGTGACGTCACACATCGCCAAAGTCCGGGCAACGTTTACCAGTTAGCTGTGTTAGCTGCGTTAGCTCATTTAGCACCGTTAGCATGCCTACAATTGAACTGGAGCAGCCTGTTAATTATATTTACACAGGTTAAATATACCTGTGTACTCCATATATGTGACTCTGTTTTTTAAAGGTTAGCGTTACTTTAGAGACTCATTTTAACAATCCGCAGTCACGTAAACATGACGTCACGTGTGTCTTTTTCCAGTCAGTCGCCATGGAAACGCCCCATGCGCCAACACTGACGCCGTTGACCGCTATTAACACTTTAACGTGCCCAGCACTAGTGTTTTAACTGATCTAAAGTTCTGAATTGTTTGTTTGATTCCTGTCGGACGTCGCGCTCATGACTCTCCAAGTCCACAATGTCGCATTTAGTAACAGCTCAGCTCTTTAGGAACCTTGCCACAGTGGGTAAAAGAAAAAAAACACGAGTAGAGTCGAGCCGTGCTGAGTCCAGTTGTGCTGGAACTGTGTCGTGGAAAAGCAGCTATATTAACTCACTGGCTGCCAGTAATTTCAGCGCAGAACTCCCAAGCACAAAACGGTGGCTTCTATGACTGTGTAAACACCAACTATCAAAATAAAGAGAAGACTCTCTTCTTTCATCAGACGTCATTGGCAGTGAACGGTTGTATTTGAATTGACATCTATGGACGTCATTGGCAGCTATTGAGTTAATCACAAAAACATGCTCAAAATTGCTACTTCACAATTCTAATTTTTCATCTTTATTTAACCAGGTTAAAAAAAAACTCACTGAGATTTAAAACCTTTTTTTCCAAGAGTGACCTGGCCAAGACCTGGCATGTCATTAAGTGATCCAATCAATGATTATTTGCACCAAAAGAACCAGGGACCAAGTCTGCATTCACGACATACTTCTTTGGAAAAATGCTCCCACTGAATAACAAGTCTTATTTGTGTCTTTGGGGCCCTTTGAAATGAAGTCTGATAGATCTTCAGAGCCCCTTTCATTGAGTTGAGGTAGGATTGGATAAGCCTCAGGGCAGAGGTGGTGGGGGGAAAAAAAAGAAAGAAAGAGTGGGAATAAAGGAAATGTGAGACTGTCAAACTTCTACATGTTAATCCTGTTAAAAAATAAACAGTCTTGATAAAAAAAAAAAAGATGTAAACCAGAAAAATATGCAAAAGAGAATTACTGCTTCTAAAAGTGAATATAACTGGTGTGTGAATAAAAGACTTACAGGGAGTGTAAAGTTCTGAACTTAAACTCCCTGTAAATCTTTTATGAATATGGGATGTGCAGCGTCTGCTAAAAGAACACACCTAGCTTCAGTCTAGAATCATTACTTTTGTCTCTTATTCCCC